>NC_092859.1:53269135-53482428 GCF_032062135.1 Pyxicephalus adspersus
GCAATCCCTATTTAATGTACAGCGCTGCGTAATATGTTGGCGCTATATAAATCCTGTTTAATAATAATAATAATAATAATAATAATAATGTTCACCACAGGGTCTCCAGACTTTTTTACACTTTTCACATATGCGTCAACCTGCTTCTATGTGTGAAGAGAAAGGAAGCCAATGATAAATCTGCTAATTTTGGTATTCTTAGGCAAATAACAAGCTGTATGCTGCTGGACTCTGAGCACATAAAGAATGTTTGGCCCACGTGTCACCTTCATGAAGCTTGTTTCTGACAGTGTGTAAAGAAAAATGAACCTTAGTAGCCCACTGGAAGTCTTCTTGTATGAATCTGGAAATGCTCTTCCTTTTCCCCTTGTACACACACATAGATACTGGTCGTGCTCCTGAGTTGTTTCACTTCTCCGGCCCTGTCCAACTCTCCTTTTGTAAAGGCCCATCTCCTTATACATCCTCCATGCTCTTGGGACATAGCAAACCTTCTTCCAATTGCATGCATGGATGTGCCATCGTGGAGGATCTAGACTATCTGTGCAACCTAAGTGAGCTACAGGTACTGCCTCATGCTACTGTATAGCAAAAGTAGTAGTAAAGAGAGAGAAATGGTGTAAATATATTCCCTTGTTGGGGTTTGCCTTGCTATTGCCCTCTTGTACAGCAGTTTTTTTTGCTTTCATTTGCATTAAAACATTTAAAACTGATTGACAATCACGTTTCCCAACAGGTTGTTATCCCAAAGGTTTAATTTACTATATATATATATATATATATATATATATATATATATTTATATATTTATATATATATTTATATTTAATTTGAAAATGGCATATAAGGGAAAATCGATTAAATTGCCCAGAGAGATGTATCTCATAATAAAAACCCAGCTTTAATGTACTGTATTCTTCACTGAGGGAAATTGAGAACTGTTTTTATTTCAATGACACGGCAACTTCCTGAAAGGTCAGCGGTGAATCTGTACGATAAACCTCTGGAATGCCTTTTCCATTGACAATCAATTTCCTAATCTTAGCTTGTTCAGATTGCTATGCACTTCGCTGAATTTCATAGTCTATTCTCTAGAGCTCTGCCATATAATCATCTTTTCTCTAAGTATTTGGTATCTAGGATGGGGAGTATATGATATAAATGATAAATGAATAACAATAAGAATATTTTCTCAATAAATAATACAACATTCTATGCTTATACTAGTATGCATGGGCCAGTTAACTCTTTTTATATCATTTCCATGGGTGAAACTTGGGGGAAGTTTGTATGAATCTTGAAAATATTGATAAATGACCCCAATATCTTGTGCTGCATTTGTATTACTCCAGTGACAAACATAAGCTGTTTGAAGAGAATTTCTATTAAGGCTTGTGAAATTTAATAGGGGCTTTTTTTCCTTAAAAGGACAACTCTCAAAACAAAGCTGCTTCTCCTACTAAGAAGTCTGTCTGATAGATCAAATTATATTTAGTAATAAACTGAGAATACTGATATATCTATTGTAATGATTAGAACCATTGGCCCATTTACACTAATGCACAGTGTGGTGTGTTGAGGTGCAAATTATTTTGAATGCCATCCCATTGCACGCATACATTAGCAGACAACGACATGGGCCCATCACACTGAAAGACAAATGCTCTGCATGGTGTCAGAAAAAAAAAAGTTCATTATTGCCTGCATTGTGATTAGCATAAAAAACTGAGTAGGTTTCCCTAGAGCGCTGCACATTAAGTGGCACAATGCACATTTTTGCAGTGTAGCACAAAACTATGAATGCACTCCTAAATAAGCTTTATATATATATATATATATATATATATATATATATATATATATATATATTTAATAAATATATATATTAGTAAAATGGCATTAGTAAATTATGGCAAGGCTAGGACTCATGTTAGGTATGCATTGCTTTCTGGTAAAACCATTGTCATTGGGACAGCAAATTGATCCAAATTCTGCTACATCTATATGTAGACCAGACAGTGGTTCTAATCCACCCCCACTCCACCTGAAATTGAAAAAAGTAAAAAAGCATATTGTGATGAATTGACCAGTATGTTAGTATATGTGACATTTATTTTTATCCTAATACATATTTTGCTAACATAAACTGAAACAGCTGATAAACATGACATTTATGCTTTTATATTGTAAAACCAGAATAAATAAATATATAATCCACAGAGACTGTCCAATCCTTTTTGTTAGGCATGGCACATCTCTGATTTAGGAAGGATGCTCCTGTTGCCTGTCCTTTACTTGCTTTCAGTCATAATATTTCCAAGTCGCTCTTACCCACAGCTGTCCCCCTATTTCCAGATAACTGTAGATGGGAGAAATCCCTTTGCTTGTGTTTGCTTCCAGACTAGTTATGGGGGCCATAAACCAGCAGGGGAGAGGAAGAAATCCATTGGGTTTATTCGATATAATTCCATATATGTTTTAATACCATTTTCTGCTAGCATTGGTCCAAGGGACTCCTCTAGCATTTACATTTTGATGGGGTGATGTTTTGAATAACAACCGTGAAGCCTTTCAGTCAGCGTGTGTGTGTGTGTATGTGTGTGTGTGTGTTGATTGAAAAAGAGGAGAGGGGGAGAAGAAAAGCACAGCTCACAGCACAAGACAGGCTGGAGGCTGAGCTGCAGTGTTTTTTTCTCCTGGAATAGTCAGTTCTAACGGATTTATATTGAAGAGGGATTTTAAAAAGTCACACAAGTATCTTTGCCAAAATGGGTGCAGTAATGGGCACATTCTCCTCTTTGCAGACCAAGCAAAGAAGACCCTCAAAAGGTAAGATTCGTTCTTCGTTCCATCCTCTTAATTTAAATTCCTTTTCTATGAATCCATCTATATTCAGGGTGAAAAGCTCTCAAGCTGAGGAAATACTCAACACTGGCTAGTAAACGTGTTGATGTGGCAAATGAAGAACAGCTTGCCTATTACTGTTCTCTGCTAGCTCCTTTCATTTGTTGCTGATACAGACTGCAAATATTTAAATGAAATTCTGTATAGCTTCACATAAACCTCACAAGAATTGCACAGGGTATGATGTGACAGAGTAGGAATAACATTGGCATGTGTGTCAGCTTTGAATAAACAAACATGTCTACTTGTAAAATATGATGGAGATGTCATAAATTGGACAGGGAAAGTAGGTGAGGTGGTTTATATAAGAGATGAAGATGTCTCTGTACCTACATCACATCCTGTTTCCCAAATCGTGCTTCCCCTTCTGAATTCTTATCTTCCATTATTCTGCAGTTTTTTAAATTGTGTAATGCAAGAGTATCCCATATGCCATTTTAAAAGCAACATCAGTGCACCTAATTGTAAGAAATACATTAAGCACAAAATCTTGGTATCACAATTTGGCTCTTTAAATGTCTAAAAAGGCAATATGAAATGTGTCTATAAAGCTGTATACATATGCTAAAAGCAAGTTACATTTTGGATTACACATGTGCTTTTGCATGTAAGCACCACAATTATACTTATGACAACCTAATTGTTGTGTTACATTTTTTCCCTGACATTTTATTTGGTGTATAAGCAAATACTCGCAGTCCTATCCCAAAAATATTTGTAGTCCCTAAATTATGTCTGCTTATATGTAATGTGTACCTAATGATATTTATATTCTGACAGATAAAAATGATCAGTTAACTGAAAAAGCCTTTTTTTTTAGTTAAAGAATGGTTATTTCATAACCTTTTACAAAATCCAGAGATTACAGTACACAGATGGGTTCCTTGTCAAAAACCTAAAGTGAGGTTGTGGAAAACTACATTATCTAGTATGTAATTCATTGCTGTACATTCACCCAAAATATTTCAGTGTTATATGATGCTCACATGTCTGCAAGTATTCAGTAATCAGTTCAGCAATAACATAAGAACACTGTATTATTATTTTATGGGATCTATTTATCTTACAGTCTCTGGTGGGAAATCTTCGAGGTCCATGTGTTTTAATAACAGTAAATGATTATTGATTTTCCACCAGGGAATTCTTCAGTGAATGTCAGATTAACTGCTTTATAAATTGACCCCTACAAGTATAGAAAATGCTAACGATGTTGATATTTTGTACCAAATGACAAAGATTGGATTAATTCTCATTTGATAAAACAACATGTGTAACTATATTGTAAACTAGGTATGTGTACTTAAAGATGAAGGTCAAACACTCGCTCTGCTAATTTGCTTGTCTTGTTTTGATACTGAAACTGTGCCCTCAAGTATTTACAACTATTCATTAAACATGACATTTTAAATTTAATGCCAGGCAAACAGATACAGTCATAGCCAAAAATATTGGCACCCTTGCATTTATGTTACAAAATGCACCACTTCTTCCAGAAAATTGTTGTAATTACAACTACTGTGGAATTGTCATATTTATTGTTGTTGGTACTAGAAGAACACAAAAAAGAGAGAAATAGAAATACATTCCACACAAAACATTATAAATGGCCTGGACAAAATTATTGTCACCCTGAACTTATTACCTGGTAACACACTTTGGAAGAAATAATGGATGTTAATTGCTTTCTGTAACAGTCAATAAATCTTTTACATCTCTTTACTAGAATTTTGGACCACTCTTCCTTTGCCAGCTACTCTAGGTCTCTCAAATTTGAAGGGATCCTTCTCCCACCTGTTGTTTTTAGATCTCTCCACCGGTGCTCTATGGGATTTAGATTGCTGACCACTTCAGAACTTCAGATTGTATATTACCATGCAAACAATCAAGACTACCAGTGCCTAAAGCAGCAAAGCAACCCCAAAACATCAGTGAACCTCCTCCATGTTTGACCATAGGAACCATGTTTTTTTATTTGAAGGCTTATTTTTGTTTTCTGTAAACAGTCAAATGATGTGCGTTACCGAAGAGTTGTATTTTTGTCATATCTGTCCAGAGGACATTCACACAGAAGGATTGTGGCTTCCACAAGTGAGTTTTAGCAAACTCCAGTCTGGCTTGTTTTTGTTTCTGTGTCAGCAGTGGGGTGCTCTTGGGTCTCCTGCCATAGCGTTCTTTTTCATTCAGATGACAACCGATAATGAAAGCTGACACTGTTGTACTCTGTGTCTGCAGGTCAGCTTGAAGTAGTTTGAAAGTCAATTGATGTTCTTTATCGACTATTCAAACAATTCTTGGTTGTACCGTATCAACAATCTTTTTCTTTTGTCCACATGCAGAAATTAGCTAGTGACATGGGATGTAAACTTCTTTACAATGTTGCCCACAGTGGACACAGGAACATAAAGATTTCTGGAGATGGACTTGTAGCCTTGGGTTTGTCAATGCTTTTCTATAATTTTGGTTCTCAAATCCTCAGACAATTATTTGCTCTTCCTTCTCTATGCTCTGTGTGTTACACACAGACCTTCAAATCTTAGAGACCTGGAGCAGCTGGCAAAGGAAGAGTGATCCAAAAAACCAGTAGAGAGATATAAAAGACCCATTGGTTGTTAAAGAAAATGATTAACATCAGGTATTTCTTCAAAAGGGTATGCTATAAAGTATTACGTTGAGGGTGCCAATAATTTTGTCCAGAATGTCTCTCCATTTCTCTCCTTTCTTTGTGTTCTTCCAGTGCCAACAAAAGAAATAAAACATAACAATACCAAAGCATTTGTAATTGCAAAAATTTTCTGGGAGAAGTGATGCACTTGCTGATATAAATGCAAAGAGAACACAAACCAGGGATGGATGGAAAAACAAATTAGGAATAGGGTGGGATAAGGATGATACTGACTTTAAAATCAGGAGGCGAAAATCATTTATCCCCCCTGAGAAATGGTATTGAATATACATAAATCTTTCCTTCCCTCACTAACATCACTTTTTCAAAAGCTTATATTATTGGTATACACTGTGTTCCTCAAAGCAATCTTTTATTATTTTTGTTCCACTATGCATGAATGATCACAACAAAAAAATTAGTCTCATTTAAACACTTTTTCGAATGGCATTCCTGAATTAGAAATAAATTGAAAAAATTTCTCCAATCTGTTTTTCTGATGAAGTCAAAGAGCGAAACGTGTCAAGAACGGAGATAATCAGACTGTTTAAATTTATTGAATAAGTATCAGTTTTTATTAGGGATAAGTTAGACTATGTTGTATGTGAATACATTGTTTTATATGATTTGGAATAAATTGTCATTGATTTTATTCAATAAGTGTTAAAATTATTGTGAAGCAAGTACCGATAAAGTCCTTAAAAGATTTTTGCTGTAAATATGAACAATAAACAAGGAATGTGGTACAAAATTTTACATAACACTCCAGAATCATTGTGTTTAAATGATTACAAAGGTGCTAATATATTTGGTCATAACTGTACACAGTTGAAATACACTTGCTAAACCCTTTTTTTTTACCACAGGATTTGTATTTCTGTTTTTCTGGTCTTGAGATTTACAGCACAACTAACCTGGTGACCTGAAATTTTCCTGCTGCAGTTTAGCAACACAACTAGGTCACCTCCCAGCCAACAACAGATAGCAGATAAAGTTATCTTTTTGCTCTCCTGCAAGCATGCTCCTTGTCAATATGTGGGAATGCAGACCACTTAATTGACCCAAGTACTGTTCCTCTCTTCCCCAGTCTGAGTGTTGCACAGGGGATTGCAAGAGGTTAAAATACAGTGAACCCAAGGTAGTTGTACTAGCAACTTATCAATACCTCTGCCATTTTTTTTTTCCAAATTGTCTTGTGAGTCCCTACTAGGGAATTTTACCCTCTCTCCTTGTCTTGGTCATCCTTTTTACATGTCTGAGTGTTGAAAAACAGATAATTTTGAGCTGTAACCTGTTTTAATGACAGCTTCCTCTCAGTTCTTGCTGTGTCTATAAGACATGTCCCAATATCTTTTATCGACATAAAAAAGCTTTAGATATACTTTAAAATGTGCCAGAAGTTCAGTTTTAAGTACAGGTACCTAATATATGAACAAAGTAACATCCCATTTCAGCTTTGTATATGAACAAAAAGATTGTAATGCTTTCTTGCTTGTTGTAGCTACTGTGTGGTCTTTGTAAATTTAAATAGTACATAGTAAATTGTCTCTGGGATCATCTCCAGAGGCCAGGTGCCAGCACATTGCATTAGTAATTTTTCAAAGTGTTTTGGGAGCACCCCAAAACAAATGACTTTTAATGCACAATGCCAACTTTATCCAGGAGGCTCCCACAATGTAAAGTAGAACTAAACCCAGTTGACAATGACCTGTCCACATTACATCGTGGCTGTTTCCATCTTTTTCCTTCTTTACTTCCTCATTCCAATCTTCGGTCATCTTAATTGATCGGGCCAGGATAATATAACTCACATGCTAGTAGATAGGAGTTCAGTTATTAGGTTCAAATATTTAAAATTCAAATACAGAGTGCATAATGTGTAGTAATGAATAAGCTTCAAGTAAAGGAATGTGATCAGGATGGCAAAAGGCCATCCTGCAAACCAGTTCCATACCTCGTATCTAATAATTTTTAACACCCTATCCATGGGCCTGTAACAGAAATAATTATGGTCCTTTAAACAGACATGATTCCACATTATAGAAAATGGAAATACATTAAATAATCATGTAACAGTTATCTATAGCAAAATATTGCAAATAAAACGACAACTTTGTAACAATATGCGAGCAGCAAACAAACATCCATCACAATATGCAGGAAATAACAATAAGGGCCTATGTTGATAAGCTGTTGTTTGCATAGTTGATGCCTGTCGACACGGTCCCTACAGTGAAAACATGTACAATACCTGTAGCCAAGTCATGGTAAAAAATCCATATGGTCACTATGAAAATCTTCTTTACATTGAAAATTATTGAAAAAAATCACTGGTTAACAGCTGCAAAGGCAAACAAAATAATTGGTGCCAGTGACATTACTTAATCTATGATAACCAAACCTTCAATAAATTTGGATCCACAAGTACTGGGACAGCTTACCCTCCTCCAAGTCCCTGGTGTAGGTAGGTATCAGAGATCTAAGTCTCCACTGTCAGCATTATCAGAGAGCTAACGGAGGAAGTCTTTCAGGACTCACTTTTTCTTATGGTTGTAACAGGTAACGATGATCTAAAATAAAAAGACAAAATCTACATGAGGGGGATCAGTAAATAGGTGGTATCTGCATACTGTCTGACAGGGGCCTTGTAAGCTAAAACCTGTCTACCCATGATATATTTTCATTCTATGTGCTTTTGGATGGGCCATGCTACGTCATCCAAAATCTCCCTTTCAAAATTGCTACCTAGAACTTTCATTTGTTGCAGGTTTTGCTCTGTAAATTATTTAACTAGAATAATTCAATATGGTAAAAGAGACCCTTTGACCCTATATCCACAAAAGGTGTTTAAATCCAGGAACTACAGTAAAAGATATTTTCAAGTGGTTTATCCTATCATGACCACTTAAAAGTGAAATATGTATTTTAAGTGGAATATTTTTCAACAAAAGCAGAATCTCTATTGAATATTATTGATAATATTATAAGTGGATAGAAAATAATATTATAAGTGGATGGAAAAAAATTGTAACCCAATGCCTTAGTTGAGATGGGTATTAGAAAAAGACAGTAGTTCTTATATCACTTTGTTCGTATGCAAAATGAGAAAAGGTGACTTAAAGAATAAAGAGTACCATCTCCAACACTCTTTGGGCAAAACTGATTGCAGTCAAAAAGTTCAAATTTAGAAATCTAAAGAAGACAATTAGAAAATAGGAAACTTGAGAAGTAGGGGAAACAGCCTTGTATTAATATGCAGACCAAAGAAGGAGATGTCAATGAGTATTATAATAAAATCAAAGGACTGGAGGTGAAAGGTACAAAGCAGAACCTTGCACACAACAATTTCTCTGACCACAACAATTTCTCTGACATGAGCTAAGAAACAAGTTTCCCTTGTGGAGCTGCCCAGAAGGCAGTACAGTCTATTGTGGTGATCATCCACGGAGGACAGGGCATGCAGCCTATCTCTTTTCATTATATCAGGTATGAAGTAACCAGAGCTTTTGCCTATCTAAAGTCTTTTTTTTATGGAATTTCCTTTTAATATTCGGATGAAGGGGTTAGAACCATTGTTAAGTTTTTATTGCTGCCTCTAGTAGAGAGTTTAAATCTTTTAAATGTCTAACTGTCCAGATCAGGGCCCCTGGGAATAAAAAAGTTAGGGTAAATCCAAAATCTTGCTTTGCCACCTATACAGAATTAGAGAAAAATTATCAGAAAAACCTTCCAATTGGGATACCTGTTCTGGTGACAACTGTCTAAGAGGGAATTTCCCTTACAATTCAAATGACAGCCTCTCACTTCATGTTGAGTACACAAAACAGGAAACGGGAAAATTTTCATTACGCACACCTGCTTGGGACACAATAATACCTTTTTGGAACATTCTTAATGTGGATTTCCTCCTTTCCTGTAAAGTGTTTAGCTAAGAAAATTAAAGTGGCAGTTATGCACCTTGGATAGTTACTTATTAGGCTAGTGATTCTCTGCTGTGCGCCACCGCAGTATCCCACACCGCCACCAGCACTTACAGCAGCAAGGAAAATAAAGAAATAGCAGCAGCCCCTGCTTTCCTTTAGCAGTGCAGCCTGATGTATTTTATCCATATCCTCAGCTCACACTCTGAGGCTGTACACAGCTGAAGGAAATTTTAGAGGCAGATTAGTTCCGACTCTATCCTGTGCTGCTGCTGGGACTTTATAGCCTATTTGCTCCCAGTCACCAGTGCTTGCTGTAGTGTTAAGCTAGGCTAACTTGCTGCCGGTGTGTGAATTCGTCTGATTTACTGTTGCTGACCTTGCCTGTTTCTAACCCTGTGAGTTTATACTGCCTTGACTGCCTTTGTGTTCCTGATCTGGAGGACGGATTACCTGTGTATGACCTGCTGTATTCTGCACTTATCTCTGTTGGAATCTTGGTGATGCTTTATCTGTGGGCTCCTGATCCTCTGCCAGCTCTTCCCCAGACACAATCCCTTGTGCACTAAGTGCTGGGGGCAACCGACTGTGTGCTGGGAAACACAACCAATCTTCCTAAGCAGAGCGGTATCTTGCCATAAGTGAAGAGTGCGGTGTTAGATTGGGGGACTGGTGTCTGGTGAGTACTGCTGCTGGACCAGGGCCTTACAGTTACTATCTCATTCTAATTTAAATCAAATTAGTTCTCTCTCTAATTGCTGTTCTATATTGCTTTGCTCAAAGTATTTGAGATTATTTCAATTGGGGATGAAAAATGTAGTAAACATTCTTTCACCATTAATTTGACACTGCCACTGTAAGTGAATTGTTTGCCTATATTTTTGAAAACCTGTTTAACCAAAACCACCTTGCAGGACTTACCTTTGTTGAAATAAATCTTTCACTACAGTCAATGCTGTGTGTGTAGTCAGGTTTTGTAACCTGCTTGTCACCCCTCGCTAAAGCGCAGGTTTTCCTCCCTAAAGCGCAGGTGCCTGTTCTGAGCCCAGGTGCACCTGTTCTCCCAGATTTAATTAGTATCACTCCTCCCACTGGCCAATCAGCAAATAGCCTCTTTTATAAATAGCTTTTTAGCCAGCTCAGACACAGCACTCCTGTCTCCACGAGTGCTGAGCCCCCTAGCTCTGCTGAGCATTTCCTCTACATCTGCTGTCTTTAAACCTGGTCCTACTAATTCCCGAGCTGACGCACTCTCCTGCTTCTTCGATCCACAGGATTTTGAGACCACTGCTGAGCCACAGTTTATTATCCCACTGGCCAAAATCCTTGCCTTGACCTCTGTTTAGGAACCTGCTATTCCCCCAGGTAAATCCATGGTGCCTTCCCAACTCTGCACCAAAATAATCTTGGGCACATGACTCTAAACTTTCTGGTCACCTGGGTGTTCACGGAACTTACAAATTTTTTCTGCTGTCTCCAGTGTTCATGCCAGAAATTTTTTAAGATGGGTGGGAAGAAATGGTAAGCGGATGGCAGCCCACACAACTTTTCAGTAACCACCCAAAAACACTTATTACTGAAAAGTGCCAGGTAGGTGCCAGGTCCGCCCAGCTAAAAGGGGCCAGGGGGAACATTGGGTCTTATCTGGTGGCCCAACCTTCGTAGGAATATGACTATGTAGGCCTGAGCTATCCGTGCCCAGAGCTAGTCATCCACCTGTGCCCCAGGCGCACCTCTGCCTGTACAGTCATTTGGGTGGTCATGGATCATTTTTACAAAATGGCCAATTTCTTGCCCCTTCCTGCTTTATCATCAGCAGCTACATTAGTGCCAATCTTTATTTGTGAAATATTTAGGTTTCACTGTATGTCCATGCATATAGTATCTGATCATGGGGTGCAACCTGCACTCAGTCCCCTGCAGAAGGACTTTAAAAGGTATCTGGTCTTCTACCTGTGAGCATCTGAAACACACAGCTCTCAGAAGTTTGCATATTGGCATTGACGTAAGGTACCCCCTTTCCAACCTGGGGATAATGTCTGGCTCTCCATGAAAAACTTCTGTTGCAATGTCCCTTCCTTGGAGTTTGCTCCTTGTTTTATTCAACCTTATGTAATTTTAGCTATGATTAATCCTGTTCGTTATAAACTTCGCCTCAAGTTACCCAACTCCTTCTATGTATCTCTGCTAAATCATCCTTCCTCGCCTCTTTCCTGCGCATGGGGACAGTTCTGGGCCTTGGTGTGCCCGCTCTTTCAGATTTAATCAGTATCATACTTCCTGCCGGCCAAATAGGAGATAGCCTCTCAATCATCTCTGGCTAGCTCAGACACAGCATTCATGCAACATGTCTCCACTAGTGCCAAGCTCCCTAGCTTAGCTGAACATTTCCTTTACTCCTTCTGATTAAGTAAGTGCTTTCTCTGGCCAGCTCCCGTGTTAACCCCTTGTGGCCCAGTCTGTTGTCCCCCCCCCCCCATGTCACCTGTGCCTCCTGTTGCTTCCAGTGTCTCCTGTGTTCCCTGTGTCTGCCGTCACCCTGTGTCACCGGTGTCTATTTCCTCTCTCCCTGGTATTTGACTCCTGGCTTGTGACCTTTCTTGCTTGCTGCCTGCCTCGACCGTGGCCTTCCTTGACAATTCTTTCACCTAGTGACTTGGTACCGTGAATCATCCTGCCCACCCTGGTGTGCCTAAGGACCGCAACCTGGTAGACTTAGTTACTGCTTAGACTCTGCGCCTTGGCCCTTCTCAGGGCTTACACCACTTTTGTGCAAGCCGTAGCACTGTCTGTCTCTCCAAGCGTTACACTGCTTTGTAGCAAGTACCAAAGGAAAATACTGTAGTCCTGGGGGCAAATGAGGTAAACTAGTGGTTAACTAACATAACTTATCAACACCAAAGATGATTTTGCTGCTCTGCAAAAATTAAAAAAATAAACTTCCCATGTTTCATTCCTCTTCCCGGTTATGTAAGCGTGTGTGTATTTGTATTTGAAAGTGGTATAGGTAGTGTCCAAATTAAAAAGGAAGTAAACTGAAAAGTGCCTAAAAAATAAAAAAACACTTACCTTCAATCCTGCAGAGCAGTCCTATCCAATTCAGAGGTGTCTTGCTTCGGGTCCCACATTGTCCCGGCATCCATCCCGGAGCTGGCAGTCCAGGCGCCATCCATCACTGAGGAAATCAGTATGTTTTAAGAAAATTCTCAAAAATAACACAAATTGGTTGTGGTCACCCTAATTAGATATTTGTAAATCATGTCTTTTTCCAACAATCAGGAACTAGAGAAGGAGCCTTCCAACCCTCTCAGAAATTTTATGTGAAAATGGTTATCACTGGATTTTACATTAGTATTCAATTCCCTGTTTTGAAAAACACTTGGGATATCAGTGCAACATTTAGGGCTAAAAGAACCTCTGCAAATTTGACAGACGCCCCTTATTCATTCCCTATGGGAGCTGTTGTAGGGATCATGGGCCTGATTTATTAAAGCTCTCCAAGGCTGGAGAGGATACAATTTTTTCAGTGAAGCTGGGTGATCCAGCAAACCTGGAATGGATCTGGTCCAAGATTGAAAACATTTGGTAACAAATAGCAAACTACTTTTAAGAAATCCATTCCAGATTTGCAGAATCAGGCCCAATGTCTCTCCCTGCGTCAGCGTTTTTTGCCTGAGGAAGTGGTAAAATCATCACTGTCTCCCTGACAGTGTGTATAAGCCCTTTGGCCAAGCAGGTAAAGGAACAGGAAACACCTATAGTGCTTCAGGAAGTATTCAAATCCCCTTCATTTTGTTCAGTTTGGTTATTTGGCAGAGCTTCAATCATTTTAATTCTTTTTTTCTCATTATTCTACATTTAGTAGTCTATAATAACAAAGCAAAATCACAATTTTAGACAATTTTGTAAACTTATTAAAAAGGAAAACAACTGAAATATCACATTTACATAAGTATTCAGATCTTTTGCAACCATACTTGAAATTTAGCTAAGGTTCCTCCTATTTCTCATGATCGCTGCTGAGATGTTTCTGCAGCTTGATTAGAGTCAACCTGTGCTAAATTAAGTTGATTGGACATGATTCGGATAGCCACACACAAATTAAAAAATCAGCCAACGTATTTGCTAATCCTTGCTTTTTCAGGTGAACCCTTGGCAGTGTTCTCCCCAGAAATTTTTTTCAGCCGAGTAGTAAAAAAAAAGGGGTGTGGCAAAACACTGCATACTTAGTGCTCCCAGTTGTTTATGCCATGGGTAATCAGTAACCTCTTAATGTTTCAGTGTTCTACCTTCTCCCAATGATTTGTTACAACTTTGTAATGCCTGCCCCGCTAGTATATCCAATTTTTCTATTCTATGTATTTTGCCACAACTGTCCTATGCCGTGTATTGTGACCCAACTTACTACCGTGTTTCCCCGATGATAAGGCATCCCCATCAAATAAGCCACCCTCCAAGTTTTGCTCAAACAATTAAAATAAAGCACCCCCCGCAAATAAGACATCCTCCAATACCTGATACTGTGCCTCTGTGTGACTCCTCGATGCTGGCTGCAGTGCAGAGTGAAACTGAAAGTAACTTCAAAGGACAAGCAAGCTGCTGATCCCTGCCCTAACAGAGTCTGTTACCCGGTCGTAGAAGCCAAAAAAAACGGAGTCAGTGATCAGAAAGGGGACAATCAATGGCACATACAGTAGTGATCAGAAAGGGGACAATCAATGGCACATGAGTGATCAGAAAGGGGACAATCAATGGCACATGAGTGATCAGAAGGGGACAATCAATGGCACATGAGTGATCAGAAAGGGGACAGTCAATAGCACATGGGCACCTAGGATTGTTAACAGGCAGTAAGTGCTAGGCACCTAGGATTGGTAACAGGCGGTAAGTGCTAGGCACCTAGGATTGGTAACAGGCGGTAAGTGCCAGGCTTTTTCAGAGCTAGAAGTTTTTTAAGCAGCAGTGGTTCCTGGCATGAGGAATGTAATTAGTATGGCATTATGAGGACATAAATCTCTACCTAGCAAAGTTTGCTGCCTGCTCTGTTACACATATCTGTCTGCATCTTACCTCAAACCCCAATTTCCCCAGAATTAAAAGGTGCAGGGAAACAAAAATATAGGTGGAGGTGGGAGACACTTGTGGCTATCACCTTTCATCACCATGGCATCATTACAACATTTAAAAAAAAAACTGTCCATCAAAATGCACTTCCTTGTTACACGTGACTGTAACCTTCCAGTGTCTCAACCTCAATAATATTTAGTGGGCAGAGTTCATTTTCTAATGATACCATAGTGATGAAGTTTTAGGGGATGTTAGTCACAGATGTTCCCCACTTGTACATGTATTTTTGGTTTCTTACACCTCCCCATTCCCCAATTGAAGTTCAGAATGTTAGATAAGTGGTCAGGAATGTGTAACAGGGCAGGGAAGCCCATTTTAATGGGCAAAGTGTTTTATGTTCTAATGATGCTGTAGTAATGAGATTGAAAGGGCAGAATGTGCCCGACACTTGCATATTTTCAGAGAAATTGTTCCTCAAAGAGGAGAAGCAGACAATTTCATAGGTATAGATTTGTGACAGGTAGGTATATATTTAGGGGCGCACCACATTGCTCCTTGCTATGTTAGTGGCCCCGGGGTTCCCAATTTGCATTTTCAGTTTAGGACTCCTAGTTGCACTTTCCTCTGAAACAGCAACCCCAAAGTTCAATTTTCATAACTTTTTACATTTGTGACGCCCATATCTTGAAATTCTTTAAATCTGAAGGGCTGAAATTGTAGTAACTAGTATCTAGGAGGGTCCCCTGTGCACCCTGAAAACATTTTTTTTAAATAGAAAACCCAGCTCGTGCTATGAGATGGGGGCGGGGCTGCCTGTGTCTCCTTCACATGAAGGCTGAACTGTGTGTGCTCACTTCTCATCCCAGCAGCAATCCTTTGAACGGATGACACAGCACAGAGCAGCCTCACTGAGATCGGTACAGAGGATGAGAGCTGCCGAGGAGAGGTGGGTGGGGTATTCACAGCAGCCGGGCGGAGCAACCGGCTAAAACCCTCTGGGGAGAACTATGCTTGGGTGCTCTGCAATGTTGTATGACAATCAGATTGCACTGTAACGCTTGATTCTATTTTTAGCTACCCCGAGCCTAGTTCGGGGTAAACACTTTCAGCAAGTTTTTTTACCCGAAACTAGGCTCAAGTTACCCGCCCAGGAGCTTAGGTTAAATCTGGACCACTACTTATCATGGTCTGTTTACTAATGGAGTTTGGGCTGTTCACTTAGAAAAGTGAATTATTCCCATGCAAGCAAAAATTACTTTTGCTTAAGCATTGTGGTAAAAAGAAAAAACTTTTAAAAATATCCAGTCAAGTTAAAAGAAGTGTAAAACATTATTTTATATTTGCACATGATTAGAAATCAGAAGTCGCAGTTGCATGGGAGATTGTGATTAAGCTTTAAAATAAGAATTTTTAAGTCATTTTCTACTATAGCCCTATTGTAGTAATCTACTTTGTAGTTTGTTGTTTGTGATTTAAAGTTGTACTATGTGTTCTGGTAAATTTTTCTTTATAGTAAAAACCAATTCTAATTATATTCAGTACCTTTTTGAAATATCATCAGTGAAATGTCTCCATAGTACAGTGAGGCAATATATAATATTTTTTTCACAATGCTAATTACAATGGTTTTCTGTATTAATGCAAAATGTAAACCCTTCTCTCATTACTCTTGATCTACTTCATCTCTGACTCAAGTATTGTCTTATGCTAGTCATTTTCCTTCAATTTCCTTTCTGTTTTTTCTGTATCACAACAAACTGTGTTATACGATAGCCACAATTCACAAGTCAATCTATAATCTGTTCTATTTACTGAACATCTTTTTATGTACTGTATATCACCCCTACTCTGTGACATCCTTTGACTATCCTGATATACTGGGTAGGTTGTGCTATTTGCTCCTGCATATGGAACAAGCAGGGTCTGAGAAATCCACAATATGCCTAGGGGAACAATTTGGAAGCTGAGGTGAAACATACTGTTAGTCATACTGCATACGTCTGTCTACTGGTGTCATCTACAACCAAATAACATAAAGAAACTGTCTTTTGTCCCTATCTGAACTATAAATGACAGTCTGATAACTGGTCTGCCATTTCAGATGAAGAAGTGCTGTAAGGCTTTTGATGGAAAGGAAGTTAAGGGCCAATAATTATTATTTCAAGATGTTCTCTTTATAGTATATATTTAAACATACATATTAGAAAAACATGTTTCCAGTATATATAATATATATAATTATCCTATCTTCCATTGTCTCAAAGTAATTTTGTCTGTTTAAAAACACAATTCCTGTCTATTCCATAGGTTAGTAGTGGAAGGAGCAGCCATATTGCATAGCTAGGTCACATCATGTTCACAGGCACAGAGTACAAGTGAGAAATTAAACATTTTGTTCTTACAATATTCTGGGTTTGTTTGCACTGCAATTAGAACCTTATCTTTTTGTTTTATTAAAGCCACTGTGACATAAAAAATCAAGTTTTACATGTACAAAATTTTAAAAGGTATTCTGTTTTTGAAATAATATTGGTGTGGCAAATCTTTGAAATAGAGGAAACATTTTATCTACAGTCTAGCACCAGAACCCACCAGCTACCAGTCCCCCAATCTAACTTTGCACTCTTCACCTATAGCAGGCCCCCTCTCAGCCTCTCAGAGGCTAGATGCACTGTCCCAGAACATGGTTGCCCAAGGGCTTCTGTGCGCAAATAATGATAATGCAGTACAGTACTATCCAGCAGTGGCAAGTCTAGAAAACAGAGGAGGTCAGCCAAGCTTATTGCTACAACAGGTAACTGGTGACTGTAAGCAAGAAGGCTATAAAGCCCTAGTAGGCAGGGGATGGGCAGGTGAAGGAAGCCAGGGACTAATCTTTTCCTGGAATTTCCTTCAGCTGTGCTATGTATGTGGAGAAAGATATTTCCTAGGTGGAAGCTGCACAGCGAAAGGGAAGCAGGCGATTTGGAGGGCAGACAAGTAACTCCTTCATCTCCTAACAAGTTCCCTTTTAATGTGCAGGATAGGACATAAATTAGTTAGCGGGTTTAAATACACGTATTTGTATTTACTTCATTTTTAATTTTTTTTTAAGAAGAAATTGTAAAGCACTTTAAAAACCACAACTTTAGGTAATTTGCATGACACAAATTATTTACTCCCAAAACCTAACCAAAGTGTGCTTCTTAAAATTCAATTTTAAAAGTGTAATTTTAGGTAATACATAAATTATTTTTTAAAATGTAATAATATTTAAAGTGTGATATAGAGTTGTAAATTTCGAGGTGAGTTTGTTTTTTCTTTAGCCAACACATACAAATAATACACATAACAAAATAATTAGGTTAGCCCAACTGAAGCCAAAATTAAAAAACGGCAAATTCTCAACATAAACATGTTGGTTAGTGTTAATTAAAAGTGTTTCCTTTTGGAAGTCAAAAACCCTTTATGTAGCTTTGTATACCGGTAGCTAAACTACATGTCTCACACCTTCTTAAGGATATAATCACATTCAACACATTCAAGCTAAATAGAAAGGTTATGGGGAAGGGGATGGGAGAGGAAGTGTTGGGGGGAAGGAATAAAGGTTCTTTTCATGGGATCTATTCTGATATGAAGGAAATCCAAGGGTCACAAGTTTTGTAGAAAACTTTATCTTTGAGAGTGCAAGTCTGCAAGTCATTCAATTTGTTTTTAGTGAATTCAATAGGTATATTTGTAGCCTTGCAGTAACAAGCTCTCATTATGCAAGCTGCTAAGAAGATGTATGAAATTAGATTGACATCCGACCTCAGGACAGACTTGCCCAGTTTGGAAAATTAGGCTGTCTCAAACCGCTTTGGTGGGTTAGTCCGTGTGACTAGGTAAATTAGATTATAAATTCTTATCCTGAATTTTTGGACACATGGACCACAACCTCTATAGCAGAGAGAGGAGATACTTGTCTTTATTTATGAAGGCTGATAGAAACTATGTACCCCTGCATGAATATTTTATAGTTTGTCTCTATGAGTGAGGTGTTAAGGGAGATTCTTCTCCGAGATAAGCCTCCCACTCTTCCCAGTACATTTTTAATGGGAATCAAATAAGGCTAGATATACTGTACTGTTGAAAATCCTCCTTTGCCTCAGATATGGAACTACAGGACTTTTCAAATGAATTTTGGAATGGGGGGGATAACCCCTTTTTTATTTTATAAATGTTCATTTTTGCAAGTACATTTCAGATGTTGGTAGAGAGCACTTTTTCTGTAAAGCTGACACAATATTTTTACCATCCAAGAAGTCGCTGATATGTAAGAAACTTTTGTTGAGCCACCATTCAAATTGTGACTTGTCACAACCAGAGGAGATAAGGCATAAGAGGCATAGGAGGAAAGTGTAAAGAATGTAGGTTATGGAGTTTTTTTGACCATCCCAGACTGGCAATGTGTATGATAGAAGGGCATAGAATTGTTGGCTGTTTATCCATATAAGTGTCTCAACTGGTGCTCTGTCCAAGGGAAGCAGTTTGTGCAGCCAGAGCCTAGTGGTACAACAGGATATTAGGGACTCCAAGGCCTCCCATGGCTTTAGCTGTGTACAGAGTGCAGGCATTGATTCTGTGTTGTTTGTTACCTCAATAAAATGTAAAAAATTTGTTCTGGATATTTCTCAATACGATTTTGGGAATAGCTATGGGTAAAGTACGGAAGAGGTTTAGAAGCCTGGGAAGAATATTCATTTTGATAACTGCTATTCTCCCAGACCACGATGGCAGGGAGGTGGACCTGTCATTTAAATCTTTAGTAATCTTGCAGAATTTTGGTGTAAGGGTAATTCCCAGATAGGGTATGGATTTTATGTCCCACATGAAATCCAAATTGTCTTGAAGTTGGGAAACCAATGATTGTTGAAGGGTGAGGTTGAGAGCTAATGATTTGCTTTTGTTCACTGTCAGACCAGAGACCCCCCAAAACAGATTTATTTATTTATTAAAGAGATTAGGGAGAGTAATAACTGGAGAAGAAAAGTACATCATGACATTATCAGCATATAAACCACACTTATGCTCGCTAGGACAGCATTTGATGCCTTTGTATGTCTGGATTTAATCTAACAGCTATTGCCAGGGGTTCTATTGCTAGTAAGAACAGTAGTGGGAATAAGGGGCACCTCCTAATCTGCATCAGAGGGGGGAGGTGCTCATTGCCTCTAAATACTCTAGGAGATACCCCCATGATAAGCTGTTGAACGCTTTATGTAAATTGATAGACAGCAGCCTGCCTACTCTGGTTCCCATCCCAGTTCCCTGTTATAGGAGAGATCAAATCTATCACTCTCTTGGTCTGGGGTCGGATGGTGACCCAAGAGGCCCACCTGGTCAGATAAAACTTTACTTATGATCTTAAAATCAGAATTATTCAAAGATATGGGTCTATATGTTAGACACTTCCTTATGGTCTTTGCCTGGCTTAGGTAACACACTAATTAGGGCTTTATTATCTTTTTCTGGAACCGAATTGTCTTCTCTAAGGTGAATAAAATTGTGAGCTAAATAGGGTGCTAACTCAAAAAGTTTATAATAGGCATTAGATAAGCCATCCAGACAGGGTCGCTACCTGCTCCTATTAGTCTTTAAGATTCCTTCCCAACTAAATTCTTTGCCTAGAAATTCAACATGATCCTGCTTCACTTATTTACAATCATATGTCCCCATATGAAAAAAATCTAAATTTACCTCTTCCCACGAGTATGCCACAAACTTAACAAAAACATTCAAACACCCAAACATTGGGGTTGAAAAAAGCAGGGAGGTTCTAGTGGTGTTAATAATAAATAACATTATCAAACAAATTTTAATTTTACAAATTTCATTAAAAAAATTTACCTATGAACAAAGGTTTGAACAACTTACATTAGATAAAAGTACAAGCAATACACAAACATGATTTTAAGGAAGAGTTCATAATTAAAGTTCCATAATATGGCAGTCAGATATTTGATTGAACCAAAAGCTTCTAAATGTGACAGTCAGATATTTTTACTAAACCCAGCGCATTTCGTGGGATGAAGCCGCTTTTTTAGGAGAAAGAAAATATCACAGACTGGCTTTCTGTTGCTATGTTAAAACAACAGAGAAAAAAGATATTGAAGAGAGCCAGTTGCAAATTAAGGGCCATGGTTTAGTTACTTGCACCTGGCTCTCTTTCTGGCTAGATCAGACCCTTCATTTCCACTTGTCAACCTAAAAAAAACATAACAGTCTTGTGTGCTTGGTTATGGTCTGGTCACCTTTAAGTAATAGCATGTGTAGAAGAATAAAGCTGTGGGGAGAGAACAATTTGTCAGGTAGTAGCCAGGCCCCTATTAAAAGCTCTTTTGATCTGGGCTTAGTACCAGGGCTGTGGAGTCGGTGTTGAGGAGTCGAATACAATTTTGGGTACCTGGAGTCGGAGTCAGAGTCGATAAAAATGTGCCAACTCCGGCTCCTGATAAATTTAAATTATAATTTTAAAAATACAGCAAGTTCAAATGTCCTATTTCACAAGCAATTGTCATAATTGTCATATTTAAGTATGTAAGAATAAAGCCCAGTGCATAGTTGTATTTCTACTAGTGTGAAGTTCAGCTGAACTATTATACAACCTGACGTTCACAATATTGTAATCTGGATTATGTACATTACAAAAAGTGTTTTCATTTTTATTTCAGATATAATGTGTTTAACAAGTTCATTTGAGTGTAAACAAGTGTAATGATATAGGTGTAGGTGAGTGCTATGGCCTGATGTGTGTTCAGGTGTCCTGTCTGCACTCTCCATATATGCTACCATCCAGGGCTGAACTTTAACATCATTTTGCACACCACCTAATACTAGGAAGTTAGGTCCCCCCCTAGCCCTGAAGCCTCCCACTGCCCTGTCTTCAGCAGAACATCAGCAAACAAAGGTAGAGGCAGCAGTGTCTGCTTTGTCTGCTAAAAGAGCTTAGAAGAACTAGAGGAACAGCTTTTTGGATTCAACTGTATGTGTTCATGTTTATTTTAAAACTACATGGCTGCTTGTGTGTACTATGATGGAATGCTGTGCGCATGCTGTGCATGTTTCTTGATAAAACTGCAGGGCTGTGTGTATGTTTGTGTTTATGGTGCAGGAATGTATGAATGTTTGTGTATAGTGCATATTGTGTGTGTTTCTGAGTAAAATGTAGGGCTTTGTGTTGTGTGTATAGTATATATGTTTGTGCATGTTTTTCTGTATGGGACAAATTATGTCTATGTTGTATGCATGTTTGCAATAGTGCAGGACTATGTGTATGTTTGTATATAAATAAAAAAATATGCTAGTTAGTATAACATATTTTATACTTATATTTTAGTGAAAGCGGCACCCCATTCACAATGGCAAAAAGTCTGTCAACAAACACGATAAAGTCTGCTGGTAATGAGCACTTTACATTATCAAGTGATGGGAAACATTAGGTGTGCCAATGTATTCTTGAGGATGATGGTGAAAAACAATGTGATGCAAAAATTAGCAGTTTTAGTGGGTCTAACGAAAATGCACCTACAAGAGCATCAAATTTGAAAAGACACTTTCAGCAATTTCATCCTAAAGTATTAGAAGTTGTGAATGAGAAAAATATCAATGAAAATATTCCATCTACGTCTGGGATAAAAAATGTTCAGAAATCTACTGGAGACCAAACACAATTAAGAAGATTCTTTATATCTGAGCTACCACACTTACCATAACAATGACACCAGAAGAAATAAAAAAAACACATTATTGAAATGGTAGTAAAGAATAATGTACCACTATCCTTCCTTTACCAGCCAGCCTTTTTAGGCCTAAATGGAGAAATGGCTAAAAAAACTTGGTGTTTCTCTGGAAAGAGAAAGTATAAGGAAATTTATAATTGAAGAGGCCAAATGTAAAAAGGAAGAACTACGAAAAGGTCTCAAGGGACATTTTATCTTTATAAAAATGGATGCATGCACACGTCACTGAGTCAATTATTTTGCTATTAATGTTAGATTTGTTGATGAAAATAATAAAAAAATAATGCGAACCTTGGGAGTAAAGAACACCCAGGGACATCACACCAGTGACCATCTTCAGACGTTAGTGGAGGATGTTCTAGAAGAATTAAAAGGAAGAGATTCTATGTATTGTGAAAGATAATGCTTCCAATACCCCGTATGTTGAGAACAATTGAGAAAATGAAATTAGTAGATGACGAAAGTAACAGACAGATATTAAAGGAAGTTCTGCAAGTATTGGAGAAAGTGAAAGCGAAGAGAATAGTGACATTTTGGATAACATTGTTAAAGAAGCATCTAAGCGTACTACTATTCAACATATGCGTTGTGCTGTTCATACTCTGCAACTTGCAATAGGAGATTGATTGAAAGATCGTCATGCAGCTACTTTAATTGGCAAAGTGAGGCAAGTATCTGTTGCAGCCAGGGCCCCTAAAACAGATGCCATTTTGAAAAGGTGTGCAGGAAAAGGAGCCATTTTGGATAAAACAACATGTTGGGGAAGCACTTATTTTATGGTAAAGCGTTTGCTTGATCTAAAAGACTTTCTTGAAGAACTGGACAATGAAAATGTTTCATTAACTGAAAGCCAATGAACACAGGTAAAAGCACTGGAAAATCTACTTTCTAACCCCTTTACTGTCACCAAGAGTTTGAAATCTGAAGACTTAACACCTGGTAAATTCTTCTTGAAATGGAAGAGCTTGATATATTGCCTGAACCAAAGTGGAGGGTTAAAAGCTGATGGCATTGTATCTTCAATGAAGAAAAGAGAGAATCTCTTACTGGATAATCAAATCTTGTTAGCTGCTATTTATGTTGATCCAATGAGCCGAATTTTGTTGAGCGATGACCAGACTAATACTGCAAAAAAAGACCCTCAATGATGTGGCAGTTCGCATGAAGGGATTACTACCTGAAACACCACCACTGGATGAAGCTATAAGCACTGGTAACTCAGGATCATCCTCTTTAAAAGAAGAATTAGACTTTGATTCCTACTTGGACAAAAAGAAACTTTCAACATTAAAACGACGTTGTAAATGTGTGAAAGATAAAAAGCCAGAAAATGCAAATAAAGAGATTCCAGCAGGAGTTTTGTAAAGAATTAAAAGAAGTAGAAAAGTATGATCGTGCATCGAAACTGACTGTAGAAGAAGCCATCCTTATTTACTCGAGATTATTAGTGATGTGGCTAGAACCGTAACAGCAATGCCACCCACCCAAGTCAGTGTTGAAAGACTATTTTCAGCTCTAAAAATAATCAAGTCAGATTTAGGAGCTTTTAATGAAAGAGGATCTGGCAGAAGCAGTTTTGTTTCTTAGAACAACACTACATTGAGTTAGTTTTGGATTGCATTTACCAGGTATTCTACTCTACAACAATATTCCAAGTTTAATATATAAACTGTTTTAGGTTTTCCAGCTTTTGTTTTTGTTCATGTAGTTAGGCTTTGTTTTTGTTTTAAAACTACCAAAGAACGTGGTTTATATTTTTAAACTGGTAAAGTTCTTGTTCCTGATTTTTATGCATGCTATGCTACTACTTTATAGCCACTTGATAAAAACAATAAATAAAACCTTATTGTTTTCATTTTTTTGTCTTTTGTTTAAACTGGCCAATACAGTAGAGCGTCAGCTTCATAGCCAGTAGTTCTATGGTTAAATGGCCTGTATGTTGCTTTCCTTCAATCAACGTGGAAATACATTAGCATATTATAGGGTTTCTCATTTTATCTTTACACTTTTGCATTCAAATTCACAAAAAAAGTTTTCACCCACAAAAAATTTATTATAAAATTAAATACAACACAATGTTTTTACCATAAAAGTTTTTCTCATGAAACTTTAAATAAAAAAATGTAAAAGTTAATGAAATAATCTATTAATCATTAATGCTTTCTCCTCTTAGGTATTTAGGCAAAAAGATAAATATTTTTGTATAATAATTTAATCAATCCTGCTTGCTTATTGTTAAAAATACACTATTGATGCTTTCTAATAAAGCACCGGAATTATCCTATTTCATATTACTACTTATTTCCAGTTAGAGAACATGTTCTCAACAGGATTAAGAAATGGAGAGTATGGTGGTAAAAAAAAGAGTGGGTGTTCCTTACTTTCAACCAAGCTCTTTATCTGGCTAGTTTTATGAAAGGGGACATTATCCATAATTAGGATAAATAGGATGGCATGCTAAAACACTCTTTTCACTAAAAACATTTAAAACCTCATCAATAAAATTGAGGAATGCTTCTTGATTAAATGCTTGTTCTTGTGACTTAAAGTGGAGGGTCCCATTTTTATTCCTCACACAACAAATTGAATAATTTATGGAACGCACTCCAGCCACAACATGCGCCGCCCTTTTCCCAATAGGAGATCTTCCCCTTTTGGTTCTCATTGAGATGTTAAAACCTATTTCATCAAGAAAGTAGATGTTTTTTCCATATTCCTTAGCAATGAGATCAAGGATTTTGTTAGCATAGTTAAGCCCTTCTTGAAGAGCGTGGGAATCATTGCACCTTGCAGGAAATAAAGCAGTTCTTTTTAATGACAATTGGAATTTATCAATGCATCTATCTATTGTTGAAATAGATACATTAATTTCAAATTTGGCAAATAATTAATCCTTCATTTCCATGAGGCTTATTCTGCAATCTTCGTACATTACCTTTCGTAACTCCTCCTTATGGGCTTCATCCAACTTTGAATTTCTCAGACCTCCTCTTGGTAGTTTTTCCACTACTGGAAGATTCAAAGGTCTTAATAATTTTGGTTATGGTTGTACGATTACAATCCAAAACCATTGCTATCTGGGAGGCATCACTTCCAGATAACTGTCCACCACTCTTCAACGTTCTGCATTACATAATTCTCTGGCCATAAGGGTAAGTGCAATACTAAATATAAAGCTAATAACTTTGAGGATAAAAATATGAATATTATTGTTATCTTAAAACAGTATAAATCCCTAAAATAAAGATATTTAATTTTAAAATTATATAAAGTAAAAAACATAATGGACAAATCATCAACTTATTGTCATATATTTTTATTTTTGTTTCTTGAGAAAAACTTTTATGGTAAAAGTATTGTGGTATATTATTAAATGAATAATTAGGGGGTCTAATTTTTTTTGTGAAGTTTGGTTGCAAAAGTGTGAAGATAAAATGAGATACCCTGTAAACACAGAGGAGTCTGTGTCGGGGGTACCAGAAGCTAAGGAGTCAGAGTTAAAGGATTTATCTACCGACTCCACAGCCCTCCTTAGTACTAACTAGAACTAACTAGAACTAGAGTACCCTTTGTTCCTCCCAGATGGTGGCCCTGACCACCAACAGCAAATCAACTGCTACTGTCAGCACCACCACTTCTTCCAGCAAAAACAGCTGCAGAACCAAGACAGTGAATAACCATTGTGCCACTATCTTTGCTCTCCTTTGCACTTCTCTCTTGCTCCTCCTGGTTTATTAAATTCTCACAACCTCTCTACCTCATCAGCTCTTGTTTACTGTAATTTCACACAAAATACTCGTCTTGTTTTTCTGAGAGACAGGAAATCTTTATGAAAACAGAAGAAATGTCGTTATGGGTGATGTGGAGGAAGCAGAGGTACCCTGGCTCCAGTCTTATGTATCATGTTCACTATTTTCATCTTTCTGTTGTGATTCAGAACAGTGGTGGTTAGTGGTGGTGCCAGTCCGTGGCTGGTTAGTTGGGGACCACAGAGAACAGGAGGAAGAATTGCCGATGTCCTATGAGAACATCTTACGTTCAGAATGCTTACTGCCGTCTGCTCTGTGTGCACGCGCATATCTTGATGCCAGAAGGGGAGGGCTTTGCCTTTTACTTTTTTAAGCATTTTATAGAAAACAAAAAACAAAAAAAAAGGGTTATCTACCCTTTTATATAAAGTAAAAATTGTGGTGATAGGTCCACTTTAAGAGGGCTATTTCAAAACCAGGGTCCCCAAATTGAGTTTGCATATTGGCAATGAGCATTAGGGTACTGCCAATTGTCTGTGCGTTGTGCCCAAAATATAAATTTGCTAACTCACAAAACTTTAAGGCTGCGTTCAGGTTGGCAGTGAGGTTGTGGTGCAGTTACCCCTTCCTCATGCCATTGAACCCTGGCTCGGGGGGGACCCTTAGTACTGCTCACTGCCACCTGGAGTCAAATGCCTGTTACAAATAGCCTGCCATTTATCCTCTCTGAACCCCAGTTTTTCCAACAGTATAGGAAAGGGAGATGTAATATAAGTGGGGGACCTCCCACAACAACTTTATCACTCCTATCATACCATGGTGCCCTGTCACATATAAATGTCCCTTTATGGTCTTTAAACCTCAGTGTCTCCTGAATGGGGAGCTGTAGGAATATTAAAATGTAGGTGCAAGTGGGTGACTCTTGTGGCTAACTACTACTAAAATTTTCTTGCTGCAACGCCATCACATCACAGTGAGAGCGTTGGTAACCCTCCATACACTGCCCTAAAGCAAGTGACAGTCTAGACACAGCAGGAGTGCAACCAGTGGTAGTGCTGGCGGCTATCCTCACACTGTTTACAGAGGAGCTGCTGAAAATAGAAAAGCAATGTATGTAAGGCTCACACTTCTCTGCCATTCCCAGCAGCTTTACCACCTGACCACACCAGCTCTCCTACACTACTCTGTTCTCAGCTAGTGTGCTGACAGGGAGCTACTGAGAATAGCAGGGTAGTCTAAGCTGTACATATACCGCGCTGTGGCAAAATTTTATTCTATGTGGCCCTGCTGTCAGAAAGGTTGGGGACCACTGATTTAGATCAGTAATGAATCAGTCAGTCCACAAACGGTGAAGCTTGGTGGAATTTGCTTCTTGCTACTCTAAAACTTAAACCTTTAAAGTTCTAAATATGCATAAGGGGACCTCTTTGAGTTTGCTAACACTGGTGGTGTGCTTAGTAGGAATGCCATTGTCTTTCCTCCTTCTTATAATAATTTAAATTATGAATTAATTAATGAATTTTGGATACAAATAGGGATCCGCTAGTGGTTAGTCTCTTGTTAAGCCTACTTTTCATTGTTAGTCTTCTTTTGACCTGATAATGACATTTTAAAACTAACACAAGTAATTATATTTACACACACAATACACGAAAACAGACAAATACCGTTAGCAACAGCAGGAAAAATTTGCTTGTGCATAACTGGAAATATGTACTGTGATTTACTTGGTTAATTATATGAGAAAATGGGCAAGTTTAGTTAGCAGCATGGGATAAAAGCCTTTGTATAACTGGAAATAACTGCCACGATTTTCTATTTTTTGTCTTTTTTAATATCTGCACCATTTACCTTCTTAACACTTATCTGTAACAGCTCCAAGCTCTGTCCCTAACTAGCATTAACAGAAAACAGAAAACGGTCTGCCATCTTCTTTTTAATTTTTTTTTAGATTTCCATCTATCTGTCCTTGACTAGCAGTAACAGAAAATTAAAAGACCGGTCTTCCTTTTGTTTTCTTTAAAACTCCTGTTCCTGTTAGCTTCTCCAAGCGCTGTCCCTGTTTGACTAGCACAGTAGTGGATAATAGCACCTTGTCTACCCGAGCATCATCTGTTATAGAGATGATGATAGGGATAGCATCACTAAAATACTTCCTCTGGCACCCACGCAAAGCAGCCTTCTAAAGAGATATGTAGTACTCTGCATTCCCTGGCATTTCATTTGAGGATGATACCATCAGTCCTCACCCCTCTGACAACTTGGCATGTAATTATACACCAGAGTTTGAGAGATACAGTTGCTAGGGGATGGTGGTTCCTTCCCTGGCTTTGGATAAATAACAATAACAGCTTGTAGCATATTTGGAAAAAGAAGCCTATTTTTGATAAATTTTATTAAAAATATTGTGTGTGGCACCATGAAATTGTTTTTTTTTGTATAATAATTATACCACAATTACATTAAGTTAAAACTCACAATTTATTTGTTATAGACATAACAAAAAATAAAGTGTCATATATGAAACACTATGTGTTCCTATAAGAACGATTTCAAGCTCATTTGCTAATTTAAATCCAGATATCTGTTAGCTTTCCAAGTAACGATCCATCTGGATTCTCTATGTTCTAGTATCTTATCAAAATTGCCACCACTGGGATTAGGTTGTACTTGTGCCAGTGTCATAAAATGTATTCATTTTGGACTTGATTTATGAAATTTTGTAAAGTGTTGTTCGGGGAAAGTATTTTGGAATTTTTAATATCATAAACATGTTCAAAGATTCTTCTTTTTAGCGGGTGAAATGTCTTGCCCACATAAGGTGCCGCAGTCGCACATGAGAGGGTAAACAATTCCTATTGAATTACAATCAGTATTTTTTTGCAGTTTATATGAAAACTTGGAAATATAAAAACTTAGGAATTTTGTTATTAATGTATTTACACTGGTTGGATCTGCCACATGCAAATGTGCCCAATTCCTGTGGGATAGGTGGTACACTCCCAGGTTTTAGGCTGTGACCTAATGACTGTGTAACTTATGGCGTTGTTTGATGTAAGGTGTAATAAGGCAAACTTTTTGATCTTCAATCATTGTGTCCTTTTGTTTGCCATGTTTATTTTTATACAAATCAAAAAGAACATTAGTTCTATTCTGTGATATTGCCTTATTATAAGCTTTTTGTCAGACATTTTTGGGAATACCCTCTATTCTGTAGGGAAATTTTTAGTTTTTTTGGCTTATATTTTGAATTCTGATTTATTGGAACAAATTCTACTTAGTCTAATATACTGTTTTACTGGTATGTTCTGAGGGGTAACTCTAAGCCCTAGTAGACTTGTGGTACGGTAGAGTATCAGTGGCACAAACATTATTTACTAAAAAAATTGATAGAATTGAACAAATCTAAAGTTTGTTGGGATGACTGGGGATCTAATCTTCACCAAAAAGGCAACCGGCTTTTTACCAAAAGCAGTGTGACTAGGTTTCAAACGTTTGATTTTGTTCAAGTTTGTATTATTTTTGAAGTTGTAATATTTGTGTTAAAGTTTTTGCCTGTCAGATGTTGGTTCTGTTGTGAAGGGTTGGGGCTTGTTTTATTAGGGTGTTAAATGATTTGTTTATATTAGTGTGGTATCAGTGATAGGTCTCTGTCTTCAGAGAGTGATTAGTTTATAGGCTGATCAGAAAATATATCCAGTAGAGGAAATATACATTTTCTGAAGAGGCCACCTATCAATCAATGAGAAACAATTTAATTCCCAGGTGAAATTGATGTACAGTAGTAGGAGTACAGTAAGTAGGAGAAATGTATTTTATTAGTATGAAAACAATGTTAAACATTATATAGTCTTTTAAGGTTTGTACCTTAGGTTTGTATGCTGATGCATGGGTCACACATAAGATCAAAATTATTGCCTTCCAGTAAAATGCCTCTGTAATAAATTTTATTTTTCTCTTTATCAGTTTGTTGAGTAAGAATTTTTTTTTTACATTTGGGGCATACTCGTTTCCTGGTATATAAAATTCATTGTCAATTTCACAAATTAAAATAGGCGTGAAATATTACATTCTTCTGTGGAATGGTTGTGGAGGGCTTGATATTACCGTATTAGCCTTTCAAAAGTTTGTAGTAATAGAGGATAAATCTTGATGATTAATGATTTATTAAGTTTGCTTGTCAGACATAGGAATGCCCTTAGGCAAAATACCCTATTCAGGAATTTTACTTCTAAAGATATGGCAGTCACATTTCATTAATTAGTTACCAACTTTTGGTAGGACAGTACACAATAGGAGTACACAATTCTATTACTCTTGGAGATTTTAGTTGGGGGACAAGTTTTATTTCTACGCTAGTTAATTGGAGCAGGTCTGCCTTAAGGATTGTACAAAATTGTTGGCGCTTTGGCTCCTGGGAACTGTGGGGTAGTTTTGTAGGACAGATGACTTTTATGGAAAGTCAATGTCAAAGGTCCTGGAGCTTCCTGTGCAACCTGGTCTGTGTCTGGGTTTTTACCTGGATCTTGTAAAAACACAGGTGCTCTATTTAGAAAAGAAATAAGGAGCAGACTGGTAGGAAGGGAAGTCAGTGACTTCCCAAAACTTGAGGAAGGGAAAGGAGCTCCAGAGACAAATGCTTTAGAGTAGGTTAACAAATTGTGTTTATGCAAAGGACTTTTGTTGTATTTTCAATTTTCAATGAGTTACTGGCATTTGTGTGCTACAATAAAGTACCCAGGTAGGAGCATGAACTTTTGTTTTGTTGAAAACTCACCTTAAGCTGCCTTATTCAACTGTTGCGAGCCTGTTGCTACAAGCGATTCCCTTACAGCAAGCTTACAGTTGTGAATGGATTAAAATTTTTACTTAGATTAGGTGCAATATAGGATACCTCACAGTAAAGTAATCAACCAATCAATCAATTTAATCAAATTAACAAGGAATAATCTTGCCATGTCCCAAGAAGAAACGTGTCTAGGAAGAGAAATGAGAGTATAGAGAATCACTCCCTTGGACAGGAGCAAGTCAGAACGTAGACACAAATCAAAAGATTAAAAGATAGACCACATTATGAATCAGAATAAGCTTAAAAAAATTATTTGATGGTGGGATGAGTGCAAAATCAAATTGACAGCTACCTGGCTGCAGATAATTTTCCTAGCAGGTCCAGCACTACCACGGATCACGGAAAGAAACAATCATGGCCCATGACAACTATGAAGAATTTTCAGCCCAGAAACAATTAGGTATAAAGCAAACCCAACATGTAAATACATCCAATGCCCAGTGTCTTCTTATAAATATAATCCACCACAGAAGATCTGCTATTATTGCATGCTTCCAATTCAATCTCTCATTAAATAAAAATTGAATTGCAAATCCAGCACAAACAAAAAGCTTTTCTCTAATGGTAAAATTCAAAGTGATATAAAAGCATGCTAAAACATTTCCAACCTTAAATATAGAAAAAAAATGGATATCCAAGGATGCGAAAGTGATTTCCCTAGAGAGCATTGGTTTCAATAATGTCACAGTAGTATGTGGTCCCGCCTCTGGGCCCGTCTATTTACATCTTGGGTTTGCTTTATACATACTTGATCAAATTTATATAGAATTTATTAATAGCACAATGGCATTTAAAAGCCACTTCCATCATATCAGGAGGAAATTATATCATCGGGTGGGTGAGTGTGTTATTTACATATACCAACTAACTAATTTGAGACTTAGATCTGGAAATTTGGAAAATGTATTGATTGAACCATTTTTTTTGTGAAGTTGAACATTTTATGTGTTTTTAGCACCACTGGTTTGAACATTTATCGCTGGTACAAGATACACTAGATTTAGAGAAAGCTGTTTTTTATCTTGTTGTTCTTAGCTGGCATTCTGTTATAAAAAATTTCCAGATGTTCTGTTAAGCATTCTCACTCCACTTGTTGACTTGATCCCTCTGAGACCTCTATGCCTAGTCTGAATGGAGCAGAGACTACCAACTACTGGCGGACAATCCTCATCAGACTTCTAAACTCACCAAATTCTATCCACGAATTTGTTTATTGCATAAAGAAGGGTTCAAGCAAACACCATTGTGGTATCAACAGTTAGTATATAGTTTATTTAGAAGTAGTTTTACCTCTTCTACTAGACATTCTGGTTATTACAATTAGTTTTTGTCTGTCTTTAGTGTAATTTCCTAGAGTTTGGAGCATAGGTTCCCAGTGGGGTCAGTACTGCCCACTGGTGGGCGCTGAAGACATTTTTCAATAGGATTGTGCGTCAGAGTGGGCGGGTTCTATAGACTTCGGTAATCAGCTGTGCTGCTCCGCGCCCACCTTGTACTATGAAAAAATCCTACCCTTTGTACACCAACAGCGTGAGAGCTGTGTCTGTGTCCAAGCTGTTGTCATTTTCCCCAATGTATAAACCTTCATATCTTCCACACGATTGTTACACAAATGCAAAATTTTAAGGGTACACAGGGTACCCTGAGAGCTGATACTAAACCTAATGTCTGCCCCCTGAACAGAACAAGTTGCCAGAAACAGGGTCTCAAACATAAAATCTTACTAAGAATCAGGGATCTTTTCTCATTTAGGGGACCTAAATTAAAAATAGGAAAGGACACGTTTATTTGCACAGATCCATGACCTTGCCACTGTATTTATAAATAAAAAAAAAAGAAAGTGCCGAATAAGTCAAGCTACCCCATATAGCATTAAACTTATCTTGGGTGCCCCTTAAGTTGGCCGTTAGGTCTTCCATCACTATAATGTCATTCACCCTGCGGAGCCATATACCCACAGTTGGGGTGAACTTTGACTTCCAGAACAATGGAATACACGAGTTAGGAGCCACGAAAAGATGTCGAAGAAGGGACCTCCTATATGCCTTTTCTGGAATTACATTGTGGTCTCTGCATGAGGGACCTTACTTGCTCCCAAAAGATATGGAGCATAGTACCTCTCGCCTGTTCACAATGCCAACACCTGTCAGTAACCGCAGGAAAAATCTGTTTATTCTCTCCAGAGTCCTATACCACCTGGACAGGATTTTAAAACTTAATTCCTGATATCTACTACTGACAGAGGAACCATGTACCAAAATAAGTAACTTTGCCTTTTGTTCAGGCTCCATTGTGTACACGAGTTCTGCCTCCCACGTCTGGAGGTTTGCAGGCGTAAAAATTTCAGGGGCGGCATTCAGTTCAAAGTACAATACCGAAAGAGAGTGTCTGGTAGACCACTCCCAGCACACAACCTCTCAAACAGCGTTTTCGCACGGCTAGTTCTATAGAGACTTGAAAAAATGCATGGGTTGCAGTGCCTTTTAAAAAACTAATTTATAGCTACCAGTGTCTGCCATCAACATCTCCCTTGTCACCCATTGACCCTGATGAACATTGTTCAACTCCTACCCACTGTTTATATTCCGCATGTCAGAATATGGACCATATGGGCCGCCATGTAGTACAATGATATATTGGTAAATCCCAGCCCCCCCACTCCCTTGGTCTGGAAAAGCAGACTCGTGCTGAGACGATGGCCCCTTTTCCCCAGATAAACCGAAATGTTTTGGAATGCAGAGATCTAAAAAAGGAATTAGGTATATAGATTGGCAATGCTTGGAGGAGGTATAAACTTCCCAGTAGAATGTCCATTTTAATGACCTGTGGATAATAAATTTATATAACACATATCACCACACATTCTGTAGTTGATTGTGTAACATTTCCCTATGAAATTAAGCAAGGAAAATCCAAACAACACTTTATATTATTGAGGAAATAAAGCACTGACTGCAAATCAAAAAAAGTACATTAGTAAAATTTTAGGTATAGTTGACATCAATTGGACATCTTGTGTTTGTTTATGTTGAAAGCTTCTGGGATAAAAATCATAATTGTACTTGGACTTAAAGGTTAAATACATATTTTTTACTGTGAATAACAAAAAACATCCTACAACAGGGATATTATTAACTGATAATAAATGAAATTGGTGCAAAAGTACCTCAATTTTTGTGGATTAGGAAATTGCTAATTTCAAACTGGCAAAGTAACATTTATTTGGCCATCAAAGCCCTCTGTACTGGTCTTTATAGTTTTAGATAAATCTTTAGCAAGCTTTTTAGTTTTAAAAACTGTGCAGTTTTATTATATGTGTATGTATTAATATATTTTTTTATTTAAAACCACATTCCTGGTCACCCACTGACTACAGTATATTCAGATTATCTTCACTGGATGTACTTAATTAGAATATGTAAAGCAATATTAGTCCTTGTGTAGATTATATGCAGTGACATGAGTCATTATTACATTATAATAAATTCAATTGCATGAGTTGGTGTGGGAGATTACAGGTAGTCCCCAGGTGACATGAGATAGGGACTGTAGGTTTGTTCTTAAATTGAATTTATATGTAAGTCAGAACTGGTACAATATTTTAATAAATGCACTTAGTACAGATGTTTGTCTCAACATAATATTAGGCAGCATGGTGTCAGTATAAAATCCTCACTGTTAGTTAATCACAAGTGAAGCAAAAAAAAAACAAAAAAAACAATTGGAGCCTAGACATTCATTAACTTCTGGAGCAAGCTGTGCTTTGATATGCAAAAAGAAAAAACTGCAGTTTGTCTTGGTTATTAAAGAGTTACAAGAGGTTGCAGAAGAGCTCAGTCCTAAGGATCACCCACAACCTCAGCTGTGTTTAGCAAAAGATTTCTTATGTAAGTCATACAAACCGCCCCCCTCCCCCCATCAAGCCTCCGCCCTGCACATGAGCAGGATTGAAGTACGTATCTAGGAGTTGTCTGTATGTCGGATCTTCTTAATTCTGAAATTCTGTACAGTGACATATTATAAACAGTGTTATAACTTAATCCTGCTTCATGATTGCTCTCAAAAGTCCTCAGCCCTGATAGAAGCAGTGTCCTAGCTCTTGAAAAGAGTTGTTTTACAGACAACCATCTTTAGGATTTACAGACAATCGTCTGAAAAATGAAAATATGGAGGGAGCGGCAATTTTTCAGGCAAAATACTTTGACTCCGGTAGGTAGCAACCAGAGGGATGACCTCCAAAAGAAGGTCATAAAAAAAGAGAGACACATAGTTACCGTAAGAGGACTACTGGACTCTCAAATTGTTATCTCAAATTGATCCTATAGGACTAATAGGCATAAGAAAAACAATTGGTGTTTACAATAAACATTTTGCACTAGATTGGGGCTCTCCAACCTCATCAGATGAGAAAAATCATCTTTAAATGTTTTCTTATAAAAAGAAGCAACTCTATACACCAGCTTCACTTTTATTAAGCCAATAACAATGGAAAGTAAACAGTCTTCCCTCGTAAAGATTGGTATCAACAATAGCAAAGAAAGTCCATAAATGAAATGTTCAGCCTTTTGGCTAGCATAAACCTGTCTGGCTGGACTTACATGACACAGGAGATAGCTCCACTCAATCTTGGAACCGCAGAACTTTGATCACTCCACTGTCACAGGATTAACTTATTCTCATTACCAACCTGGAATAGATGAGCAAGCATTTACCTACACTGCTCATCAGAATAGCAGGAACATCTTCCTGCCTTGATGATTACAAAGGGAACATGAATGGATATACTTTACCTTTACTCTAAAGGACACAATCACCTTAATATCTAACATCTATTTACCATGTGTGGCCTTCTTAATTGTATCTCATGATAATATGATGCAGATACATCTGTAATTTGAACCCTCAAATTTTATCTGTTTGTTTATTCACTTGAGTTACCCAACACAAAAATACTGCTACACCTGTACAATAACCAATCCCTGAGGAAGCCCTTCGTGGCGAAATGCTTTGGATCCCGTACGGGGAAATACGTTTATCCTTACTTTGTTTTCTATGACTATTTACATTATGTTTGTATAATTTAAATGAATACCTAAACCCTGTGAGTATTGTAACTTGCTTTTTGGCAAATACTTTGAATTTGTACTTGTATTGTGTATGAATAGGTAGATTTACAAATATACAAACACGTTTCTCAAGCAATTTCATGAGCTGTAAACCTCTTTTCTTTAACCTTTTCTTCTCTCCAATTAATAACCTAGAGGTGGCTCCAACAATATGATTTGAATTAGGAAGTAGGAGAGAATATGTAACAACCCCCCCCCCCCCCCCTTCTCCTAGCATAAACAAGTGTTTCCTCTTTACGGCAACAGACAGACTGAGCCACAACCTGTCCAATCTACAGCACCTTCTGCTTAGCACAGGGTGTGTTAAAAAGCCGTATGGGTCAAAGGAAGATGTTGTACATGGAATTGGGAATATGCTCTTGCATATTCTCATGAAAAGCAGAACAAAAATTTTAAATAAACAACAGAGAAACCTAAAGGTTCCCTGGAGACACATCATTGCTGGTTTTAGATCAGAGGCAGTATCTGAGATACCTAGGTCCCACATAGCACCCATTCAGCACCTTTTTGTCAGTGTTTCACACAGGAAATAGTAATAAGTGCAGAGATAGAAGAAAGAATAGTATTCCAAAACTGGGAATTGTTTAAAAACAATAATATAGCACTCTAAACTATAACAAATACTATCTAGCACTTACCTATAATTCTATGGTAGAACAAAAAAATAATACACTCAATTGAATAGGCAGTCCTATATCAATATTAAAATCAGCAAAACTGATATTGAATACTTCACACATTGCAGCCTGTCATAACCTTTTTCTTTTTCACCTACCTAAAATTAAAAAAAAATCCACCACAGGGGAAGACCAATAATATCAGGCATCAGTTTCCTTATCAGAAATGTATTTCAATTCAAAGGTTTTTCATTCACAGGAATATGTTCTACTATTCCCTTTATATTTTAGGGTTTTACACATTTGCTACACTAATTGACTACAATTAATGGTAAAGTTTCCTGTCACAGGGTTACTCATGATGTTTTGGCCTTAGACACAACTATATCACACATATGCAAGCAAGCAGTTGCTAGTTTCCTATACACAAGACCCATGCCTACCAAACATATTCCTACCAAAGTGTTTCTACCTGACACTATAGGATAAATCCTAACTTATATAAACATCCAATAGCAACTGAGATTCATAAATAATCTTTTATAAAGAATGTTTCAGGTGTATATGGATTTAAATCTTTTTTCTTTATTTTTTTTTTCATGAATCTACCCTTAGTACCCCATAATGACAAAGTGAAAATAGAATTTCAGACAATGCTGTAAGTTTACTAAAAAGAAAAAACTGAAATATCACAATTACATAAGTATTAAGACCTTGATCACTTCTAAACCTCATAGCTCACAATTCACATCTGAACACAAATCAAGTCATGAGGTCAAAGGAAATACCTGCAGAACTGCTCAGACACAGTATTGTTGCAAAGCACAGATCCGGGGAAGGTTTCAAACATTCCTGTCATGCTTAAGGTTCCCAAGAGCACAGTGGCCTCCATAATACTCAAATAGAAGACGTTTTGCACAATCAGAGAGCCAGTCACCTAGCAAAACTGATAAACTGAGGAAGATCGGACTTAGTGAGAGAGGGAACCAAGAAGCCAATGGCCATTCTCACTGAGCTTTAGGTTTAAGGATCCTGTGTGGAGATGGGACCAAATTCTAGAAGAAGAACCACAACTGCGGCCCTCCACCGATCTGGGCTTAGTGACAGAGTGGTATAACAGAAGCCTCCCCTCAAGAACACATGAAAACCCACTTGGAATTTGCAAAAATGCACCTGAAAGACTCACAGACTGTGGACTGATAAAATGAAGACAGTGAAGCAAGGTGGTGGCAGCATCATGCATGCTGTGAGTTTTTTCTGCAACAGTGCTCTGGACCAAAGGTTTGACCTGAAAATGACTGTCCACCAATGGTCTCCATCCAACCTGATCTTGAGAGGATACGTCCAATATGAATGGAAGTTCATTTAAAAATACTTAATAATCATACTGCTAGGGAGGTTAAGTTACATAGTAGGTCAGGTTGAAAAAAGACATAACTCCATCATGTTCAACCACTACGGAAATAAACATATTTCAGATATAAAACCCTATGGACATAGTTGGTCCAAAGGAAGGCAAAAAAACCCTGGTATAATTTGCTTCAACGGGAAAAAAATCCTTCCTGATTCCATGAGACAATCAGATGTTACCTGGATCAACTTCTCTGCTACCTTTTTTACTTTAAAGCCTAAATACCCAGGTATATTCTCTGCTTCTAGAAAAGCATCCAGCTTTTTCCTAAAACAATCTATAGTAGTTGCTGACTACTTCCTGAGGGAACCTTTTCACATTTTCACAGACCTTACAGTGAAGAATCCCTTTCTTATCCGGAGCTTAAACTTCTTTTCCTCCTGACGCAAAGAGTAGCCTCTAGTTCTCTGTAAGAAAGTTCTCTATATGGTCCATTTAAATATTCATACAGGGTGATCATATCCCCCCTTAAATGTCTCTTCTCAAGAGAGAATAGATTCAGTTCAGCTAATCTCTCCTCATAGCTGAGTTCCTTCATTCCTTTTACTAGTTTATTTGCCTTTCTCTGTACTCTCTCCAATTCTACTTAGTCATTTTTGTGAACTGGTTCCCAAAACTGGACTGCATATTCCAGGTGTGGCACGATCAATGCTTTGTACAGGGACAGGAATATGTCTCCATTTCTGCAGTCTATTCCTCTTTTGATACAAGAAAATACTTTGCTAGCTTTAGATATTGCAGCTTGGCCTTGAATGCTTTTATTAAGTATATGATCTACCAGAACCCCCAAGTAAATGTGTTATTTCAGTTTTTTCTTCCTAGATTGTAAGCTGTTCGGGGCAGGGTCCTCTCCTCCTCCTGTGTTACTGTCAGTATCTGTCTGTCATTTGCAACCCCTATAAAATGTACAGTGCTGCATAATATGTTGGCGCTATATAAATCCTGTTTAATAATAAAATAATAATAATATTTTTAATAATACATTTACTAAATTGTCCAAAATTCTGTTTTCACTTTATTCATTATGTGGAGTGTAGATTAATGCAAATTAAGTAAATGATTGTAGCTGCAACATAGAAAAATTAAAAAAAAAGGTATAGGGGTCTGAATACTTTTTTAAGCCATTATAACTATATATCTCTAAGAATAAAAAAATAATTGTTTTTTAGAAAGATTGTAATGGCATAGACTTTCATAGCAATAATAAAAAATGGGGTAAAACCAGTAAAACACATGCTCATTTTTTCAAATGTTAGAATATTATTCCACAACAAAATATTTCAACATGCGATCTTCCTAACTCACAAATAAACTATTATCCAATGTCCTTACTCTTAAATTTAAAAAAAATGAAAGTTCTTATTTTTACCGTTCGTTCAAATAAGTGTGGAAAGGAGGATGATCACAAGGGCACAGACTAGACTGTTTACACAAATCCACCTGTACATCCATAATACATGTATTCAGTATCTTTTGTTTTTGTATTTTTTACCTATTAACTTCCTTGGTGGTATTCCCGAGTGTTGCTCAGGGTTAATTTTACATACCAAAAGCGGTATTCCCAAGCCACAACTGGGGTAGGAAAAAAAAAAATCCTACCGGCTCCCCCCCCGATCCAGTGGCTTCCTCATCGATCTCCGGCCAGCTTCTGTATCACATACTCAGTGTGGTCGGAGTTATTCCTAATTGCAGGCCTAAAATATTAAACAAATTTCCACGCAAAACAATGCTTTTGACATAAAAATACGGACATATTTAGACCGCCGGGGGGGTTAAAAAGAATAAGTCTTCTTTGGCTTTCTAATGGTAGTCTCACTAAGCCTTACCTTTTCTGCTACAACTTTCACTTAGCAAAGTAAATTACTAATCTAAAGGGATAATTCACTCCAATTAGCTCTGTTAGGAATGAAGAAGTCTTAAAATTAAAATACTCTATGACCCAGGTGTTTGAAGGGAAGGACTGCAAGTCTTCCTTACACAATGGAAGAAGATTGTGGGAGAAAACGTTTTTTTCAACCATTTAGGCATTTTTTTCATGCCACAGTGAGCAGCAGACCAATGTGATTTTTATACAGTTATGTTGTTGTTGTTGCTAGGGGCCTAGAGATTACCCTGCGGTCAGATGTTTCCATGCTTGTGATTCAATACAGTTAGGAGATGCCAATTAAAACTCAAAATTTAGTCTTGAGCATGGTGTCCCCAATCTAAAATCAGAAGGTGTTTAAGCATTTAAAAAGGACTATACCAGACATTGTTTTTTTAATGCTGATCTACTTCTTAGAGATCATGAGGGGACCTGTCATAGTGCATTTTGGGTTGACAATGCTGTGTCCATTACCTTCTTAAGCAAGTCTTGTGTCTTACAGGGAAATACATGTATGTCAAATTAGCCAGTCTGGGCTACTGGTCCACTTTGAAGAACTTATAATGGAGGAAGTCACTAGTTATTCATTCAGTGACCATGGATATGTCAGGTTGAACTATGGCCATCACTTTTATGTCTATAGTCATGGTCCAGTATCTAGAAAACAAGAAATAGTAAAATGTGCACAAGGTATGAAGCAGCCCAAATAATTAGGAAATCAAGTAGGTTCATCAAATGAAGTGTGTGTCTGCTTTATACATTCATTGAAGACAGGAACTGAATTGTCTTTTATGAAATTATTAGCGACACTTGATTATTTCTTGTAGTCCGCTATCCGTCTGTGACTGCAGCATTAAGATTTCATACAACCGTCAGCAGGTACTGCTGGTGGTGCAGCTGTTTATTCTTCTGTGGGAAACAAGGTGCACATTTGTAATCTATATTTTTATCCTAGTAATCTTTATTTTAATTGTGAAGACACAAACATTGTAGTGGTATTATTTATGTCAATGATACATACATCCTGCATACATACATGCTCAGGGATGTTTTTTTTCTGACCAAGATATTTCTCAATATCCCAGTTGATTAAAAAGCATTCCAGATACTGAAACATTTTTGGATATATCGACAGTAGCTACAGTGGCTAGTTGGTCAATTTACACACTTGTGTATTAAAATGATTTTGAAAACATATGAACATATGCAAGTGCTAATAATAGTATTGTGAGTATACCAAAATGTTGCTTTCAGGTACGCCTTATAATATTATTTAAAATGTGTCACCGGGGATGTGTGTGTGCCCTGGGATGGGGGATACTACTCCTCCTTCTGCTTCATCACAGTGCAGCCAGCTGCCTTTTGATCTGTGTAATATTCTGGCTGGTTTCCCCACTTAAGGTAATATTGAAGCCTTAGCCTCTCATAAAGAATCTTCCTTCTGAAGGTACCTGGAACAGCTCCAACAGCGACTTACTTGTACTGATACAAAAGTCACTACCTTGGAATCTACAATATCCCTACAACATTCTCTACAAAATGCTTGGTTACGCTGAAGTCTATTCAGAAATACGCCATCAAATCACTAGAAGAAACTCCTAGTAGCATGGCAGAAAGACCTAGTGGATTTTGATAAAGCCCAAATTCAGCTGCTCCCAGATGTTTAAAGCTGTTGGTTGAAGATGCACTGTATCATACACCCACTATTGGATTTACTACACTCAGTAGAAGCTACTTACTGTTGGGAATACCCATTCCACCTTCTTATCTCTAAGGAAATTGTTTTTCTAGCCTTGCACAAGCATTCACAGCTATCTGATCTGTTTGCCTTGTTGATAGTGGATCCTATTGATCTTCCTGACTGGTTGAATCTTAGAAATCATGCAGATCTTCACCGACATTTCAAACAAGATTCTTCTGAAGTGACCTCCATAGCCGGATTAGATTACCCCCTCAAGGATCGCAACAGTCAGTGCCTTTGGATACTACAGAAGCATAAATTTAATTTACAATGACTTTACCGCTGCCTATTTTCCTGGGTTCACAGCAGCAGATATATTTGGTCATATCAAGGACATATTTGCTTATATCTCTCCATCAGGGTTGGCTTTTTTGCTGGACCAGCTGGACCTACTAGATTAGGTAAACTACCATAATTATAGCATGGGCGGTACAGTACTCTACTAGGTCAACGGGTTGCAGACACTGGTGATATTTTGATAATGTGTTCAACTTTTATTGTTACACATTTCGCTTCAGAACCCTGTCACCATCTGGAGAGGTAGATATCTGGTCTTCTGGGGAGATAATTTGTTATATTTAGCCTATTGTAAGATATAATTATTGACCTAGTCTGTATGGGTAAATGATATACCCAAACTGATTATTCAGGGCAGGTTATCATCTACCGCACTTATATCACAGGTATGGGTGCGATTATTTGCTTTAACACTGATCCCTGATTGTTTTTTTCATACACTAGATAATATCTATATATTTGTTGCACGTTTTATTTTTCTTGTTCAAATTCTTGATGAGTATGGTTTGGAAATCACTGTTTATTATAGTACTAGTTTGTATACGTTATAAGTTGTATGTTAAATTGTTAACATTTATATGTCTTAAAAGCAAAGAGGTAAGTATAAAAAAAAATCTGGCGCACCTCAGCTCCGGAGGTTTGCCAGATTTTTGATTGTCAACTTGTAGTACCTAATTAGCAGAATGCTTAGGTTGCTGTTTACTTAACTGAATGTTACGGGACTTTCTCCCACAAAAAGGTCTATTCCTCACGATTTGTTGAACTACCTGAAATTTTACATAGCCCTACCTAATGAACAACTAGTAAAAAAGCCAGACATTATTAAGTCTTTAGAGACAAAGCACTGTTCCTATTTTATAATTAATCAAGGATTATTTGATAACCCTCTGATGGGGATTCCCACCAATGTTTTACAAGAGGTTTGCTGATTCAGCATCGTCAAAGGACCAAATGTGAACACTTGACACAACAGAACAAACTTCTTAGAAGAAGCTGGAAACCCTTCACAAGTGTGCCAATTTAAAAAAACTACTCCTACATGTGAGGGAACAAATCAGAGCACTAAGCCAATATAAAGTTCCAAATGGCTAAGTTTAAGAAATACTACTATGAGCACAAGAACAAATGCGGAAAGCCCCAGCAACAGTCCTTAGAAAGAAAAGGTCTCACACATATATCCCTAGTATTAGGTCTCCCTCTGGAATCTTATTATACGACTCCATGGCAATAGTAGACTTCTCCCATTTTTACTTTACATCTCTATATAATCTGCATGATAAAGCTAACCTCCCATCTTTCCACTCCAAAGCCAATTTGATTGTGGAATGTATACATGCATCAGGTCTCCCAGTAATATTTCAAACCCAAAAACAACTCCAGAATCTTATTAAAATAGAGGAACTGCAAAGAGACATTTCTCTATTTTTTTATTATGTTCTTTTTTTTTAAAGTTTTCAAAAATTTCTACAAACGGTACAGGCAAACATGGTAAACAATATTTTCAAACAGGGTTGTGATGGCAAAATAAAATAATGGCAGATCTAATGATACATCAGTTATAAAAATAAAAGAGCATTTATTTAGCGATACATTGCATGATATACAAAAATATAAAGATAGATCAATGTACATTGCATAACAGGAAGTACTACACAGTTCAATCTTTCCAGTATAACCAGATGGTCTCCAATGTCTCATCCCTATCATGAAGGCTAGCCCTAAAATCCTCCATGAGCATAATCTCATTAGTAATTCAAAATGACTGGGTCAAGGACAGGTATGTAGATGACCTCCACAGTAATGGAACACAAAGTTTAGCTGCATTTACCAGGTGCCTGACCACTGAGGTTTTATGAAATCTGAGGGAGAGGGAGCTTTGTAGCAGGAGAAAAAATGTGGGGTCATCTGGGATAGCGTTATCCATGAATTTTTACACGGATTACTGGGTTGATTTTTGACAGAACAGAAACAGGGCCAAAGGTGAAAGGAACAAGGTGGAAAGCCGACCTTTGTCACCAGGAGAAAACCTTTGGTGCAGGAGTCCTCTTCTTGTAGGGTACAGAAGAGTGTTGCAAAGTCTCCTGAACCTTCCTCCAAACCTGCTGAATGCAGTCAGCGGTAGCAGCTGCAGCAGAAGCGTCAGAAGAAGAAGAGACTGGAGAAGGAAGCCTGGGTGACAATCAGAGACAATGAAGAAGTGGCTCTTACTCACAGATTTGTTGAAGTGGTTGTTGTTAGCCTGTTCAGCCCAGGGCAGAAGGTCAGACCAATTGTCTTGCTGGGAGCTGAGGTACATGCAGAGATACTTGCTTTAGGGGCTGATTTTTTTGCTCTGTTTGACCATTAGACTGAGGGTGGTAGGCAGACAAAAAAAGCAGGATGTGAATTGGACCCCTAATCTAACACAATGTGAAATGGCAATTCATGCATTTGAATGACTTCTTTAAGGAAGATTTTTGCCAAGGTGGAAGCAGAGGGCCATTTTTGGGATTTTTCCACCACTGCCTAAAATGTGGTAAACTCATTAGAGAATAGAAGTCCATAGAAATATGAGTTCACAGTTGCTCAGGAATTGGAAGCGGCTGCAAAGGACAGGAGGGGGATCTGCGAGCCACCTTTTGCTGGGCACACTTAGTGTAGGCAACCACAAATTCACTCACATCCTGCCTCAGATTTGGCCACCAGTATTTTAGGCTGATTAGCTCCAAGGTTTTGCTTTGCTCAAAAGACTTCCCTGGGGGGATCTGGTCCAGCCAGACTGGGACCATGGGCATTCAGGCAGGGTCAGTGATGAAGGTTGGTTCTAGTACTGGGTCCTCCTTTTCAAATGAGACAGGGCATACACTTTAGCATAAAGTCAAATTGGAAGGGCGCCAATCAGGTTTGTCAGGGGTTCAAGCACTGCTGCAAATACTGCAGATTCTTGTGATATGTGTAAATGGTCCCTGGATGTTGAGCTCCCTCTATCAAGTAGCGCCATTCTTCTAGAGCAAGCTTGACTGCGAGTAACTCACAGTCTCCAATTCAGTAGTTCTTAGAGAACTAAGAGAGTACTTAGGGAGTTCTTAGAGAACTTCTTACAGAGGAAACCGTAAGAAATCGCAGCTTGCCTGAGGTATTTGTCACAGTCCCTCAAGTGACTGAGGTTAGAAGATCTGTGAGACAAGCTGCACGTGAGGTTATCTGACAGTCTCTTTGTTTTCACTGGTTTCAGTGTTGTTGTTGGTAATGACCACACCTCTTGTCTCAGCTGCAGCTTGTGGTCACTACTGCTCCTCTATTTAGTCTGGCCTCACACTTCATGCTATGTGGTTGATATTCACTGCTTGGATGTGGAAGAGCTGGTGTGTTGTCCTCTCCAGTGTTCCTGCTCATCGATTTTCTATTGAAGATAAGTTGTACTGCTCTTGGTGTTTTGTTGTTCTCTTGTGCTCGTTATTAATAGGCCTCAGGGAGACGCTAGTTCGTTCATCTGGGAAGGAACCGGTAGTCTCAAACCCTGTCACTATTCCTAGGGCAATTCAGGGCTACTAGGGCCTAGGTTCCGGTGTATGAGTATTCCCACCTTCAGGGTATATTCATACTGACAGGAGTCAGGGCTAGGTTAGGGTGTCCGTAGGTGGTGACCGCTTCCCTCTCCCTAGCCTTTGAAGGCCTAATCCCTTGTCTTTATCCTTCTGTTTTCCTTCTGGTGTTCCTCCCCTCCCCTTAATCTGAGACAGTATTCTTCTGTGATAGGACTGCACCAACTCTAACAGAAGTGTCCACTTCTAAAAAGAGGGGCTAAAAGTTGTCAGGGCAAACCAAAGCAGGAGCTGACGCAAAGGCCTTCTTCAATGATTGAAAGGCCTAAAGTGCCTCCAGTGACCAGACTTTACAGTTGCTCTGCTTCCTGGTCATAGACGTAATTGGGGCAATTAATGTAGAATAGTTTTTAAATAATTGCCAATAATAATTTGCAAAGCCAAGAAACCTCTGAATCAGTTTTAGCCCCAGTGGTTGTGGCCAATCAAGCACAGCCAAAAGATTACTGGGACCCATACGTAAACCCTCAGCCAAGACAATGAAGCCTAAAAATGGGACCTTAGAAAGTTCAAACCGACATTTCTCCAACTTGACATAAAGTCTATTTTCCCTAAGCCGTTGCAGGACTGTCTTGACGTGGTCACCGTGAGTAGCCAGATCCTTGGAGTAGACCAGGATGTGATCCAGATAAGGAACAAGCAAATATGAAGGAGATCATGGAAAACTGCTGGCGTAATACAAAACCAGAATAGTATTACCAAGTGTTCAAATAGGCTGTCCCGGATGTTATTTGCAGTCTTGTATTTGTCCTCTTCACGAATGCGGATCAGATTGTAGGTACCATGCAAGTCCAACTCAGTGAGCACAGTTGCCTTTGATGTCGGTCACAATGTTCAGAAATAAGTGGCAGTGGATTCTTGTTTTTGATAATAATCTTATTTAAACCTCTAATCAACACAGGGACACAAGGAACCATCCTTCTTTTGCACAAAGAAGAACCCAGCACCTTCTGGAGAAGATAGTGTGTGGATGAAGCCCCTTTCCAAGTTCTTCCAAGTATGTTCTGACATGGCATTTGTTTCTGGGATGGAGAGCGGGTACAGTCTACCCAGAGGAGAAAAACCAGGGACCATGTCAATAGCGCAGGACGGTGTGGTAGCCTTTTTTTTACTGAAAACATCTGCAAATTCCTAGTATGATCTTAGTAAGCCAGGTACCAGAGAAGTGTCTGAAGAACAGATTTGCTGGACAGGAAGGAGCCTGGGAAGACACTCCTGAAAGCAGGTAGGACCCCAAGAGAGGATGTCTCCAGAACTCCATGCGATGAGTGGAGCATGTTTGCAGAGCCAAGGAAAGCCAGGCAGAATAGGGTGAACTGCTTTTGGGATGACCAGAAAAGAGATGGTCTCAGAGTGTAAAGCCCCAAGCTTTATGGTAAGGGGCATGCTGAATACTGCCAGGCAGGACTGTCCGGACTGGAAACATAATTTGCAGGTACAGGCTAAAAAGTATTGCTTAGAGCAGTGTTTTTCACTTGTCTCTAAGAATAAACAAGGAAACTAAGCTACCTACTGGCGTGCACTGACCTGGAAGAGTATGACATTACTCTGCCAGTCACTATAGCACAGACAGTCGACAATGGTAATTGGATAATTTCCCACGGTACAACTGAAGATCTCTCAAGGCACACTAGTGTGCCGCGGCACAGTGGTTGAAAATCACTGGCTTAGAGAACTCATAACTTTTTCGCCAGCAGTGGTGTTAGTGGCGCTCTGAAGGAAATTAGACTTATAGTGGCCCTCTCCAGGGCATACATGCAGAGGTTCCAAGCACGTTCCTCTGAGGATAGTTGTGCCCGATCCACTTATATAGGTGCAATTGCGGGAGGCAGAGGGTTCTGAAAATTTGGGGCCACATTGACAGGTCGCTGAACTCTCTGGGTTGCTCGGGCGCTTTCCTGGAAGCGATTGTCAACCCAGGTCATCAAGCATAGATGGAAGGTCACAGCCGGCAAGTTTGTCCCTAATATGGCTAGCAAGGCCCTTCCAGAACCCTGCCACAAAAGCATTGTTTTTGCAATTCGATTCTGTAACCAGGGTTCAGAATTTTATAGCATACTGGCTCACAGTTAGGGAGGCCTGATGCATCTGAAGGATTTCTGATGCTGCAGAGAAATCATGGCCACCAAATACCTTGTAAAAGTTCTGCAGAAAAGTATTAAAGTCACTTAGAACAGAATCCCCCTTTTCCGAAAGGGTAAAGCCCAAGCCAGGGCCTCCCCTGTCAGGAGGGAGGGAAAAAAGCCACCTTGGACTGTTCAGTGGAGAAGTTCCAGGGCTGGAACTCAAGCTGGATTTGACACTGGCTAATAAATCCCTGACAGAGCTTGGGGTCCAAGGAGTAGCGAGGAGTGGTATCCGGAGCGTGGAGTAGGGAGGCATAGAGGCTGGGACCGGAGCCAAAGGAACATAAGCTGAAGTTTCAGAAGCAGAGGTAGGGGTCTGATAGATAGCAGACTGGAGTGCGTTTAGGCGTTCTTCATACCTCTAAAGAAATTCCACAAGCCTTGTTTGCAGCGACTCCTATTGCTGAATCCATCACAGCAAATCCTGCCCGAGTCAGCGGGGTCCATGGCCTGAACAAACTGTCACGGTGCTGCAGGACAGGATGGTGGACCCTCCATGTCACCAGCCCAGTTGATAGAGATGTGCGTGGAGCACAGAGTCTAAGCAGCTGCCTGGTCTTCACCAGAGCCTCTAGAGGTGGGGATGTTGTGATGCTGGCAACTGCCAGGTTGTGGCCCCCATGCATGCAAAGGCAGGTGACTGCTGACAGATAGGTGAGGTGCTGGAAGTGGAGACAGTGGGGTGGTCAAACACCAGAGATCAGGACATGCGGCAAGCAAGAGTAGTCTAGAGTCAAAGCCAGAGTCAATACACAGGAAATCATCAACTGGAGACACAGACAGGAATAGCTGGAACCTGAAAACAGAGCCCACGGAAACTCCTTGTTCAGGCAACTTCAAGTTGCCAGTAACTTCTCTTTATATTTGGCAGATCGGAGTCACATGACCAACAAGTAAGAGAACCCACCACCAGAGGGAGTGCTCCAGCAGAGGCAGCTCAGGTGGAGTTTACATTTCTGCCAGCAGAGGGAAAGCTTCTGCAAAATACTCTACCTCTGTGGGTTAAAGGGCAGTACCTAATTGGTTAAGATAGAGAAAGTGGGGATCCTCTGTTTCTGGTGAGAACCTCAGATTTTTTATTATCGGGTATAGCGGGGATGGGAGTGGTGAAATGTTAGAATGTGGGAAAGCCGTCTGACAAACCCCTGTGGGGTCCCTTATGTGAACCCCACATCTGGCATCTAGCCAGGGAATCACCTGTAATTTTCCTCCACAGGCCAGCTTATATGTAGCATATGTGGAATCAATACCTCTTGAAACTGCTTGTAGTAGGATAGTGTAAAATTATTGACGCTGGGGCTTTACATGGAGGGGTGCTAGTATTGCTAGTTTAGAACTTTGGAGTTCTTCGCACCTAAATGGGGCTTCCAAGGCCTCTACATCTGGGGCAGAGAGTTTGTGCATATCTTAGCTTGATACAATTGAGCTGCCTTTGCCACGGAGGGGTCCTGGGTGGCTTGCTCACCAATATTATTCAGGTCCTGGTAGTATTTACTAAAGTCCACAGCGATACCCCAGACTTGGTGTTGTTTACATCCCTTCAGGTTCACTATGAACAGTATAAATGTGAATCCTTTATGGTCCTTGCTCCTAAGAGGCGTCCACACTTACCATATTCATAGTATGTTCTCCTACATTTGGCCAATGTGGCTTTTGCTTTGGTAATGCATAGAGCTGCTAGGCGATTCTTCATGGATTCCAATTCTTTTGCCCCTCTATTGTTGGTTACCAGGGGTTCTGATTTGGGGGAGCAGTAATAGGATTTCCTGCTGTCTGGCTTTTTTGAGTCAGGTCCAATGTTTAATAAAAAGTCTTCTCATATATATATATACTTTCAGTCCACATTGCACACTTGCATGCAAGAAAGATATATGGCGAGGCACTAAGGACATCTAGTGACCGGATAAGTTATTGCAACTTGGACTGAAAGAAACAGCAATATATGCTGTTTTGAAGACAATAGTTATTGTATATTATGTTGTATTTATTTAATTCTAGATCTCTCAATGGTATTATCCTGATGAAACGACATTGACCGTGGGACGGGTCTAGACGACCTCTAATGTTGTGAGATGCTATACTATTAGCCGTTAAAACATTTGATATACTATGCTCCAATCTATGAGCAATATTGATGTTGAGATTGTGCCGTCTTGCATGTTAAGACAAATGGAATAATCTTTTATTGGTGTTTTATTATTTTCTAAATAAAAAATTTTTGTTACCTGATTTTATATATGTGCAAATTAAGTCCCCTTTTTTTCTGCATATTTTGAATTGCTACAATACTGTGGGGATATGGCAGGCAATTTTGTGAAATATTGAACGAAGCAGGTGATCAACTCATCATATCAATTTCAATAACTTTCAGCTGTTTACATAACTATTTATAGTTCCATGACATTAAAAAAACATAGTTTTATGTTGCAACAACACATATAATTACACATAACTCACCTGAGTCCTTGTTCAACACACATGTACACTTCAGAAGTGTTTCAGGCACTTGCTTTTGCGGCTCTCCGCTGTCTCCAGTTGTAGAAACCAGTAGTAGTCGCCCATCATGTTGGGGTTGCACCGGCCTTGACATTTTGTTTCCATAACAGAAATGTCCTGGTGGAACCTCTCTCCTTGTTCATCGATCACATCACCTAAATTTTGAGGGAAGAAGTCCAGATGGGAATGAAGAAATTAATTTTAAGTGACATTCGGCAGCCAAGTTGATGGCATGCTGTTAGCATGTTGTTCACAAATTTAGCATGGTTTTCAGCTCGCTGATTGCTCAAAAAATTTTGTGCAACTAGCACAAATGAATCCTAAGCAGCAAGTTTAAGTGGGTTGAGCTTGTCTCTGAATGTGGCATCACGCATCAAATTACGGATTTTGGGAACAACAAAAATGCCTGCTTTCAGTTTAGCATCTGTTATAACTTCCAAACTTGTCCTCTGGATACTGGAAACCCATACCATCACGATCAATTGCAAGAACATTGTTTTTTATTAATCCAAGTTTAATATGAAGTGGGGGAAGGTAAACTTTCCGTGGATTAATGAGTAATTAAATTTTTATGTTGTACTGGCCAACAGTGTGTTCAGGTCTGGGCGGCTATTCTTTCACTTTGTAATGGTTGCTGTCATCACGACTGTTCCATAGGCACAGAAAGTACATATATTTTGTATGTCCTAATTGCAGGCCAAGAAGGAGTGCCACTACCTTCAGGTCACCACAAACCTTCAACTGTGTTCTGAATAATTATTTATTTTCAAAATGGCCTCCATGGATTTGTATGTCTCTTCATTTCCTCGGCAGAGGTACAGAAGGTTTTTTGTTACTCTTATGCAGCAATACAGCTTTCAAATTCTTTTACTCGAGTCCATTAATAATCTCCACTGCTCTGGTATGTATTCATAGCATAACCTAGCAGTCCGAGTGATGGTCTTTTGGCTCACGCCAAACCATAGGCACAGCAAAAGTCATTTTATTCCTTTTCCCATTTAACCATTGTGTTAGGCCAATGTAACACACCTGACAGCAGATATGAGGTGCCCAGCTTTTATCCGGATCTCCAATTTCACGTCCAAAGTAATACTTGTAAGCAAATCTCACCCTCTTAGTTAGGTTCTTGCTTTGATCACACGGGTATATTTGCCACAAATGTAGCAAAAATTGTTTAATTTGTTAACACAGCTGCTCCTACTCATCTTTAGTTCAAAACCGACTCACTATGGGCTAGCTGTACTATCCAATAAGATAGTTTCGCACTAGAGACAAGCTCTTGGTCCATCTCCCCTTATATACCTATTTCTGACGTCAGCTCACTGACTTGCCCAAACATGCCCAGCCGATGGTGAAACATGAATGGCACCAGGGAATGTGATTCAGCTGAGACAGCAGCAGGCATAGAGGTACCTGCAACTGTTATTATGTTGCCATGTAAAAATACATAACCCAATTACCGACCATTTGAACAGATATAGCATGCCTATACCCTAAAATCTGTACGTGATAGACAAATTCTGAGTTCAGATTTGGAATCAGCACACATGATATCATGTGAATCATATGTGTTAGTCCCAGTAGCAAAATCGTTGTTGTGCAGTGTTAGTGGCAGACAAAACATAGTCCCAATGGGCCCAAGTTTCTGTGAATTTTTCATAACTATCATATATTCTGGCCGTAAGACGTTCCATAAGCTGAACATCCTTTATCCTAGCATAAAATTCTTGTGAATTGTTTGTGACACGCTAAAATTCTATTAAATTTAAAATACTTGTATTGAATGCAATACATTGGATTTATATGTCTAAAAGCAGTACATTGTCTTTCATGAAAATTTATTTTACAGTATGATATATTAGTATGAGTATAATAAAGTTTGAAACACAAAATGATGTTAAAGTTTATTAATTTGTTTTTAATTTTTATTTAATTTAATATTTTGACATGATTTTGTGTTTCAAACTTTATTGTACTCATACTATTATCTTATACTGTAAAATAAATTTTCATGAAAGACAATGTACGGCTTTTAGACATATAAATCTGGACAGAAATGAAACTTCCAGGATTTCAAATATATCACAGAAATCAGCCCTTTCTGGCAGGGTCCCCTTGTACACAGATTCTCAAATTCTGTCATACGATTAAATGGTATATTTATAGAAATAGAGTGTCGTATTTGAAGGTACCCAAAGAAGCAAGTATGAGGAAGCCTAAACTTGTTCTGTAGGTCCTGAAATGACAGTAGATGTCTGGTGCAGGGGTACACAATATGATTAAATTGAAAAAGATAATTCGCTTACCATGGTTGAACTATTTGACGTGACAAACTATCAGAGAGGAGCGGGGTAAATAGGAAAGTATTATGCAACGATAGAGAAGTACCCAGGGCAAATTTATCTTTACATTGGAGCCATATTCTCCATGAGAATTGTATAGGGCCCAATAGGGAGCTATCTGAGGCATCATGATATGAGTTACAAAAAAAAGGAATTAGAATGTATAAGTGCTAACCATAATTTTTGGATTTGGATTCATCTGTTGATGGAATGCAGGGTAGACCAGGAAGCAAGTGCCAAATCACCAAATAATATTTAAAGAAATCTGGTACTCCTAAGCCTCCTCTTTCTCAAAAGGAGCATAAAACTTACTTAGGCAGATGGTGTCGTTTATATCTCCAAACAAAATTACGGAATGCCGCCTGCAATTTTCCAAGTGAGGACAGAGGGATTGTTATTGGTAATGTTGCGAAAAAATATAAAAGCTTTGGTAGGACGGCCATTTTAATTAGAGCTCTGCGGCCAAAGAAAATACAAGGGCAAAGTACACCATTTTTGTATGAGTGAAGAGAACTCCTTAAGTAGTGAAGGGTAAGTAGCAGCATATAAAGTGCCATAAGATGCAGTTAGGGAAATTCCCAAATATTTAACATGATCTGAGGGCCAGCAGTATGGATATTGTGCTTAAAGCTGCTGCTGGAGACAAGTGGCAAATTCATAAAGAGGGCGTCTGTTTTAGTTGTAATAATCTTGTACCCAGATAGGGAGCCATACTCATTCAGTACTCAATTTTCAGTATGAAGATTTAGAAGGGTAATAAGAGGGTTTGTGAGGGTCAATTAGATATATTCAGCATATAATGTAATAGTGAATGATTTAGTTTTAATAGGGACCCCTTTAATGCCAGGATCTTGACAGATCATTCTAGCTGGTGGTTCAATACAAAGAGTGAATAATAGGGGGGATTGGGGACACCCCTGCCTAGGGCCAATTTGAATTGAGATTTTAGGGGAATTGGCAGGTGTAGTATAGACCGCTGTGATAGCCTGGAGGAAAGGGCCCGTGACTCCTATTTCCAATACTTCCTTTTGATCAAGCTTATTAAGGGCATCGATAATGTTAATTGTACATCTGGTGTTATCACCAGCTTGGCGAGAGGTTATGAAGCCAACCTGATCCTTGGAAATAATTCCAGGTAATTATGTCCCCAATCTAGTGGCTAAAATTCTATTGAATATTTTTACATCCAAATTCAAAAGGGCAATGGGGCGATATCTAGCAGGGCATTGAGGGTCTTTACCAGGTTTCACCGCGTTATAGAAGAATAGAATATCGGGAACACCAATATATAGAAGTGTTGCATAGTTTGAGGTATTGGTGCTTCTTCTAGGAAATCATTAAATAATGCAGTTAAGTATGGCACCAAGGTAGCGGCAAAAGTTTTGTAATAGAGATATGGAAGGCTACCTGGCCCTGGGGCCTTACCTAATGGTAGGGCTTTTATTGTGGCTGCAATTTCCTGTGACGAAAAATAGATTCATTGTGTTTTCAATCTGCATCTTCCGTAACTGGATGTAAGCAGAGTGCCAGGTATTCTGAGATACCTGATCTAAGAATAGATTGGTCTCCTTTTTGTGATTCATGTACTGTACTATATTCTAGCCATGACTTCTGAGTCATACTGAAGGGTACCATTAGTGTATTTTAAAGCCATAAGGGTCGCCTTGGCAGTTTGATCCCGATTTTGTTGTGCCAAGATTGAGTCAGCTTTATTGCCCTTATCATAGTATAGTTGCTAAAGGTACATCAGTGACTTTTCTACTTTACCCACAGCTAACTCCTTAAGTTTATGTCTAACACCTATAACTTTAACAGTGATGCAATACTAGGGTTAGTATAAAGTGACAATTGTTCCAATTGTTCCAGGGATGCTTCAAGTTGTGTAAGCAGGGCCCGTGCATCTTTCGTAAGCGTAGCAGATTCCGCTATACAATGGCCCCGAAATACCGCTTTAGGGCCTAACACAGCGTAGAAGTTTGTGCTACTGATTGTAAATTTTCCCAAAAGTAGGCATTCAAGGAAGTTTGCAGGGCCACTTTAGTTGGGAGATATTTAAGCAGAAAATCATTAGGTTTCCTGTGGCATTTTCTCTCTTACATTGTACCTATTTTCACCACTAGAACTACGGGGGCATGGTAAGACCATGTAATAGGGCATATATCAGAAAAAATGGTAGACCTCAATGTGGAAACTTCTACAAAAAAGTGATCTAGTCTAGAGTGCGTACAATGAGGATTAGAAAAAAAGGTATATTGCTTATCCATGGGATGTAGAATACGCCATACAACTACTAAACCATAGCAATGAAGGAGGCATCCAAAACTAGCTGAGGGCCGAGAGACAGTGTGAGGTCTAGTGGTATCAGTCATTGGGCGCTGGTCCCACAGAGGAGTATGAGGCAAATTAAAATCATCTGCCACAAGTAGGTGGTTATATGATAATGAAGATGCTATAGTAAGTACCATCTCCAAAAAATTAACTTGCACCATGTTAGGTGCATAAAAATTGCATAGTACAACCTCCTTTGCATCTAGCCAACCTTGGAAAAAAATATATCGACTTTCTGGGTCTAAAATGAACTTGGTCACCGGTAAACTTAGTGAACTTTTTACCTGGCGCTGAGAACACAGTCGGATACTGTCGTTTAGCAAAATTTAACAAGCCCATTTTATCTAAATGGGTTTCCTGAAAAAAAAAAAATGTCTGCTTTTTGGCGCTTTAATTCCTGAAGGGCTAATTTGCATTTGATATTGGAATTCAGGCCTTTGACATTAAGTGCTAGTAATCTAACCATAGTGTAATGTAAAGGAAAAAAGTGCATAATCAATAGCATGCTATGGCGAAACCTGAGCATGCTCCAAGGGCACAGAGTAGAGAGAGGGGAGAGGAGTCAGCACATAGGAAGAAACCTAAAAGAAGAAAATTTAAACAGGCAAACAAAACAAACACAACAACATTTGGCAGGAGTAGCTGATTCATCTTGGTGGGGATCACATCTTTGTACAAAGGTCTATTTGGAGACAAAAAACACCACAGACCAAAAACAAAAAATAACAAGGAGGGGATCCCGAGGTAAGGCATAGGATGAAACCGGGCAGCCAAAATAGCACCCACCAGCAGGAGGGGGGTTCCTAAGAGAGAAAAATAGTACAGCCAGAGTAATTTTCCAGCATACAATTTCCACTCCCAGCCTTTAAGTGCAAAACCATAATATTGAATTGAGTATCAGGGACTGGGCAATTAAAGCAAAACAGCATACAATATAACTAGAGATTAAAGAAACCAAGTACAGAAACTCATAGCTCACGTCATATGGGAACCAAGTAAACACATCAAATAACAGGATATGAGAGTTCCCTTTGCCATAATTAGGGCAGTTAGGTATGTGAAGATCCAGGAGGTGGAGAATTTTTTGCCAGTGGAGGGGAGCTATTACGGGGAGACCACTTCCTTTTGTGAGCTTCCTCCCATCTCCCAATGTCTCCCACCTGAAAAACTGTGAGAGAGTCCCACCCTGAAATCGAAAGACAAGGTATTCCAGGATCTGCACAGAATTGTGGAAGGTCTTCAGGATGCTTGAGAATCACAGATCTGCCATCCAGAGGTGCTGTCAGGCTGAAGGGGGACCCCCACTGGTAGGGAATAGGACAATCATGAAAGGATGTTAGCACAACGTCGCTGGAGAGTAGACCAGGAGACTTCAGGATAGATTTGTAGTTGCACCCCATCAAACTCAATGGTTCTCATATTCCTATCTGCATGGATGATTTCTTCTTTTAGAGGGTAATCTTGGATTCTGTAGGTAACATCTCGCGGTCTTGAGGGAGGGCCAGGTGGTCGCAGGGATCTATGCACTCTCTATCAAACCATATGGAATCATCATGTGGGTGACCTAGGATGTTGTTGAAAATTGCTTGGATTACCAAAGGAAGGTGGGCCTGTTGGGTAGCTTCTGGAAGACCTCACACTTGAATATTGTTGCGCCTGGATCAATTTTCAAGGTCTTCAAGGTGAGGCTTAGGATCTCTAGTTGCAGAAGCTTTGGAAGAGACCTGGTCTTGAAGTTATAGAACCTGGTTTTTAGTATCCTGTAAATCATCATCAACGATATTAACTCTGCCCACCAAATTCTGGAGGTCTGTGCATAGAGTGTGAATTTTTGCCCTGCATTAACCTAAACCTGCCGCTTTAACCTCTTGTACTACAAGACGGTGGGGAGGTGTTGCACATAAGCTTGCCAGGAGTTATGGCTTATAGGTAGGGTGGTCTGCTGATCAGCATCATGCGGCCTCTGAAAACCAGGAGAGGTAGTGCCAGTGCCTATAGAGGGGACAGTGCCCTGAGGCACCCCAGGGTCCATCTTAACTCCCCGAGTAGTGCTAGCAGGCTCGGGGGTTAAAAAAAAGCCATAATGAAGCCTGGGAAGCCGGAATGGTGCATCCCTTTGTTCCAGGGGCAGAGATGGCTTTCTGCCTTCGTTGTTGAAGGAAAAGTCAACTAGGGAAATAGGAGGGGAAGCTAAGAAGTTCCTGGCTTTGGCCAGGAAAAAGAGAGCCAGAGTTATGAAATACCCCATTTATTCAACATATTCCCCCCTGAGACTGGTGCACTTAGTACAGTGTGGTTGCAGCTTTTCTTTTTCAAATAAAAGTCCTTTGGTTGGGCTTCAAACCAGCTCTCAGCAGCATCTTTGACATCAGAAATGTCCTCAAAACATTCCCATTCAGGTGTTTCTTCAAATTCGGCAACAGATAATAGGGGCCAGGTCAGGTGAGTAGGGGGGATGGTGGACCAAGTGGGAACCCAGGGTGTTCAACTTGGCAGCCACAACTAGGGATGGTCGAGATTATTAAGTTTGATCTCACGGCGAATTGGGCTGTTCTCGCTTACCGAACATTTAAGCGAGAACGACCCTGTGATTCACCATGAGGTCGTGTTCTCGCCGAACAAACAAGGGGAAATGCAGGGTGCGGGAATATAGCACTTGCTATATACCCACAAAGCCAGAAAAATGTCTGTATTTCTCTCAAAAACATACAAATATTTAACTGTAATAGCACTTGTTATATATCCACATGCCAGAAAAATTTCTGTATTTCTCTGTACCATTTGATATGAAAATTCTGTGAAATTTCTGTGCTACTTTAAAATAAATACAGATATTTTAGTGATTGATACTTGGTTCCTACCTGGCCTACTTTAAAATAAATAAGGATATTTTTTTAAGTACATTAGCAATTTATTTGGAAATGGACAAATGTACAGTATTATACAAAATGCCCTTTATTTGAAAGTAGCTATAATTTTTACAATGATTCATTTTAACAGACTATGCTGAAACCCAAAAATAGAGTAGATGCACATTGAGTTGTTCTGTGCTTAATTTTCCCCACATATAAATGTACTAAAAAAAAAAACCAACAAATAAACTCTATCCAAAACTTTCTGAAGTTTTTAAGCAGACATACAACTGTATCATTATTAGAGTAGTTCTCTTCCTTTCAAATGTAATTATTTGTTATGAATCCTACCAGTAAGCTGATACATGAGAGAACCAAATATAATATTGTTCTGTGGTTCTCAAAACAAAGAGGACTAAGTGTGTATGTCTTAAGGCATCTCCTAGCACCAATCTTATTTTAGGATTGACCCATTTAGAGATCATGGCTTTGTTTACTCTTATCTCGCAAGGAATCCATGGCTGGTAATCATATTCTTTTAAAGCCTTTTCTCTTCTCTTTCTTTGGGAAGCTGAGAGCATAAGTTCTCAGTCACAGCTAAAGCATCTGCTTTTGCTAGGCGAGGAGCATTAGGAAACCTGTCAACTAACAATTTAAAGTCAGCGAGCATGCCATCCAACATAGCTTGATGCAAATCTAGGAGGTTCGATACTTCCAGAGCCAACACTTTAAGCAAAGTAGCAGACAATGGACGGTTGGAACACATAGTAAGATTTTTCTCCATCAATGTTTGTTTGATATTCAAGAAATGTACTTGTGCAGACGGCATATTTAGATACCGAGTCAAACATTCCTTTTTCAGTAGATGTTCGATGAGGAAGAAAACCACCAGTCTCCATGGAAAACAAGTACACAACACCCACCTGTGTATCAAAAACACACCATATTGGTGGGACAAAATATCTCCTAGCCAATGACAGTCGTGGGTGACTTTTAGGATGCCTTTGTCTTCAAGCACCACTTGGAAACCATTTTTAAAGACCCCTGGTCCCTAGGTGAGGATGCCAAAAGGGTAAACATGATTTCTTGTGCACACCTGCAGCCAACACAGTTTCCCATAGCAATATATTTTCAGACCAGAAGCTCCTAAGCTCAAGACCTTTTGGTGCTGGAAATGCAGAATCTTTCTTGTATTGTCTCTCTTTCAATCTCTTGGCCTCTTGAGTCTTCTGCTAGTTCCACATTTAGAACATTTTAGAACAGCCTTGCTCCTCGCACAGCTTTACCAGTCTTCAAATCCTTGACTTTAATCAAGTGAAGAGTGTGATCTGCATGAACACCAAGTAAAACTCCTTGAAAACTTCCATTAATGGTTGTAATTTTGATAGTCTTCCCAATAATACAGCTCAGAAAATAATCACCAGAAGTGGACTCCATATAGAAATGGTAAAAAAATTAATGCAAATAAATGTCAGCCTTCTGCAGCTTCTGCTGTGTGAGTTTGGCGGGATTGCAAACATCGGGGATCCCCAATACAGATAATTTAGTGTTTGATACCTGTTCCTACCTGAAGACCATTTGGTACAGTTAAATTTCTGACGATGGACTACATCCAGCTCTAGATACCAATTACCAATGCTGTCTCCACTCATTCTCAGGGCCCACCGCCTCCTGCTGCTGCTGTTGCCGCCTGTCAGTACTCCATTCACTAAAATTGTACACTTCTGGGTGGCATTGACAATGCGCTACACCCAGCTCTCCATGACTCTTACCAATGCGGTCTCCCTGGCGATAGCTGACCAGAGGCCCACGCTCCATCTCCGGTCCTCCATCCTTGCCTACTGTCACCGCACTACTTGTCCACAACTTTATGTGTGTCAATCCTAACACCAGGTCATCCAGGTCTTGATGCCAGCTAGCAATTATTATTATTATTGTTATTAATAATAATAAACAGGATTTGTATAGTGTAAAGATATTATGCAGCAATGTAAATTCCATAGGGGTGTGTACATTAAATAGCAATGCGTTTTCCTGCTGTTTTGACGGCAGAGACTGTTGCTAGTGGGTTCACCCTTTCTAAATGTCCTAATGTTTGTACTGCATTCTGATCGCTTTGGTCAACTTTCAACGGCGTTTCGTCTTAATTGATACTAGAGCCTTGAGGTAGGTAGTCCACCAACAGAATACCGTTTTTGTCCCAGAAAATGGACTCCATTACTTTTTTGGCCAATTTCTGGGTTCAGAACTTCTTCAGCCACAGGGACCAGCTGTAGCACCATTTCTTTGACTGTTCCTTGATTTCAGGATCATAGATGTGGAGCTAGGTTTCATCCTCAGTCACTAACCTAGCCAAAAAGTCCTGTGCAGCTTAAAAATTGGCCAAAATGGCTTTGGATGCTTCAACTCGTTCCTTCTTCAGATCACTGTTCAAACATTTTGGCACCCACTTCGCTGAAAACTTGCGCATGTCTAGGATAGTGGTGATAACAAACCCAACACACTCCCGTGAGATGTCAAGTATCTGGGCTATCTTTTTTGCGGATATTCACCGGTCCTCAATAATCAGCTCATGGACACCATCACAGGTTGTCGGGTCAGTTGGGGTTGGGGGGGGCGCCCACAGCGGGGCTCATCTTCAACTGTGAAATGCCCAGTCATGAAACGAGATATCCAGGTTTTGACAGTGCTGTAGGAAGGACACTTCTCCCCCAGTGTTTGTGACATCTCAGTGTGAATTTCCTTTGCTGACTTCCCTGGAGAAACAAAAACTTCATGACGGCCTGTAACTTCAACAACGTGAAACTTGCTTGTGCCTCTGCCATCACAGCTTAGTTAAATACTAAGATATTAGGCTGTCATATGCCCCCACAATTTATCTATTTCATCTGGAAGGGGGCAAAGTCAGGAATTTCTCAGCACCCCCTCATAAACATATCCCAGATATAAAACCCTAATAAAACATAGTTGGTCTAGAGGAAGGCAAAAAAAAAAACCTGGTACAATTTGTTTCAACTGGGGAAAAAAATTTCTTCCTTATTCCATGAGGCAATCAGATGTTTCCAGGATCAACAGTCTCTGTTATCTTTACTTTAAATCCTTAATGTCTAGTTATATTCTGTGCTTCTAGAAAAGCATCCAGCTTTTTCTTAAAGCAATCTATAGTAGTTGCTGAAATTACTTTCTAAAGGAGCCGATTCCACATTTTTACAGACCTTACAGTGAAGAATCCCTTTCTTATCCGGAACATAAACTTCTTTTCCTCCAGACGGAAAGAGTGCCCTCTTGTTCTTTGTAATGATCTCAAAGTGAATATTTGGGAGGAGAGTTTTCTATATGGACCATTTATGAATTTATACAGGGTGATCATATACTCCCTTAAACGTTAATAGATTAAGTTCAGCTAATCTCTCCTCATACCTGAGCTCCTCCATTCCTTTTATTAGCTTAGTTGCCCTTCTTTGCACTCTCTCCAATTCTACAATGTTCTTTTTGTGAACTAGTGCCCAAAACTGGACTGCATATTCCAGATGAGGTCTGACCAATGCTTTGTACAGGGGCAGGATTATGTCTCGATCTCTGCAGTCTATTCCTCTTTTATTACAAGAAACTACTTTACTAGCTTTAGATATTGCAGCTTGGCATTGCATGCTGTTATTAAGCCTATGATCCCCCAAATGTATTCACCCCAGACAGTATAAAGCATGCATGTTGTTAGCCCCCAAGTGCATGACTTTGCATTTAACTATGTTAAATGTCATTTGCCACCTAGCTGCCCAATCAAACAGTACATCCAGGTCTGCTTGTAGATTTTAAACATCCTGTACGGACTTAATGCCAATACATAGTTTGGTGTCATCTGCAAACACAAAAATGGTGCTTTTAATCCCAAACTCTATATAATTTATATAGATGTTAAGCAGTAAAGGTCCCAACACTGAACCAGGGTTACACCACTAATAACCTTAGACCATTCAGAGTATGAATCATTAATTACAACTCTCTGCATGCGGTCTTTAAGCCAGTTCTCTATCCATTTATGAATTGACTTTTCTAAACCTATTGACCCTAACTTGCATTTTAACTGTCTGTGGAGTATGGTGTCAAATGCTTTAGCAAAGTCAACTGCTATTCCACTGTCTACCTGTTTATTTACTTCTTGATAAAAAGACAGTAAATTTGTTTGATATCTTTCATCTTTCATCTAAGCCATGCTGTCTTATAATATTATTTTCTAGCAGAAACTCCTCTATGTGGTTCTTTATCAAACTCTCTAGGACCTTTCTAACTATGGACATTAAACTAACCGGTCTGTAGTTACCTGGTAACGACTTTTGCCTTTTTGAAGATAGGAACCTCATTGGCCTTACGCCAATCCGTCAGGACCATGCCAGTGTCTCATGCAAGAGTCTCATGCAAGAGTCTCTAAAAATTAGAAATAATGGCTTTGAAATAACTGAGCTCAGCTCTTTGAGGACATGTGGATGTAATCCATCGGGGCCTGGTGCCTTGTCAACCTTAATTTTGCCCATTGTTTCTCAATCATATCAATTTTGAGCCATTTTGACTCATTTAAGGCAGTGACATTGCTATTATGAATTTGGTTTTGAGCTGTGCCATCTTCCTTTGTGTACACGGAGCTAAAAAAAAAATGTTTAGTAAATCCACCTGTTCTGTATCCTCAGTTACCAACCCAGAGACATCCTTTAAGGGCCCTACATGCTCAGATCTGATCTTTTTGTTATTAATATATTTAAAATTCCTTTGCAATCTGTCTTTCATTTTGACGTTTTGCACATTTTATCTCTTTTTTACATCTTTTGTTAAGTTCTTTATAGTTTTCAAACAATGAAGGTGATCGTTCATTTTTTTTTTTTTTTGAATGCCCTTTTCTTGTTCTTTATGGATTTTTTAACATCAGCTGTGAGCCATTTGGGTTTTAATTTTAGCTTCCTAAACTTATTATCCTTTGGAATATATTTTTCAGTTTGGTTGTGTAGAACAGACTTGAAACATTCCCATTTCTGTTCTGTGTTCCTTGAGGACAATATTGTCTCCCAGTCCCCAAGAGCCACCCTTTTTAAGGGAAAATTTGCTCTCTTAAAATTAAATTTTTTTATCCTTCCTGTTTTTGCTTCCTGTTTACAACTTACATTAAATGTAATTATATTATGGTCACTGCTACCTAGATCCTCTTTGCTCTGCATTGTTAGAAAGAACTAGGTCCAGTGGAGTATCATTTCTAGTTGGGGCTTATATAAACTGTACCATAAAATTATCCCCCTTCCTGTAGTGCCATTACTCCAGTCAATGTCTGGGGAGTTGAAATCTCTCATGAATAAAAACACTTCTATTTTTTGCTGCTTTTTCTATCTGTGCTAGTAGTTGATTCTCTATTTCTTCTAGTATGATACGTTTTAGTGCAGCTCAGCTAGTTTGGGACCATTCCGGTCCCCATCCAGGCCATGATATGGTATAACTCTTTCTGGCCCCCTGTCCAGAAAGAGATATAAAATATTCTCTTCTACAACATTAACTGCAGCAATAGTATGTACACCACCCTTCTGGGGAACAGCCTATTCCTCCTACTATACAGCATTGGTTGTATCAGGTAAACAATATTATGGAAATGGAGGACCTGGTGGTGTCACTTAGAGACAGATACATTTATTGGCTTTATTGGTCTCAACATAAATATTCTCAGGAGTATGCTTTAATAATGAGAGAGACTAATATCATGGAACCCTGTAACCAAGATGATAGATACAATTCTTGTAGCCATATTGCTTATTATCGAAATCTAGGAGCATCCAAATAATATATTTCCCCGCACTTTCACCTTGATTCCTTTCACTTGTTTTCTTACCTTTTGGAGGATGTATATTATATCCTAATAAGTCCTAATTCTGTTTCCCTTCTTTTTTTTGTATAAAAAAATATTGGAAAGTAATGTTACAACCCTAAAAAAGGGTTTACGGGCAACAATATGTTATAAAATCTATAAATATACATTTTGTATATGTTTTTTTTCTACTTTTACATATATTTATATATATATATATATATATATATATATATATATATATACCGTATTTTTCGGACCATAAGACGCTCCGGACTATAAGACGCACCAGGTTTTCCGCACAAGGGAAAACAAGAAAAAGGTAAGTAAAAAAATATGCCCCTGTACCTCTGCATTCGGACCATAAGACGCACCCTGATTTTCCCCCCACTTTAGGAGGAAAAAAAGTGCGTCTTATGGTCCGAAAAATACGGTATATATATAAATATATATATATATATATATATGTATATATATATAATTTCTCTGTTGAGGAAAAGTTGAACATGTACCTGTTGCTGAAAAAAGTAAAAAAGGCAGTTTTCTTGTTCTCCTAGTTATTTGTGTCTGTATTTTTCTGTGACTGCTGTAGGTCTGTTAGGCTATGTGTTCCCCCAAGGGCAAGAGCTGTCATGAATGACTCAAAGGGCCCTTCAGAATAGGAGAACACAAAGGCTTTTTTAATTGCTCACAGCTCTCTTAATTGCCATGCTAATATTGAAATAAATAATGTCTTTAGATATCAAAAATTAAGTACACAAACACATAAAAACAACAATACTTCCAACAAACAGGGATCTTTTACAGGACAAATATTAAAATACAATTATTACTATTTACAATAAAAAACATATAACTTTGATAAAAAATACAATTTGCCAATCCAAACAATATTTTTAACTCAGTCCACACCAGCTCCCAAGCTCAGGACATTTTTTGCATATAATATATCTTAATATCTTCTTGTGACTTTTTTCACATCAGGCTTGCGCCCTTCTCAAAGGTTTTGACTTTGTACTTTTCTAAATGCCTCTACACGTTTCACAGTTTCTATCACTGCTTTTTCAAGTGAAAAAAAGGAACCTAAAGCACAACTTTGGTGTGGAGGTAAGTTTAAAATATATATCGCCCATATCTTAGACATTAGTGTATCTACATGAATTAATAGTACTTACAATCAATCAACTATTGGCAAACCAGTTATTTATACAAACATGTTAAAGAAATTCCTATTCAAGCAGACCTGTTCTTACTACCACCATAGTGGACTTTTTCACCTGAGGACTCCCAGTGCAGCCAAACAGAAAAGAGCGAGGTTAGGAATATTTATCTGTCCGGCGACTCCATGCTGTGCACCATAGTGGTAATAAACACTGTCTGTTCTGTCCAGCAATGTCAATTGCAGCAGCCAGGAGAACTTGGATACTAGCAGCCCCTGTTTCTCTTTAGATGTGCAGCCTGATGGATTTATGGCATCCCCAGCATCCCTTGTTTGGCTTTGCACAGCTGAAGGGGATTCTAGAGGCTAATCAGCTCCTGATTCAGTCCTGCACTGCTATTGGCTGCTGGGACATTAAAGCCTCTCTGCTCCCAATCATCAGTGCCTCTTGTAGCGTTTAGCTGGGCTGATCTGTGCTGGAGATTTATCGTCTGATTTACTGGTGCTGACCTTGCCTGTTTCTGACATCGCCAGTTTATGCTGCCTGGACTGACCTTTGCTTGTGACCCCGATTCTGCTTGCGTTTCGTCCTTGTGTACTTCGTTTGGTGGATGGATATTCTGTGTATGACCTCTGCCCAATATTCTGGACTTGGCTCTGTTGGAATCTTGGTATTACTACTACTACTACTACTTGGTACTACTACTACTATCTGTGGACTCCTAGCTTGCTGCCAGCCCATTGCCAGACACCATCCCTTGCGCAGTAAGTCCTGGGGGCAACCGAGTGCTGGGAGACACAACCAGTCTCCAGAGGCTTAGCGGGGGCTTACTAAAGATGAAGATTGCGGTGTTAGATTGGGAGACTGGTGTCTGGTGGGGACTGGTGCTGACCAGGGCCTTACAAGCCAATTGTCAAAGAGGATTAGTCCCTTCCCAGAGGAAAAGTCCCTGAACTGTCAAGCATGGCACAAACATCTGAATGAAAATAAGCATACTAAACAAATAGATATAATGGCTCTGATTTATTAAAGCTCTTTAAGGCTGGAGGGGATACATTTTCATCAGTGAACCTGGGTGATCCAGCAAAGTTGGAATTGATTTCCTAAAGTCCTTTGGTATTTGTTAGCAACTGTTTAACCTCTTCAGTCTTGGAGACCTTTTATAAATCAGACCCAATGAGTGAAAATGATCAAAAAGTTTGCTTTATTACACTATATATATTAAACAACATCATAAGCTACAGCATATTTTGTCTAAATATTGGCATATTTTCCTAAGAGACAACATAGTGAACAAATATGTTGATAATATACCAAAAATTATGTAGAAGAAGGCTCCCTCTTTTCATACCAAACTAGTTCACAGTACTTATCAAAAGCCAGAGGATACAATGTCCATCCCACAAGAATGTGCATGTGGCTAGTGTAATCAATGTAAATTACAAATAAAGATCGTGTCAATTTTCCTTGCAAGTTTTTACTGAGTATTCTGCTTTTAAATACCACCCAGATCCCGGCCACGCCACTGCTCGCATCAGCAGTGAGATGCAAAGCACAATGCAGGACTTCTGCATTGTGCTTCACATCTCACTGCAGATGCGAGCAGCAATAGTAAATTCTGGGGTGATGCCAGCTGGCACCACCCCTGGAATTTGCTGTTGCTGCTCACACCTCCTGGAAGATGTGATGCACAATGCAATAGGGCTGCATTGTGCTTTGCATCTCCCTGGAGATGCAGAGCAGCAGCACCAGCAGTGTCGGGGTGAGGCGGGCGGGACATCCCCACTCGCATCACCCGGGAGGATGTGACATCTTCCGGGTGATGCGAGTGGTGATGTATTCGGGGGTGTGCCCGGGCGAGAAATTTAAAAGCAGATTACAATGTAATACAAAATACATTTACAAATACATTTACAAATAAAAGTACATTTTTAATTTTATATTTTATTTTAAATTACATTGGATCTAGGATCTGGGTTCCCTGGTTGAATTATACATAATTATAATCTAACCACAGGGCCCATGTGTTGTAGAACCTGTTAAGGTTGTTTTTAAGAGTACAGGTCAATTTGTTGTTGACCATTATCCAATTAAGTTTGTTTTTGGTGAACTCAAGGTAATAATGGAAGCTTTCCAGTAACAAGCAATGGTAATCCGAGCAGCTAACAGGATATATTTAATTAGTCTAGTTAACTGTTTCGGCGCTAAACCCTTTAATTAGGAAAAACGAGCAAACTCTATTTTCTTTGGGATGTTTATCTGGGTAACAGAGCGTATTAGGTTGAAAATGCGGATCCAATATCCCTGAACCCTAGGACATCTCAACCAAGCATGGAGGGGCAGAGGGATTGGCTTTATGGATCCTAACTAGGACCAGGTACAATCTCATCAAAACCTTATAATTGGCCTCTATTATCAAAGTGTTCAGAGATATTTTGGAAATGGACACTGATAGATCCTGCCATTCTTGGACACTCCACTTCACCTCCAAGTCTGACTCCCATTGTTTCATGTAGGAAAATTTCTTATCTATATCTATATCTGTTTATACATATAGCAGATACTTATAATAATCAGGTTATATTTTCAGATTATATGTCATGCTACAAATTAAAGGTTTTTATGTTGCTTTATTATATGTAGAAATCTTTGCACTAATACCTACCTGTTGATTGCTGTAGTTTTTTCCCCTATATAAGATATATTTGTTATTGAAATATATGCTAGAATCAGTCACCGGTAGAACTACAGACGTGACGCACATCCTGTTTTCCGGGATGTGATGTCAGTTGTCAGGGATGGATGCGCTGGACGTCTTTAGGATTAACCGGAAGACACACTAGTATACCCATTGTATTATTGTTCTTAGATAACACAGGTGAGTCAATTATATATCAATGAGAGACACAGCTGAACAATATTAAATACTTACCAATACACTATAAAGGTGGAAATTTGGTAATTGCTTTATTGATCCTAACCATTGCATGGTATGTTTTCTGTGTTCTGCTGGTTTGCTGAGGATCTGCTGGTCTTCCTCCCCACATCTTCTATTGAATAATAGGGGTAAGAAAACCTTTGAATAACTACCTTTGTGTAAAAAATTCCTTAATCATTAGTTCATAGTAGATTGTATTTTCAATAAGGCTCACTGAAAATCTACTTGTTTAAACTATCTTAAGATTCTTTGTGTTTATCTTAAAACAAAAACATCATATTTCTCTGGGATAACCTTGCATCTCTCAAAGGTGGTATTTATTTCAATGTAATGACGCTTGTATATGCTATTTAATTCATTAGTAATATTTTCCTCTTTTAAGAAAAATCTTTTGCTCATTGTTCATAGCTAATATATTGTATATTTTATTATAGGATTATTGCTGCTAAATAAAGTCTGAAATTTTAAATATATATATATATATATATATATATATATATATATATATTTACGGCTAAAATAAATTTTTACAATCTATTGGTTGAATTATAGTTTCTGGGTCTGAGGAAGCAGAGAAGACCAAATGAAACTACAAAACCAAATGAAATTGTAATTTACAATGAATGTATTAGATGCAAAATTACATATTTACTTGCCTTGATTATGCTATCTTTGTAACTCATTTTATTTGTTTATATTTGTTCATGTTTATTCACATTGTTAATTTTCATGTTTGGAATTAATACATTTTGAATTTAAACTGAATATAATGGTGGTATAATCAATCTATAGAGAAAACCACAATTTTTTGGTGCCACATTCTTAATATTTAAGCATGGCACAAACACTATAAAAACCATGATTAAAATATTTTAAAGCTGTGATTAAATCCCTATTAATATACCTACATCTACTTTATATTCCTTACAATTAATAAAATGATTAATGAAATAATGATAGAAATCACATATGAACTTCTATACACAACATAATCGAAACTCATTACCTTATCATGTACTATGGAACAGTTCAATAGTCTGCTCCATCCTGAAATGTCCAGGGTGCTTAGAATATGGCTGCAGAGAGGGCACTCAGCGTATTGCATGTACAGCCAAATCAGACTGACAGGGACAGCCTCCGTCATCTAAGACAACCCTGCTGGGTGACGTCACTCGGACATGTGCTATGTGTTTCAAAAGATGGGGAGCACTAATATCACAGGTTGGAATAGGAGAGCAACTGACAGCTCAGATTAATGGCAGCTGCTACATAGTAACAACCTTTTAGTAAAGACAAGCACAATGTAATACTTTGTAACCACTGGTAAGTTTTTAAAATGACTTTACAATAGACATCTAAATAATGATAATTTATTGTAAGGCAATGGAAATAGTGTGATTGGTATATCATTGTAAATAATAATGTTTTTGCAAAAGAAACTTCATGAGCCAATATTAAAACCATAACGCTCCATAATTAAACATTTTGTGTAAGAACATAATGTTGTTTTCAATAGTTAATTTACAGTTGTATCTTTAAATTTTAAAATTTAAATCTTTAAATTTGATTTAAATCTAAATAAAACAGTTTAAATTTTATTTTTTAAAACCATACTAAGAAAGAATGTAATATAAATAGAACCTAGAGAGAATATACAAGTTCATTTTATATTTAATATTGCAACAATCATAAGAGGGAAGCTTTGAAGCTGAATGTCTCATTTAAACCACTTGTCATTTAAACCATTTAAGCGCATAAAAAGACAAATGATGTAAATTGTCCATTACATGTCTACTAATGGGTGTAATTGGTCATCCTTTTTCAATTGAAATGGTAATTTTGTTTTACCTGTATGGAACTGGCCACATTTGCTGTTTCCATCACGGCTTTAAAAATATCTTATTATTATATTTTTTTTAGTGTTTGTGCCATGCTTGACTGTGAAGGGACATTTTGTCTGTGAAGGATCCTATCCTCTTTGATGATTTGCTCCTTTCTGTTTGGCTACAGTGGGAGTCCTTAAGTGAAAAAATCCACTATAGTGGTAGTAAGAACAGGTCTGCTTAGAAGGAGAATCTCTTTTACCGTGTTTATATAAATAACTGGTTTGCCAATAATTGATTGTAAGTACTATTATTTCATGTATATACACTAATGTATACCAAATGAGCAATATACAATATACTATATACGTCCATACAAATTTTTTATTTTAGAGTTGTGCTTTAGCTTTTCTCTTGAAAAAGCAGTGATAGAAACTGCAAAACACATTGAGGCATTTGGAAGGGTACAAACTAAAAACCTTTCAGAAGGGCACAAGCTTAATGTGAAATAGGTCACAAGAAGTAATTAGGATAAATTATATGCCAAAAAATTCTATGATTTGAAGCAGGTATGAACTAACTTAAAAATAATGTTTGGATTGGAAAATTGTATTTTTTATGAAAGTTATGTTTTTTTTTGTTGTAAATAATTAATAAATTGTATTTTTATATATGTTCTGTAAAAGATATCTACAAACCATTGTGCTGCTTTAAAGATTGTTTTTTAAAAATATAGAATGTTAAAAACTGCATAGATCCCATAAAAATGTATTAACTTACATTAAGCAAGACTCTAAATAATCTGTTAATGCCTGTTTGTATGTTCTATAGCACTGAGCAAACTGTAAACAACGTTACCAGGAAATTTGTGAGTTTCCACCCATCTCTGCTTCAAAAAGGTTGCTGAGGAATTAGAGACATTTCTGTTAACAAAATTTATGATGCCTTATCAGATAGTCTGTCTGCTCTGCACCCAATAACCTAATGTAGAGGAGGAAAGAAAGAGGAGGAAATAAAGTAATAATAAAAACAGATCTAAATATGGTAAATACCATTAGGGGAGCAAATTTGGTTCACATGTGTTTAAATGATTTTACAACTTCATATTGCAACAATTAGTCTTACAACTTCATATTGCATTGATGAGCACATATTTTTCAGCCATGCTAGGATATTTTTACAGTAATAAGCTTAGTAAATGTTTGGAATTACATTAAAAACAGTTAAAATAATGATTGCATGCATTCATTAATTTTTTTTAAGTATTAATGCAGGCCTTTTAAAAATCCAAAAAGTGGAAATATGGTTTAACATTTCCACCTCTTATCCTTTAAATGAACATGAACAATGTCTTGGCTATAGCGGACCACACAGTTCTGTGCTAAATATGAGAACCTTCTACTATACATTATTTCTTTTACAGGTCAGCTGTATGTTATGGACTACGCTCCTCGACAAAACAAGTCAGGTATTGGATTTTTCTATTACTGACTTGCTGGCTTAAGCATTGGCATCAGAATCACCACATACTCTGGATACCATTTGTATGAATTCATTGCTGTACAAAAGCTTATCATGTTGCATTCTATGGTGCAGATCCCTATTGGTCTTCATCCTTTTCAGGATACCATCATACAAAAGCATAAAACATGAAAATCAGTTAAATCATTTTCATAAAGCTTCATACATGTGTGTCAACAATATATGTGAAACAAAATTAACTTTTTACAACATGTACATATGGTACATACACTATCTTTGTACAATAAACAAGTAATATGTCCTACAAAATATCATCAGCAATTCTAATGGCATCAAGTTTAGGCCAACCTATGCAGACCTTTAATATCTTATATGACTATGCATTGCGTTTCCATATGCAGAAAATAGACCTCTAGGTCTATTGTCCACACAGAAAATTAGGACTATAGCTATATTAATCAGATGCCATTATGATTGTCATACAATTTTGGACAACACCCTAACTTAGGGAGAACACACAATCTATGCAGGCATTTTCTTTCTGGGGAATTGTATCTAGGACCCTACCTTTGCAACACTACCCCTCAAATATTTTCATAGAACAGAAGAGTCTTCATAATTGGTGTTCGTTAACAATTATGTCCCCACTTTGTTTTCTTTTCATTGTTTACATGTAGCATTAAAAGCATTCTGCCACATGTGTTTGATAAACGCAATTTTTAAAAAAAACTGTTGATCCTGTCTGAAATAAAATTGGGCTGGGCTAACGCAACTAAAGTGTGCCTAAGGTCAGATGTCCCTTTTAAATAGTAGGTATGTTGTATGTACCCCCTCTGTAGTAGGGATATAAAGATACCTTTGTCTCTCAAGTAGTAATAATAGTCGACATTTCTGTACCTGCCCCCCTTCCTTCTGTATATTTCTGTAGATTATCAATTATTTTTTTAAAGCGTACCAAAACATTTTTACTTTACATAGAAGAGTAGACAATATAGTAAATAAAGTAAAACAGGTTTTTATTTTTTTATAAGTGCAACAAACTTTTTTATTAAAAAAAAGTGTCCAGCACCACTCTAAGTCTTGATCGCCCTGGCAATCAAGATGTAATGGGAGCGCAGAAGGTGTAGCCAGAGCCTCCCGGGATGCATGACGGAGGTATTCCGGGAGGCTCTGGCTACATCTTCTATGTCTTGGACATGCACAGAAGGGCCGTTTTTTACCAAGGGGAAAGAGATGTCAATCTCATGCATGCACAGAGATAAATGTATAAATCTTTATTTACAAAAATAAAAACAAGTATACAAAAACAACAATATAAATTCCACATTGTCTTTTTAAGTTATCAATGACAATATCCCACACAATACATTATTCAAAAATTAATGCTCCCTGTGTTCTGGTAAAATATTATAATTGTTTCTTGGTTGTATTATTAAACTTTTCTTTTCCCAGAAGCCCAATTTTTTTATGTGTTTCATAACATTAAATGTTGCTTTCTCAAAAAGATTGGGAACAAAGACATCCTTTATATATTCTATGCAAAAATTAGATATACTCAAAGGATTGTTCAAAAGATCAAAGAGTTTGTTTAAAGCTGCTCACACAACCTTTTAAGGGATTTTGCCACAGCTCCATTGATCTCATGAGCATACCTTGGGGTAGCTTCTCAACAACAGCGTGGTTCCCCCCCTCTCCCCACTGTGAAGTATCTTCATAGCATGGTGTCCCTTGTTTGAGGTCGGCTCAAACTGTTAATTGTGATTTCTATATTGTGTGGGATCTTGTCAGCGACAACTCAAAAAGACAAAGTGGTATGTAAATAAATATTGATATGGGTAATATAATTGATGACTTGATTGTAAATGTTTGGTGTCCTTAAAATCCCTAATTCTCTTTGGAAATATTTCTGTAGACTGTCATTCACTCCCTGTTATAAGAGGTGTCAAGAAGCCAAACCTATACTACCTGTAGGCAGTATATAGTTATTCCTGAATTGTTTACATTTGCATTGTTTGCTTACATTGTTCACTCTTTGGCCCTGATTTATTAAAGCTCTCCAAGGCTGGAGAGAATACACTTTCACCAGTGAAGCTGGGTGATCAAACAAACCTGGGATGGATCTGGTCCAGGATTCAAAGCATTTGCTAGCAAATAGCAAATGACATTGAAGAAATCCATTCCAGGTTTGCTCGATCACCAAGCTTCACTGGTGAAAGTGTATTCCCTCCAGCCTTGGAGAGCTTTAATAAATCAGGCCCTTTGACTGGAAAGTGATTTATAGTATACATATTTGTTCCCAATCTTTTTGTATACATATTTACACACAATAGAGGAGGAAGGGTTCAGAGCTGGCCTCTGCAAGAGAGACAGAGTTGCAGACTTCAGAATGCTGTGTCAGCACACAATTAGGAGAGCATTTCTGGCAGATCAACAGATATTTTTATGATCTTGTAGGGTCCTTAAGGGGATAAAACCAATGTGCATGTCCTGTGGAGATGTACTGCATGCTTTTCTTGTTTATTTGTTTTTTTGGCTCTGACATTTACTTTAAGAAAAAAATCAGTAAAGGCTCTAACATGATTTCATTACTCATTATCAATGCACGTTACCAAAAAGAATTGCCATGATCTATGCTCTTAATTGTTTTGTTTTGACTTGATTTCCTCCTATGTGACTTGCCCTCTTTGTTGATTGAAGGATTAGAGGCCTAGTGATCTTGGTGAGCTGATCTTGTAATGTCCTAATAATGCAAATAATTTACCATGTAGATGTTGTTTGGTGTTTCTCCCATCATGAGGCAGAAATGCGTTACCTTCAACCATGTTTTCCCTGGGGAATTTTTGGTATTCCCCCCTATGGAGCTGCAGAGAGAGGAAATTATATGGTCACTAAATATGCCTATAGTGAAAATTCACCTGCTCTTATATCATATTTAATGTACAGTAAATATCTGATGATAGAATTTGCATTAATTACAAAGATACTATGCCTCCCCATTTTGAGTAGAGATATATCAGCTAACTCAAATTTTGATATATCCAAACAGGTGTTTACTCCCACTGCACCATGAAGGGGACCTGTTTGAGAGACATTGAGAGACAATTGTAAAAAAATAAAGGTTTGGAGGTGGCTGAAAAGACAGAGTAAAGTAGTGCAAAAAGACAGTGAGGTATGGGAAATTTGGTGCTATCTTTCACCAAAGATGATGACCCTACTCCTTATTAAAGCCTCCTGGGAAAAAAAGAGTGAAAAAATTAAATCGATTAACTTAAAAGGAACTATGCACTTGTGAGAAATGTATATATTTGTAAGGTTCTGTTCATGACAGGGGAAGCAGACTTGTTTAAAGTGGTGATAATGTGGTCTTTTAGCATTTGGTGCCCATCTGTTGCATTGCTCATAAAAAGGTGCTAGTGAGGGGTAGTAAGTTGTAAGTTTAAAGAATTTTGCCATGCTATCCAGATTCAGCCGTAAGCCTGGGCAGTTAGTTAGTTAGCATTAAACACAAAGTTCATTGTGTGTGCCTGGCAAGGTAGCCAAGAGGTTAATCCACTGTCACTTTGCCTGGTTAGAGGTTACAGTATATGGAGTCAGCCATGTGTTGGTTTGGTTGGTCTTGGTACCAAGAATTATGCTGTAAAGTTTGTGGCTTGCTGCCCAACCAGCTCTATATTAATCAGTGTCCTGTAAAGAAAACTTAGTGTCTCCGCCCTTGCTTGCTGTTTGACCACTTGTTCATGGTCTGGTCCACCTGGCACTGACATCATATTAAAGTGATAAGGACACATTCTTGATCACTTTGTCATGCAGGTAAGCAACAGATTTTTTTTTATGAAAAATTTTGTCTACTGAGCATGTTACACTGAGGGGTTGCACATGCCATAAAGCCAGGGAAAATGGGCATGTCCTAGAAAAAATATGGCTGAACTAGCAACTGTACAATACTTGCAGTGGGCATTTTTCCACACTAATATATGCAGATAAATTGCTGGCTTGTATGCTGAGAAACAATAATTCAGAATAGGAGTCATTAATGGAGAGAGTGATAGTTCTATTTGCAGCCTACTCTTGTCTGGATCCACACCTGAGGTAGAAAAGCTTAAGGTCCTGCTCAGTTCTGTAGAAACAGTTGTCTGCCTCTGAATACAGGCAGGAAAAAATATTTGTGTGGCACAAACAGAAAGAGAGAAAGGTTCATGAGATATGCAACATCAGAGGAAAAGGGAGCTAGGTTTTTTGGGACAATTTTGGCTTCCTTAAAACTGGATGGGGGATTTCCATATTCCTAACCATGCACATTGTACAATGTGTAAATATTCTTTTTTTCAAATGACATGGATTTTGTTGTGAACCACCCTGGAACGCATGCAAGTGATTCTCAAGGAGGTTTCAATAAAGCCCTGGAAATAAATCCTGAATCACAGGGGAAGAGATTAACTCAAAATACTCAGAAACTGGAAGAAAAATAAGCAAGACAAGGACCCTCCTCAAAAAGTCCTTATTTTCTGGTAACTAATTCTCTTTGTTTCTCTATGAATAGCACCATAGATGACTGGAAAACAATCTCTCTCATGCAAATATTATGGTTTTGCCAGCCATGGACTTTGTGTACTCGGTATAGAATTGATGGCAATGTAGCATTCTCCTGTTTTAAAATTTTAGCATCTAAGGACATTCTGGATTGATGAAATTGCATTAAAAATGCAACACATGCAACATTCCCTCCTCAAAAAGTCCTTATTTTCTGGTAACTAATTCTCTTTGTTTCTCTATGAATAGCACCATAGATGACTGGAAAACAATCTCTCTCATGCAAATATTATGGTTTTGCCAGCCATGGACTTTGTGTACTCGGTATAGAATTGATGGCAATGTAGCATTCTCCTGTTTTAAAATTTTAGCATCTAAGGACATTCTGGATTGATGAAATTGCATTAAAAATGCAACACATGCAACATTCGTCTCCACTACTGCTGAGCCCCCCAGCGCTGCTCAGCATTTCTTACACACTTAGTTACACCTGCCTTCGCTTGTCATCTGCTTGCCTCATCCCTGCCCTATCTTTACTATTCTCTGCTTGCTGATTCGGTACTTCACATTGTCCGGCCACCATGGTATGTCCAGAGACTGCAACCTGACAACAGCCTGCAGCTCAACATTCTCACCTCTGGGAGCACATTGCATCCCCACTGCAACACTTTGAACCTGCAATTAAAACAATAAATGTTGTTAACTACAAAAGTATTTGTAGTATGGACTCCAAAATAAATGTACTGTATTCCCATAAAGATTTGTCTTTTTCCAATAGAAATGTATTTTTTGCCTGGTTACCTAAAGTGTTCGAAATACTATAGTAATAGGCCTTTTTATCAATTGTGGGAAGGGAAAAAAAGGTGGGAATCCTTGGATAGAGAACTTTGATAAATATAAATTGTTTGTTGTTAATATGCCTGTCATAACTGGTTGCATTCAGTTTGAAGATAACTAATTTGAACTTTGCGATTCTGCATTACGAGTCCATATTGTCAAGTATTTTTAATCTAATTTGTTTGTTAGGTTCATTGTCAAGTAACTAAATTTCCTTCTTGTTCTTTGATTTTGTATATCTTTTGTGACATAGGACCTGATTTAATAATGCTCTCCAAGGCTGGGGAGGATACATTTTCATCAGTTTGCCTTCCTTTGGACCATGACCATAGTCAACTTCTATCTCGAAAGAATTGTGATTCTCTGGGAATTGGGTGTATTTATAGAATCTGAATTCCCAGGAAAAAAGGGGTTTTTCCTTGGAGTGGTAAAATGCTATTTTGTAGGGAAAGATCAAAAAGACAGAGAATCTGGTATTGAAATTTTGTTTATTTTTCTTTATTTCCTATTTATGAATTTGTGCTTCAATTTCAAAGATTTTTACATGTTATATGGTCTTTTGTTATATAACATAAATCTCCTCCCTATTGCTGTTTCCTGAACAAGCAGACTAGTTGTGCAAAACATGCCAAAATCAAAATGCTAGGTTTCAAGATCTATGTGGAACTAAATACTGAACTACCTTTATCATTTTATGACAGTTTTCATGGACATTGTGATCTCTGGGACCCTGGTTTTCTGACAGGACGTTTATATAAAAACACAAAAATATACTTACTGTGGTTAAAGTATTTTAACCTATGAATACATTATTTGTTATTAACCCGGTGTATTAATAGCATAACAAAAAGATATTATACATCTGAGTAAACTTAAAAAAGTAAGACCTGAGGGGTTACCAATTGCTATTACAGCTCCAATCAATAAGTTTTACTTAGAGATAGAAATAAAGCTAATAACACTGGAGAGTCTATAAAGCGTATCCATATCCTCCAACATGAAATAAAGCATTCAAAACAATCTTTATCCATGGTCCTAAATTTTTCCATTCTGATAATGTTATTCACTTTAATCAATGATTTAGAGAATTGCTCCTGCAGGAATACCCTACGAATATTTGAGTTTCCGGGATCTATGCAGCTGAAAGATTTAGCACATTTATGTGGAATGATAATCCCTCAGAAATGAAGGTAACCTCAGTACGTTATTTAGATTTTGCAGATCCGCAGTTAAAACTACAAAAATATCATGAAAAGAAATCTCTTCAAATAGCAGTCACGAAATATACGTTTTTGCGGACTATTCAGTTGAATTAACGAAAATATGGAAAACCTTTACAATTGCGTATGGATAGAAGATTAAATGTGTATTGGGGGAGTATGGAGTAGTTAGTTCATTCAAAGGGGGACCGAATTGTGCTGGCTGGTCCGGACGCCCTCTTTCTTCCTTTTAGATTACAAATAGTTATTGTGATATTAAAGATATTTTTTTTTTTTTACGGATAATATATGAGAATTTTAAAATGGAATGTAAAAGTTTGATGTACACCTCAAAAAAACATCCCAGATGCTCAGGCATTTAAAGAAGCTACATGCAGACATAGCTTTAATGCAGACACATCTTAAAGAGTCACAATTTAATTTGCTCCATAACTCCTGGGCCTGGGGGATTATAGGAGCTCCATCAGTTAATCGTAAGGCAAGGATATGATTTAGTCGGTTCATTGGTTGAACAAGCTCTCATTGCGGATGCAGTAGCTGTGCTTCTGGGACCTACACAGTAAGAAGCCATAAATACGGCAATAGGTAAGGGGATACAATCCTTCTGTCAAGAATTAAGAGACCAGTCTCATCCACTTAACACTGCAGAGGACAAGCTTTTGACGGTAGAAGACGAACTTTCACAAGCCCATGGCACTATCAACGCTATGGGGAAACATATAAACCTCTTGACAAATAAAATTGAACCACCTTGAACCAACAAAAATTGAACCAACCAACAGATAAAATTGATGAGCTAGAGAACAATAGTCATAAAAACAATCTCATCATTATAGGCATACTGGAAAGTTTTACTACGAGACAACTCTATGATCTCTGCTCCACTATAATTCCTTCCCAGCTGGGGATAACCAAAATCTGCCAGGTGGAAAGAGCCCTTTGCCTATGGCTGCAACGCAAGGCCAGAACCAACCTGAGACTGATAACCGTTCGCTACCGAGATTATGCGGACAGGTCCATCATTTTATAAGCATACAGAAACCACGACTTACCACTAGAGGGTGCAAATCTTTAAAACTTTGCAGATTTACTCTGCAGAGGTATTATGGAAAAGAAAACCATTTCAAAAGCTGTGTTCCACGCTCCTTCGAAGACAAGTTAGTTTTTGTATGGCATACCCAGCCACTCTTCACATTGTGAACTTTCAAGGGGCAAATCATGTACCAACAAACCACCGAGAGGCAGAGGAATTTCTGCATGACTGGCTTTCCTTTTCAGAGTCACTGCAAGAGTAAGAGACTGATGGGTCAGGCACCACCCAAGATGCTTTAACTAAGGCCCCGGACTTAATAATTTGTGAAACCTCCAATTGATCTTCAAGAAGATTATAATGGTAAAACCGCTTGCACTCATCTCAAACCTTTAAGGGATAAATCATGTCTGAAGAGCAGATGAGGGAAATTCCCCCTACATTTTACAAGTCTACCTACATTTTTTTCTATGCAAATAAATGCAAATGGCTTGAAGTACACATAATCCAATGTGATATACGTCCAGGGTGTGGACCCACTCCTAATTGTACTACACTATATGATATCCATGAGGAAAAAGGCATGTTCCCAAATCTTATGTATTGTTGGATATACTTTTTATATCCCTTTCCATCTATATTTTTTTTCCTCTCCAGTCCTGGAATCTTTACCTAAGGCAACCACCCACCTGACGTTGATGGTGAAGAAAGTCCACCACCAACTAAATTCGCCAGCGACTTGAAGTTGCTATCACCAAGAGACCCTGAAGTTTCTATCAGAACATTTGTTTTGGCAGTTCACTTGAAACATCCATGACATTATTCCATGACTCAGCACTCGAGTATAGACAACTCATCGTTTTGAATTTATATCTTATATACAGGTATGGTGTGTATAATTACTTGGAATATTAAGGGACTCTGGTCCCCAAACAAGAGGATGCCAGTCCTGCGGCACTTAAAATGCCTCAGGGCCGACATCACACTTCTGCAGGAAACACATTTGGGTGCAGAAGATTTCCACAGAATGCACAAATTTTAGGAGGGCAGGGGTCCTTATTCTCCCACACAGAAATCTTCATTGTGAAATAACATCCTCCACCTGTAACCAGGCAGTGAGGATAGTTAAACTCCTCAAATTCCCAGACAAAGAATTGTCCCTTTTTTAACATATATGCTCCCAACTCCACCAATTGGCTTGCAAAGGGTCACACTAATAACAAAATTGTAGGGGGAGATTTCAACACTGTAATGCAGGCAACTGGGGATAGAACATCTGGCCCCCAGCCCCAGATGGCGGAATCTTTGATAACCTAATACACAAGCCTGAAATACTTACCATAGCCCTCTCAGATCATGCTCCGTTGGCCTTAACTATGAGGATTTCCTTCATATCTGTACAAAGAGTTGGCCTTTCAGGCGGAGCTCAAATTAGCATGGGCAACCTATACAGCAACAGATTCAGAGCATAAAGATAGCCCTATACTCCTTTGGGAGGCAGGCAAAGCATATATGGGAGGGCGCATTATCTCTTATGTAACCACCCCGTAACAAACAAATTTGAGCAGCATACCTAGAAGCTCTGAACACTCCGTCAAGCACAAAGACTCCTGACAGAAGATCCCTCCCCAGTTCATAAGCAATCATGGATGTCTGCTAAGGTTCAATATGATACAAAAATTTGGGAACAAATCTGAAAAATTATTGGCTCATCTAATCCATCCACAGTATTAAGCAGCCTTTATTCCCTCAATGTTTACACCAAAAGACGAATTAACAACAGAACCCAAGACTATAAACTCTGTACTAGAACAATTCTACATGACACTATATACTAAGCATAAAGGGACACCATCCCAGTTATCAAAATGTTTTGAAACAGTCCAACTACCCACTCTAACCCAAACACAGGCGCCTGTACTCCAAGATCCTTCTGGGAAAGAATCTTATATTTGGGTGCTGCCTAAACCAGGGAAGGACCCCAGACAACCAGTCTTTTACTGCCCTATTTCTCTAATAAATTTAGATGTCAAGCTACTATCCAAACTATTAGTGGAAATACTAGCTATATACTTGCCGGCACTCATATTGCCTACTGAGGTAGGGTTTTTCAGAGGCAGGTCGGCTGTAACAAATATTAGTTTTCTTGTAGTGTTGGAATTTGCCAAACACCATCCTACATCTAATCTAGCAATTATTGGTAACGACGTCATAAAGGCGTTCGGTAACGTATATATTCCCTGGTTGTTCCAAACTTTTGGGAAAATTGGCCTCTGCGGACCATATTATGATATGTTGGTGGCAATGTACTCAGACCCTCAGGCAAAGAATAGGTTCGCAGGGCTTTCTGTCCCGCCCAATACCAGTTGGGTGAGACATGAGGCAAGGCTGTCCTCTATCCCCCCTCCTTTTCAACATAGCCATAGAGCCACTAATTAGATACATGGACACTGTTACCAACCTTCATGGTATAAAAATGCACAATACTGAACTTAGAGCTGCGTTTTTCGCAGACGATATTCTGCTATATACCCCACCCAAGATTTTCCCCATATACAGACAATACTAACTGACCAGAGGTAGCTGGTCTAAAAATCAATTTCTCTAAAAATGAGATCCTTCCTTTGACCAACCCAGGGTGTAGGGCATTGACCCTTACCTCCCCATTTACATTTGTAAGGGATCATATCACTTACTTTGGTAATAATATAGGTAAACTACCAACGTCTCTGTACAAGGTAAATTATACACCACTGTTCCAGAAAATACAGAGGGAGTTGCATTTGTGGGAAAAACTACCATTGTCCTTGAAGGAACTGTGCCTTCTAATTAAAATGGCATGTTTTCCTAGATTGCTTTATCTGCTGCAGACTATTCCGATACTGCTCAAACTTCAAGACATCCTGCTGTTGTACAAATTGTTTAGGAGAGACCCAAAATCTCCAATAACAAGTTGTTCCTCCCAGTGTCAGAGGGTGGTATTAGTTTCCCGAATGCCAGACTTTATAATTTAGCCTGTAATTTTAGACATGTAACTGACTGGATCAGGGTAATATCATATTATTCAAACACGAACTGCTCTGGAACTGACCCTAGTGGCCTGTGGGAGCTGAAGGCTCTTTTACACTGTGGTATTTCCCAACTACTTTCAAAATTGACCACAGTAGGTGATTTCTACCATCCTAGCCCCCCTAGGCCAGTTACCTTGCAAGCCTTGCAACTTAAAAATGCACTACCATGACAAGCTGTACATCCATGAAATTATCTACAATTTTGGAAATTCTGTAAATCACGAACATCAATCCTAGCTCTGCTGGCAGGACACGACAGGTTTGATAACCTACTGAATTGCCCCTGTCTGCAGATGATATATCTCAAACCGCTCAGAGAATCCATTGTGGGAGCATGGCAAAGGGACTTTGATATTCCAGGCTTACCGGAAAAAATTGTCCAAGGATATCTTACGGTCTGAAAGACTACACCTAACGAAATCTGGATGGAAACACAATTTAAAATTTTTCACACGGCATATAAAGTCTTCCTTTTAAGGGGGCACACACATTTCCCTGGTCCAGTCAGAAGCACACAATGCCAGAAGTGTGGAAGTACCACGGTTACCCTCAGACATTGTTTATGGGAATGTGACCACATACAACAGCTATGGAGGAAGACCCTTGCTTATATTACCCAAATAACAAAAGTGACAATACCTTTTTAACCATTGCTGTGTCTATTTGGGTGTTGGGATGAGTCAACAAACCTCTGAAAAGGGGTACTCGGATAAACTTGGATATTTTTATGCCTCTTGGCAGCTAGAAGAACGATCATGTTAGAAAGGGATTGATACCCACCGAACCAGGCTAGATACAGTGATGGCTTCCATGCGGACAATGTTTTAAAGAGACCTCTTAGAGGCAAATAAAACAGATGATAATACTGTTACTAGGTTCTTTAACAAGTGGTATGACTTTATGGAATATTCCCTTGAACCAACTGAAATACAGCAAGTACTGCCCTGCCGCGGCTAATCAACGTGGCATGTGTTTCATTTTTTTTAATCCCTAACTAAATTAAAACCATTGAACTAAGAATTAAAGGTGGTTATTAACACACAAAATACCCTATTTTCTGAAAGAAAATTGTTCTCACAATCGGAAACCCCCCCCATCCCCCTACCCTCTCCTCTCCCCTAGATTTACCTATTGTTATAAAAAGAAATGCGGTAGACGAATGTTATTTGAAAGTATCTATGCACTATGTTGTAATGCAATACAAAATGTTATTTCATTCTTATGTGGTTATTTCTATACCATTTTTGTACTGTTTGTTGTTCTGAAATATCTTTCTGTTAGCATAAAGTAAAATAAAAAAAAGATCAGGAGGGAAGATGGGCAAATGTGTGTATACACATAGTGGCTAAAGAATTGATAACAGCTCAAATAACAGCTTTTTCACTTGCCAAGGATTTTTTTATTATATTTAGTGTATTTCAGGTATGCTGAATCCAGAAATGATATCAGTTTCATTGAATTGGCTCTAGTTCTTGTGATACAAGAATCAGAATAGACAATTTTACCAACAACAAATGTTAACATATTGATATTAATATCAATCTTTATTTACACTGACGTTTTGCATTTTTTATATTAAATGTAGCATTATTTTCATCAAACTTTTATTTGCCTTCTTTTTATTCATACATTTTTTTTTTTACAGAAATATGGGTTCTTCAAGAAGAAGTTGTTGAAAAGACCATAATGTATTTTGCTACATTTGTGGTTAATATTCTCAGCAAAACATAGAAGAAACATTACAGAATTTGTGAAACAAGCATATCTTGCATATTTTGGTATTAAACTGGGGGACCAAGATAAGTATTGGGCTCCCCATATGGTATGCAAAACTTGTGTAGAGTGTCTACATCAGTGGAAAAATGGAAAACAGAGAAGTTTGAAAATTGTTGTATCTATGGTATGGGGAGAGCCACAAAAATGTTATTTTGGTGCTGTGAATGTAAAAGGTTTCAATTGTTACAATAAAAACAATTGGGAGTCCCCTGATTTGGAATCAGCAAGACGACCTGTGGCGCATGGTGCTGATGTTCCCATACCAGTGTTCAGTACACTCCCTGATATTCCTGTATCCGACATTGAGGATATATGAGGTTTGGAGTGTAATTCAGGAGTTAGAAGTAGAAGTGAATATGAAGGAAGTCTTTCATCAAACCAGCAGTTCTCCCAAGAAGAGCTCAATGATTTAATATGTGACCCTAGTCTGTCAAAACAAGCATCTGAACTTTTAGCATCCAGGCTAAAAATAAAGAACTGTCTGAGACCAGAAGTTAAAAAAATGGTTTATAGGACAAGAAAGGTGACACTCCTACCATATTTCAGTGAAGATGGAGACTTCATGTACTGTTGTAACATCCCTGGACTACTAGCCCATATGGGAGTACCAGAATGCTGAGCAGAAGATTGGCAGTATTTAATGGACAGTTTCACTCAAAGTTTGAAATCTGTTTTAGTGCATAATGGCAACTGCTATGCATCAATTCCAATTGGTCCCTCAACAAACCAAAGAATAGGAAAATATCAAAATGCTCTTACAAAACCTTTGCTATCATGAACACCAATGGTCCATGTTTTGATTTAAAAATGGTGAATTTCCTACTTGGACAGCAAAGTGGATACACAAAGTAAACATGTTTCATCTGCTTGTGGGATAGTAGAGCAAAGCGGGATCACTGGAAAAAAGTTACATGGCCTTTAAGGAAAAATATGAAAAAAGATGCAGCGAACATTATTAACAAGCTAATGGATGACAAAGTAAAAAATCATTTTCCCTCCACTACACATGAAGCTGTGATTTATGAAGCAATTTATTAGAGCTCTGAACAAGGACGATGATTGCTTCAAATACATTTGTGGAGTCTTTCCTGGATTGAGTACTGAAAATTAAAAGCAGGAATCTTTGATGGACTCAGATTCGGAAACTGATAAATGATTAAAAGTTCACAAGTTACATGACTGATACTGAAACTTTTGCCTGGCACAGCTATTTCATGGCTGTCAAGAACTTCTTGGGTAACCATAAAGCACAAAATTATGAACAACTAGTACAAAACTTGCTCTTAAACTTTTTTAAATTTGAAAGCTTTCATAACATAAAACGTACACTATATCCATAGCCGTTTGCAAAGAATACCAGAAAACTTGGCGATTTCAGTGAGGAACAAGGGGAGTGGTTCCATCAATATATAAAGGTGATGGAAGAAAGGTATCAGGGCAGATGGGATAGACACATGATTGCAGACTACTGCTGGAGCCTTCAAAGTGATTTTCCTGGTCATCAGCATAAAAGGAAACCATACAAACAGAGGTTTTCAATGACTTCTCTGTGATTAGTTCTGTAAATATACTGAATATAGAATATATTGACATTAGGTATTTCAAAAATTTAATTTTGTATATGTAGGCATATCTACTTTAAATTTGCTTAATTTTCATATTTTATTAGTTTTCTATGAGGTTAATATTGAGGTCATTATTTCAAAAACTAGAGCCAATCTAGCAAAACCAATACCATATTTGCAATCTGTGCATCAAACAAAAAATAAAATGACTTTAATCTGGCAGGAAAATGTTTGTTGACCGGTGTTATCAATATATGAAAAATAGACCAGAAAAAGACTTTAGAGAAATAATCATTACTACTAGGAGACCAGTTACCGGTATAATTCTTGTTTTTTTATTAGAAATTTTTGTGTCTAATCATGGTCATGAGTATTCAATAAAGAAAGGATCTCTGAATTGTATGAACTTAAATGTCAATGGCTCAGAATGAATCAAATTATATAAATGTGGGAGTGCGCATGCGCGGGCGCCAGGTCAGATGTCCCTGTAGCCAGCTCCGTGCTCCTCCGTCATCACAGCCACATGTAGCGGGTGTATCAGCTTCATTTTTGGGTCAACTAATAGAGGTCATAGAGCAAAAAACAGATTAAACTATGCGAAAAGTTACTCTTTACTATAAGTTACTATATCTTCATTGGAGGAGAGTTAGGAAAATACTCAAAATGAATCGGAAGACCTGGAAAATCGTTCAAGGCGAGATAATTTTCATGAGGCCTCCCAGAAAGTTTGGAATCTGTTGTGCAACACTTTCTTAAACCTATGCTCCCTACAGTGGATGATTTGCATCTAGAGTTTGATCATTTACACAGAGCTACTATGGCCCCCAGGGCGGATGGTGCCCCAAGAGATATCGTGAAGCCTCATTACTTCCAAACGAAGGATGCCCTTATGAGAACTGTGCGATCCACTTCTGGTTTGTCCATTGAAGGCTACCCAGTTCAGATTTTTGCAGACCTTTCCCCGGTTACAAAAACGAAGGTCCTTTAAACCTCTGCTGGAATCTCTGATGTCACACAATAAAAAGTACCGATGGGTGTTTCCTTTCCGGCTACGCTTTCACAACTCCAACTCTTTACACAACTCAACTTTTATGCCTTTACCACATTTTCTGAGGGTGAATCTTTGCTCAAAGAATTTTGCTTAATTCCATCGGACTTCCTGAACCAACAAGTCTGCTTTTGACCCCCAGTTTAAAGGGACTTTCCTCATTGAGAAGTGTTAATTCGATTGCCGTTATCGTTCACTGAGCCGTGGAAACAAATTATATCATTTTCTTAGTACATGCCATTATGTTTAAAACTTAAAAGAAGTTTATAACTGCTTTTTCCTTTTTTTTTTTTACGTTCGGTGATAGCTTTAATTTTTTATGTTTGTGTTGTATTTTTGGGTAGAGGTCTGGAGGGGTTAAACATGGCCTTCTTTGGAGTTGTGTAATGCACTTTTGGCGGACCCTGCTCCCCTTTTGTTCAGGTGCTCTGATCCTTTTTGTATTTTTTTTTGTGCCAAGTGTGTTATGTCATGTCACTTTGATTTGCTCATTAAGGCATTTCCTCCCTCCCCACCCTCCCCCTATCCCACATGCATTTATTTGTGTGGTTCTCTACTTGATATGCTGTTTGGATTTTGAGTTATCCAAGTGTGGTCCGAACTTTTAGTACCCTCTATGCTGTTTGTGTGGTTCAATCAGGTCACTCTTTTGGTTTCATGGCTATAGGTAAACAAAATTTGACCTTCTTGACGTATAATGTCCAGGGACTTCAGGTAAAATTCTTCAGGTAAAAGAGTCAAAGCCTTTTAGTACTATCATGCAAAGCGAATTGATGTCTTGGCTTTACAGGAAACCAATTTTACCGTTGCATCCCATCCCAAATTTTGCGTACAAATTATCCCCTGGTTTTTCTGTCTAATGCTAAATAAAAGAAAAGGGGAGTGGCCCTATGTTTTTATAATTTGGTCTGCTTCACCTTTCATTCTGAACCTAGAGATCAAGATGGTTGCTACCTTATGGTTGTAGGCAAACTTGGAGGAGTATTACTTTCTAAATTGACTTTTTATGCCCCCACCGCGGGTCAAATATAATTTTTTTACCGCTATGTTACATTAATTGGCGGCTTTTTTTTTTTAAGGATCTTTGATCTTATTGGGCGATAATAACCTGGCCTTGGACAAGATATTGAAAAAACATCCACTCCTACTTACAGGCACCCACCTAAACAGAGTTTACATTTTGCCAATTTGTTACACACCCTAAATATAGTGGATGCATGTCGAGAATCTAATCCCTCATCTACATAGTTACATGGTGGGATAGGTTGAAAAAAGACAAAGTACATCAAGCTCAACCACTGGGGAAATAAACATACCCCAGATATAAAATACTATAAAAAATAGTTGGTCCAGAGGAAGGCAAAAAAAACCCTGGTACAATTTACTTAAACAGGGGAAAAAAATCCTTCCTGATTCCATGAGGCAATCGGATGTTCCCTGGATCAACAGTCTCTGTTGTCTTTACTTTAAATCCTTAATACCCAATTATATTCTGTGCTTCTAGAAAAGCTTTCAGCTTTTTCTTAAAGCAATCTATAGTGGTTGCTGAAACTACTTCCTGAGGGAGCCGATTCCACATTTTCACAGATCTTACAGTGAAGAATCTCTTCCTTATCCGGAGTTTAAACTTCTTTTCCTCCAGACACAAAGAGTGCCCTCTTGTTCTTTGCAACGATCTCAAAGTGAATAATTGGGAAGAGAGTTCTCTATATGGACCATATATATATTTATACAGGGTGATCAAATCTCCCCCTTAAACGTCTCTTTTCAAGGGAGAATAGATTCAGTTCAGCTAATCACTCATAGCTGAGCTCCTCGATTCCTTTTATTAGTTTAGTTGGTCTTCTCTCCTATTCCACAATAACCTTTTTTTGGTAACTGGTGCCAAAAACTGGACTGTATATTCCAGATGTGGTCTGATCAATGCTTTGTACAGAAGCAGGATTATGTCTCTGCAGTCCATTCCTCTTTTATTACAAGAAAGTACTTTCCTAGCTTTAGATATTGCATCTTGGCATTACATGCTATTATTAGGTCCATGATCTGTGATCTATGAATTGCATTTATTACTGCTCGGCCCATAAACAATACACCAGGATAGATCAATTTTTTAATAATACACCCTGCATCCCTTACCTGCATTCTGAACGCATTTTGGCCACCCCATGGTCTGATCATGAATCCTTAGTTGCTCACTTTGTTGGGTTGAGCACCAAAAATCCCAGACCAACTTGGAGGACTAATTAAGTTAAATTAAGTTAAATTAAGTTAAACTAATTAAGTTAAATTAAGGACTAATTAAGTCCTTTAAGTGATCCTAATCAGAGTTTACTGTACAGAATTCCTTGATTGAATATTTTCATTTTAATGATCTGCAGGTCACTTCTGCTACTAATTGGGATGCACATAAAGCTCTCATTAGAGGTCTTCTCATTTCATTAGCCTCCAAAAACAAACATCACTACTAATAGATTGAAAACAACAAGCTTTATTACAATTACAAAAGCGTCATAAACAAAATTCCCATGAGGATTTGAGAAATCAAATAGAAGCACTCCGCACTGAACTGAACTTATGTCTGACAACTAAAGCTGAAAAAACTTTACATTGGACTAGACATAGATTTTTTACTTGGGGAGATAAACCAGGTTTACTTGTGGCACACAAACTGAATTCTAAATGTCATTCATTGATTCTGGAAGGTTTTCATGTGGTTTACCATAAACTCTGAACAACCATCTTCACTTTCTAGTGACGAATTGGACTCTTTTTTTCTAGAATCCCTTTACCTAAACTGTCCTTTGTGAAATTATTGGATAAAGAATTTTCAATAGCAGACTTTGAAAGCTATCAAATCTCTCAAAACTAACAGTGCTCTAGGCCCGATGGGTTTCCCAACTTAAAATATAAAATGTATAGTGAGGTCTTAGCTCCCCATTTAACTCTTTTTTTCAATTACCTACGTAAAGGCAATTTTGTCCTACTTGATGACAATAGAGCCCATATAAGCGTAATTCCCAAGCCAAGCCAAGATCACACAGAAATAGTCAATTACAGACCCATCTTGCTTATTAATTGCGATCTTTAAATGATGACAAAAATTATTTTATCGCTGAGATTAGTTTTTATTTTTAACCAATATATAAATCCCGACCAAGTCGGGTTTCTCCATACCCGTCAGGCCCTGAATCAAACTAGGAGAACCATTGATCTGATTTTGGCAGTGCATGGGGACTGGGAGGTTGGTGCCAAACCTGAAGCTATGTTACTCCCATTGGGTCTTCATAACGCCTTTGATAGTCTGTCATGGGATTACTTACAGCGAATGGGTTTTGGTCCAGCCTTTATGTGGCTGATGGCATCCCTGTTTTCCACACCCACAGCTAGAATTTCTTTTGGAGGTTTCTTCTCACCCTGGTTAGATATCTGACGTGGAACTAGACAGGGTTGCCCCAAATCTCCGTTATTATTCCCATTAGCCATTAAACCCCTGGCTAAAGCCATACGACTTAACAAGGACATTAAAGGTATTCAATGTGACTCCACAGAACATAAATGTGGCTTGTTTGCTGACGATACCCTCTAATACATTACCTCCCCACTAACTTCTTTGTCCAACCTATTCAAAGATCTAACAATTTTTTTCAGAGGCTTAAACTTAATAGAAATAAATCAGAAGCCCTCAACCTATCACTTCCTGAAAACCTGGTATCTCTGCTTAAACTAAATTTTAACTTTAAATGGTACCTAACAACATAGAATAAATGTGACTACACTTTATACTCCCAAAGACATTGCTGGCTATTTGGAAGAATACCACCCTTACAGATAGCCAAAAATAACAATTTTTGTTAGTAACTGACCTGAGGGTCACAAATTGCTCATTGCTAAAGGAACCCTAGGATTTTTTCACCTAACACAGACCTTCAAGCAAGGAATATACTGGTAAAAAACTTTCAAATAAAGATAATTTTTATAAACATATGATGTATAACCTACAAGCCATTGTTGACGTTTTGTGGAGAATGCTTTTTTCTTTGCTTTTGTGTTCTTTCAGTGCCAAAAATAAACATGACAATACCAAAGCAAATGTAATTGCAACAATTTTCTGGGACAAATGGTGCATTTTATTACATGAATGCTAGGGTGCCTATATTTTTGCCCATGATTGCAAATTTGTGATATGGAGGGTGATAAGCCTTGCTTTGATAACAGTACAAATCTCTTTATTTTGATCCAAAACAAAATGGCTTCAGTATTTCTTAAGGTGCGTACAACCTCCTCAGAGGTAACCCTGAGCGTCCTCCCGGGTCCTGCCAGTCAGTTCCCATCCCCGTGCCGTGTGCTCTTCATCTGATCTGTCTCCTGGCGAGTGCGCTGATGTTCTCCGCGAGTTCCCAGTGATGTCGGTGCATGTGGGAGCGTGGTGGGAATTTCCAATTATTTTGTATTGTATTCAATACAAAATAACTGTATTGAATCCAATACCTATATATCAATATATATAAATATATATATATATATATATATATATGCTACTGTACAGGTATATTACAGGTTTCAATATTTTTTATTTTTTATGCACCCATGTTTTAACAGATTTTTGTGTTTTTTTAAGTTTTATATTACATTTATTAAAAATTGGATACATTTCCGTGAGTTATGCATAAGAATTACAGGCCTACAATTTAAAATACATTTTCATGAAAGACAATGTACCGCTTTTAGTCGTATAAATCCGGACAGAAATTAACCGCCCAGGAGGTTAAAAACAAAACAAAATGGCAATTTACATCAGCTTCATAAGGAAGGTGCAGGGTCCTCAAAGTCCCCAGGACAATCCTGTGTAGAACAGTCCTTAGAGGATTCCACAGTCCATAAATCAAATTAAATAAAACAGCATTAACTATTCTTACTAAACAGCACAGCTTCTTATCTTCCACGTAGGCTTGTTTGCAGCCTACCTGCTGCACTTCCATTCCTCTGCCTGACAGCATACCTCCTGTGCTTGCACAGTGCTTGCACACCATGTGGTGTACCTGGGTGGAATGGCAAGGCCCACCCAGTTCTTTCCTTCCAATTCTGGAGGCCTAGGCCCTAAAATAACTTGCCTTAGCAACCCTAGCAGAGTTGCTCCCCACTATTCCTGTACTCATTTCCCAGCATACACTTTTAAAGTGACCATCCGATGAGTAATAAGTCCATTTGTGGCCTTGTTTTTCCTCATCCATGTTAGGGGGGCATAATCAGGGATCAACTAGAACTTTCTCCTCAACAGCTGACAGCGCAGAGCATCTAGCGCCCATTTTATTGTTTGGACCTGTTTCCTAGTAAGGAGGCGGGGCCAGTTCTGAATTGCCTTGATCCTATTTACCAGGGGTTTCACCAACCCCCTACCCACAATGTATGCAAGATATTTTGCCTCTTCCATCCCGATTGCACATTTTTCTGGGTTCACTGTGGAACCCCCTTTTCATAAAGGGGAGCTATCATAGGTAAACAACACTTTTATGTAAAGTAAAAATTACCTTCTTTTTTTTTCTCTTTAACACCCTTTTTTAAAAAAAAAAAGATCTTGTGATAAAGACAGAATTGAGAGCCTACTGGGACACCCACATCACGCATCCCAATAGGCTCTTGGCTTTTTTCTACATGGGGAACAAAGGCAATCTCACGCATGCGCCCTTTTTTTCCTTTTACAGCAAGCTACATCACCTGATCTTGTGCCTACACAGTGGGAGATCTGGTGACGTAACCATAAGACACAAGAAGGAAGGTAACATGTCAAGGACATATCTGGCGGGATCAAGGGATCAACGGAAATAACAGGATGTGTTTTTCTTTGAGTTTAGTTCCACTTTAAGGCATCCTAAACCACCTGAACTTTTGGTAGGTAAGACTCCCTGTCCATGTTAAAGATGACAATGCCATCCCAAGAGACTGAGGTGTATCCCTGGTGGGGATGCAGTAGCTTATCAATTACCCTTTGAAAAGTGGCCAGAGTAGTCTGCAACACAATTGGCATTCTTTTATAATCAAATTTACCATCTGGAGTAGAAAATGCATCCTTAAGGGTATCTGCCAGTACCCCTTGATCAGATCCAGGTTGGTGATGTAGCGGACTGGCCTAATCTTTCAGATAACTTGTCCACTCGTGGCATTGGATATTTGGAGATGTCATTCAGTTTCCAGAAAAAATTACAGAATGGTAGGGTTTTGTTGGGTACCAACACAATTGGGCTTGACCATTCAATGATTCAATGACATCCAGCTTGAACACCCTTTGCCACAGCTGTACGTTGGGCCTCTGGTATACAGTATGGCCTGAAGACTCAGAGTAATAATATTATGCTCTATCATTTAAGTGGGTCCAAGCAAGTCAGAGAAAAGAGACTCTTGAACTTGAGGTTTAGAAAGTGTGGAGGCTCCACTTACACTATTCACACTAACTCGAGGTTCAATACTCACATGAGCTATGGCAGATATGGATTCTCTCTCCGGGGTTTTAACAGATTTGTATGATGAATCTGGTAGGGCTTTTGTTTCCCTCACTGATGAACCTTGTCACTTTTTTTGACCACCTCAAATGATCTTTGCCACCCAGTCAAGATTTTTTTCTCTATGGTGGGAATCACCACTATGTCCCCCACTGTCTTATCATGGCTGAACAATTTATACAGCAGCTATTAAATTGCAGCTGGGAAGCATGCTTTACCACACTTTTGTGGTGGTTGGTCTCACTTTCCCATGTTTCCTTCACCAGGTCAAGCTGTCCCTAAAGCCTACGCCCATACACCAACTCAAATGATAAAAACCCAGTGAAGTTCTTTTTAAAATCCTGGTGAACATTTCCCTGGGAATCTCTTTGGACAAGGGTTTTCTCACAGGGATTGCTTCCAAGTAACGAGTGGAATAGTTCTGTCTCACCGGGATATACTGCTGGCAATTTTTACCTGGGGCCTCACTATGTCCATGGCAATACAGTCAAATGACACCTCTATTATGGGCAGGAGCACTACACCAAAGGACTGCAATAATGTGACTTATTTTCTTGGGGCACTTCTCTCACCACAGAAATCTGTTCCTGTGCAATTAACCAAAGTGGGGTCCCACATCTGGGCCAGACCAAAGGCCGCCTTCAATACCTCCACGTCAGGATTACCAGGAGTGGAAGAGGTTTCCTCTTTATCTTTCTTAAATCATGACCTGTAATGGGGTACATTCCCTCTCCTCAGAGTTCATCCCAGGTTCCTGTCCTGGATGGTTAACATTATTGTCACTTTTTGGAACATTAGGCATATTAATCCTATAATGCCTTTTTTTTATCGGACGTCAGATTCTTCTCCCAGAGTTCCAAAAACAACTTGGTACACCAAGCACACTCGTGGCATGGGTCACTGACGCTTGCTGGGGAGAGCAGCTCCTCCACTGCAGTGTATCTCTCCATATCCACAGGTTGGTCTGCGGACTTGGGGTCTCCAATGACTAACACATCATTGCAAAATGACCAGCAGGGCTCGTATTACCCGGTCCAGCACAAAACACTCCACCATCTAGGGTTTACTCAGGAGCTCAGGCTGCTACTTTTTTGTAGCCAACTGTATGAGGTCATACATTTGTGACCTTGGCGGTAAGTAGTGTTGGTCGAATAGCTGAGTGTTTGATTTGGCAGCTATTCGATCAAATAGCCTGTGGGAACTGAACTGCTGATGAACTCTCAATGGAGAAACTCCATTGAGAGTTCTTCTGCAGTTCCACTGCGATCCCTGGGCACTAAAAGGTAATTAACCTCTAGTGCCTGGGAATCGCAAACAGGAGGATTCCCAGGGCTGCAAGAATGAATGCAGCCCTGAGAATCCACTGCGATCCCGGGGCACTATAGGTTACTTAAACTCTAGTGCCTGGGGATTGCAGTAGAACTCTCAATACAGTTTCTCCATCGAGTTCATCTGCATTCCAGTTCCCACGGTCACCGGGCTGATAAGTACAGCCCGTTGACTGTGGGAACTGAACTGCAGATGAACTCTCAATAGAGAAACCCCATTGAGAGTTCATCTGCAGTCACAGCTGATTGGAAGAACTTGCGTTCCTTCAGTCAGCTGTGACCGCATGTTCTCATGCTCCCTGGGCTGCACTTATCAATGATAAGTACAGCCCGGTGACCGTGGAAACTGAACTCAGATGAACTCTCAATGGAAAAACTCCATTAAAAATTAATCTGGAGTTCGCCTTTTTTTTAAAAAAAACATATTTTTAAACACGAATTTGCAAAGTCAAATTCCGTGTTTTTCGGGTCGGGTCTGATCGAATTCGAATGGCCATTTTCAGGTCGAATATAGGGACAACCCGAATTCGAACACCAACACTAGTGGTAAGTCCATTATATTTTCCCAGCCATAGATTTTCTGAGTCTGAGTCTATGGCTGAGTCTATGGCAGGGCTGATGTACGCCTTCTATAGCTCTCCAGCCAGGAAAAGGAGCAATACAGCTGGCTTATTTGTCTCCAGGCCACCCCTCCTGCTCCGCAGTCCTTTCAAGCAACAGGAATAAGGCCTGTACATCATCTGCTAATATCAGGTTCCGTATAAAATGGCTGACTCCCACATAAGCCCAGTTGCTAGCGGCAACAGCCATTGATTCACACCCTATAGAAAGCTGCTGGACCACCTTTGACAACATTCTGGCTTGGGTTTCAGTGGTCTCCCACATGGCCACAGCTTGTCCTGCGGTGGACTCTCTGAGGGACACCAGTGGCTTTCTGCTGAACCGCCATAATCTGCTGTATGTGAACAGTGGCCATTGCTAGCTGCTTTACCAACACCTCCATGGTAAAAAGGAGCAAGGTCCTTTAAGTGTAATTTTTTGAAGTTTTAAACAAACTTTTCACTGTTCAGCTGCTTCCTGCACAAAGGCTTGTTTCCAGCCTACCTACTGCACTTTCACTCATCTGCCTGAAATCACATCTATGCTACTTATAGCAGACCTCCTGTCAGCTGTGGCCAAACCATTGGGTGTATCTTAGTGTAATACGAAGGCCCACTGAGTACCATCTTTCCCATTCCAGAGTCCAGGGCCCCAAAATAAATTTACTATAGCAACTGTAGCAAAATTGCTTTCCACTACTCCTGGACTACACCAGCATACACCCTGGTTTTAAAGTGACCATGCTCTATATAATAGGGAGACATATTTCCCATCCAGGACCCATCTCTGCGCAGTCTAATACAATATACTTAGTCATATGTTTACCTTAAAAGAAATTATAGTACAAAAATATTATTGGTGTCTGATATCATAGTGGTATTATTAATTATTTCTCAGATAACCTTCACTGTTCATATTTTTCCATGTATTGATAAATATATACATCCTTCCCCTGTTTTAAACACTGACATAGGACACCATCTTCCATCAACCTACGGTTGATCACGTTGCCTTTTTCTGAGAAAACCCTATAAGTTTAAGCAGCCACTAAAATCATCTATGTGAGGTAAGAGGAAAAATCGTCTTACTCCATTCATGTGGAATTATAACCACAGATTTTTCAATTTCTAAATATAATTAAATGTATGATGTTTACCCCTCTTTTTCTTGCATACTCATCCAGTAATACCTGGACTGAGCACTGGAAACCTTTATCATATCCTAAATCTTAGGGATTGGCAATTTGTTATTAAGAATAGCAAGAGTCTCCATTCCCTTTCTCCGCTTTCTTACAAAAAATCCTTGCTACAAAGAAAAAAAAATGTATAGCTTACACTGGGTCACCAATGACGATCAGATAATTGGAATTTGTGCATCTCTGAATCTAAAGATAGTCTGAAGAATATGTCTACCTCACTTACTTCCTCCCTCTGGCATGTATCTCCGTTTACATGTAAACTCAATTGAATTCAATATTATACTCTCTTAAAACCTTCTTTATACACAGACTTTTCCTCTATTTTTCCAGAATTTCAGGAAATGCTATATAGGTGGAAACTGTACCATCTCTCCCTTTTTTTTTTTTGAAATCGTGTTTTTGAGAATTTTTCAAACAATGTTACAAAAATAGAAAAACAATAAGTAACAATAAAGTGCAATAAAATATCAAAGAAAAGGAACCTGAGCAAAACTGGTTTGGGGCAACTGTACAATGAAAGGCCTGAAATGGATGAATTACAGTAAAGGTGACATTAAACAGTAGAAGAGGACACACATAATGAGACAAAAACAGTCGATCCAAGATCCAAGGGTAGGGGAGAGGGAGTAAGTAATGTGGCAATAACATAAATCATAAAAGACCTGGGTATTCAGCTGAACAACTGAGCATAGTATTGGTCCCAGTTTTCCCACATTTTGTTAAAACTGTCTACTGTGTTACTAAGGAGAGCAGTGAAATACTCCATAAGACGTACCTCCTGAATCCATTTGTACAGATTCTCCATGGAAGGGGGTAGAGTAGCTTTCCACTTGGAGGGAATCAGTGTACGTGCTGCCACTAGGATATGTGACACCAGTTTATGAGAAAATTTTGGCAATGTCTTAAAAGGTTTGCCTAGAAGATGAGTGAGAGGTTCTAGGGATATCTACAGTTTGACCACCTCTGAAAGCAATAGTATCCTTGAATAATGGGACAGAACAAGAAGATGTGCTCCAGGGTGCCTCGGGAGTCCCTACAACACCAACAGGTGGGATCGGTGCCCAGGAATAGCCGTTGGAGCACTTCCGGAGTGTGATACCATCTGAAAATAATCTTGTACAGATTTTCTTTATATAGCGTACAGATAGAGCTTTTATTAGCTCCCTTTCCAGTTCTCCAACCACTCATCAAAATTCACTGTCCGGCCTATCACCTCTTCCCATTTGTTCATATCATCTCTCCTTTTTTTGGCTGACCTGCCTCTCTAAATTGATCTATATTAATTTAAAGTCCTTCTGTTCCTGGTTCCTCTGCAGGCCCTAAAGAAACTACAGGTAGACTTTCTCAACCTTTTTGGGGGGCTTATCCGAGGCACTGGTTCATGCTAGAACAATAATTATACTGGTCCATGCGAATTGCAGCATTTGTGGTTCTCCGCTGTCTCCCGTTGCAGAAACCAGCAGTAGTCGCCCATCATGTTGGGGTTGCACCAGCCTTGGTATCTTGTTTCCATAACAGAAATGTCCTGGTCGAACCTCTCCCCTTGTTCATCACTCACATCACCCAAATTTTGTGGAAAGAAGTCCAGATGGGAATGTAAGAAATTAATTTTAAGGGACATTCGGCAACCAAGTTGATGGTATGCTGTTAGCATGTTGTTCATGAGTTCAGCATGTATTTCAGCTCGCTTGGTTGCCCAGAGCGTTTTTTTATGCAACTAGCACAAATGAATCCCAAGCAGCAAGTTCAAATAGATTGAGTTTGTCTCTGAATGTGGCATCACGCATCAAATTGTGGATTTGGGGACCAACAAAAATGCCTGCTTTCAGTTTAACATCTGTTGTAACTTTTCCAAACTTGTCCTTCAGATACTGAAAACCCATACCATCACGATCCATTGCAATGGCAACGTTTTTCATTAATCAAAGTTTAATATGGCGATTGGTAAACTTTGTATTGGCCAACTGTGTGTTCAGGTCTGGGTGGCCATTTTTTTTACTTTGTAATGGTTGCTGTCATCACGACTGTTTCACAAGCACAGAAAGCACATTTATTTTGTATATCCCAATTGCAGGCCAAGAAGGAGCGCCACCACCTTCAGGTTACCATAAACGTTCCACTTGTGTTCTGAATAGATATTTAATTTTAAAATGACCTCCATGGATTTGCATGTCTCTTTCATTCCAATGCCATGAGCAAGAGGAACAGAAGGTTTTTCATTACCTTTATGAAGCAATACAGCTTTCAAACTTGCTTTGCTTGAGTCTATGAACAATCTCTACTGCTCTGGTATGTATTCGCAACCTAACTCCATCATCAGACCACTCACGACGGTACAGAAGCAGATGTCATTTTCCAGCTTGTAATACCCTGCAAACTTTGTGTGACGATCACGAAAGTGTGAAATTGTTGTTCCTTTTTGTGGCAAGTTCCACCCCTTTAAACTGGAGACTAAAGCTGCATACACACTTCCAATTTTTATCGTTCAAAATGAACGACGAACGATCGATTGGGCAAAAATCGTTCGTAAAAAAGTAACCAACGGCGCTGACAAACGAGGAAAGTCGTTGGAAATGAACGACCGGACCGGCGGATCGGATTGGACGACGATCGTTGACCATCGTTCGTGTGTACGATCGTTCATTGATCGTCCATGGTCTGAGCATGCGTGATGAACGAACGTTCCTGTGGTGCACGTAACTTCCTGTATCGTTCAAACGATCGCATATATTGTGTGTACAATATCTACGAACGATCGTGTCGTTATCTGTATGTACAGGATCGGTGCTATACGATCGTTCGCAGATATCGTGCAGGATCGTTCGCCGTTCGTTTACCAACGATAATAATTGGAAGTGTGTACGTAGCTTAACAGTTCAGACTTCTCTTTTGACAAATACAGGTCCTTTACTAGATCATCTAAATCTGATTGGCTTATAAAATGTGGCTTAGGCTCTTCAAATTGGGGTTCATAACATTCATTAACATCAACATCATCCTGTGTACCTCATCCGACATGTCACTGTCAGTAACAACAGATGTAGGAAGGACTGGCACTGGATTCTCTGCATCATGTAACATTGGCTTCATAGCAGATTCACAATCAGGATAGATGATTTTTGACTTAGTCGTTTTCGAAAACCCAGCAATTTTACTTATACAGAAGTAGCAGTCCGAGTGATGGTCTTTTGGTTCACGCCAAACCATAGGTACAGCAAAAGCCATTTTATTCCTTTTCCCATTCAACCATTGTGTTAGGCCAACTTAACACACCTGACAGCAGATATGAGGTGCCCAGCTTTTATCCTGATCTCCAATTTCACATCCAAAGTAATACTTGTAAGCAAATCTCTTGCAATCATATTTGCCACAAATGTAGAAAAAATTGTCCGGTTTATTAACACAGCTGCGCCTACACATCTTTAGCTCAAAACAGCTGTACTATCCAGTAAGATGATTTCGCACAAGAGAAAAGCCCTTGGTTCATCTTGCCTTATTTACCTATATCTGACATCAGCTCACTGACTTGCCCAGACATGCCCAGCCACTGCTGGAACATGCATGCCACCAAGGGACGTGATTTAGCTGAGGCGGCAGCAGGCATAGTGATAGCTGCAACTGTTATAATGTTCCCATGTAAAAATACATTACCCAATTGCCGACCATTTGAACAGCTATAGCACACCCACTGTATAACTCTGTATGTGATAGGCAAATTCTGAGTTCAGATTTGGAATTAGCACACTTGATAACATTTAAATCACGTGTTATTCTCAGTAGCACAATTGTTGTTGTGCAATGCTATCAAAGGCCTTGTGTAAGTCAATAGAAAGAAGCATCACTACTCTACAGTATTCTCCATCCCAGTGTAAATTTATTAGGAAAAAAAAATTATGGAACGTGAGGGCTGGTCAGACGCTTGGCAAAAACGTATGAAACCAGACTGGTTTAGGTAGATATACCAACCTAAAAAAGAATTTAGCTTGACCAACAAAATTGTGGTCAAAAGTTTAGGATCACAATGAGCAAAGTAGGTCTACATTTGCCCACTTCAAAATGGTCTTTTACTGGCTTGAAAATAACACTAATTTAAGCCAACACAATACCTGTCAGTTCCCACAGCACTCCCCACTGAACCATCCTTCGCCATCCTCCGTCTGTCTACCTCGTCAAGCTGCCAAGCACATGACTAACTCTCTGTCTCTGCCTGAATTAGCATGCAACACTTCCTGGTCATCTCACATGTCTGTTGCTGTCTGCCTTGACCTGTGCCTAGACCCTGACTACACCTGAACCTTGCTAGGACTACATTTGCCTGCCGCCTGTCTCCACACCAAAGCCGGTCAAGCTTTTCTTTCTCTGTTCCACTAGATGAGGGGCTAGAATTCCCCGAGTCCTTTTGTAATATGCATTTGGGAAGGCATCTGGGGCAGGAGCACTATTGAGTTTGAGATGTCAGATGGCCTCCAAGGGAGCTTTATGAAAATTTTCTATTACATAGATAGGGAGAGAGGAAAGACATTTTTCATATTCAGCATACCACCCTCAGTGGGCTTTTATATAATTTACTCAAGAAATAATGAAAAGCCTGTAAAATCAAGGGAAGATTCTGGGAAGAGCAGCTATCCAATAGTTTAAGCTTGGCAAGGAGCTGAGATTTAGGATTTAATTAATGCGCCAAAAGGGAGCCAGGTTTGTCCCTGCAAACAAAAAAAATCTATGCTTGGACTACGACTTATGGAAGCTTATGGAAGTCCTGGATTTTTTTATTATTGCTTTCATAATGTGATTTCTTAATGCAGAAGGATAATGGAATTAGGTTTCCTTTAAAAATGGTTTTGTAAGCTGCCCAGACATGGGAAATGTTAACAAGCTTAGTAAGGGAGAAAGGGAGAAAGGCACATCGTCTTGATAGCCAGTAAAGATAAATTCAGTTTCCAAAAGAACCCAGGAGGATGATCACCCTATATCTTTTAATGGAAACCTGAACAGGCTTATAATCAAACAATGAATTAGAAGGAATACAAGCTTCTTCAATGCAAGAACTGTTGGAGATCAAATGTAAATATGATCTATGTGAGCATATTGACAATGAGCCACAGAAAAATTAACACAATCCCTAGAGGAAGGGTTTTATTTCTGCTATACATTCAATAAATCGTATGTATATAGACGTTTAGCTAATCTGTGACTTCTGTGGGTGTTTGTAAGTTACTTGGGAAGTTTTATCAAGAGTGCAGTCTAAGGCCAAATTAGACTCACTCATCATTATAAGTTTACGTTCACACAAGATATAAACTTAGACTGGGAGATCCTAAAAAAAGTTCAGCGCCCATCTGTAGGGTCATAATAAACCATGAGGGTCTTGAAAGATTCATACAGGATGCCAGAAACTAAAAGGTATCTTCCTTCTTGGTCCTGTATTATGTCTTTTTTTTTTGTTTCACCTTAGGGTCAACTAGGAAACACTGATAACAAGATAACAAGACTGGGAGTTTTCAAAGTTAAAAAACAGTATATACCAGCTATAGTGACCCGAGTAAAATGGACTGTGGCAAACAATCAGAGACACTGAGAGCATACCCAGATATTGGGACATTTCACATGGGAAGCAAAATGGGGGAAATAGGGAAATTCCTATTTAGAAAGGACATCACGACTAAAAACAATATTATCCAAAACCAAATAAAAGAAAATCTCTAAGGGAGAAAGAGAAGGCCAAAACAACACTCATATGACAGGAAGTTCTTGACAGTCAGCCCATTGAATCACATGCTATGGTATACTAAAATCATCAGATAGCACTATCAGCATTAATATAAACAAGCAAAACTAAATACTTGGAATAGTCCAAGTATTTAGTTTTACTTACTACCTTTAGTACTACTTACTACCTACTATAGTTAATAGGAGAAACTTTGGCAATTACAAAAAAATAGAAAAAAAAACTGTAGAAAGGCAGCAACCCGCCATCCAGAATAGTGTAAAATACATGATGGGAAGAACAAGGAACATGGTGACTGATGTCAAACAAGGAAGCTCTCTGAGCAACCCCCCCCCCCCCCCAAAAAAAAAATAGAGACTTTTAAGGCATAAATATGAAAAATGATACAAATCCTTTATTTTATTATGGCGATCATATTAAAATTGTTGCAAATAATTTTTATACATAGTCATAGCTGGCACAAAATGCACAAATATGTTTACAAATGTTAACTCCCAAGGTGTATTGTAGACATCAACTTATAGTAGTCTTTGCCCCCACTTGATGCGTCACAGGAACATCAGCAGGAGTATATTAGCGACAAATTTCTTTACTTTTTAGAGTATTTGGGGATTCACAGGTATCCCTTTGCTGTCAAGTAGTAATAATTAAAATCTCAACACATAATAAACTAGGTAATTTAAAATTATCTCCATTTTGTAATAATCATTTGATTAATGAAGGCAGTGTCCAATTATTGTGAGTGCACATATAAATAAATCACATAATCCTTTATAAGGTGTCAATGGTTTACCTTGCCTTTGGCTGTAAATAGACATTTAAAATATCTATATATGGGTGAAAAATATGTCTCTTCATAGAGGCATTATATGTTTAAATGGCATCCTTTCTGTCCAAGCTTACAATACAAACATACAAAAACAAAATAAAAAGAAGAGTAGTTGCACCAATGTTATCGATGCTTAGACAATCAGATTTGTGGTTAAATTGTAGCAAGCTGTAATACTACTTTACCTACAGCTGCCTGTTGCCAACATTCAGTGTTTTGTTCCAGATAGGTGATGCCTACACATGTGCAGTGTGGGCTTACCTTAATAGGAAGAAGACCCGGCCGGTGGGAGTGATGTGGGCATAATAAAACACATATCCCCTCACAGGAAGGATAAACCCAACGGGAGAGGACGGGAGGATGACTGGGATTTTGGGACGGCTGGTCAAGGCACCCTGTAGCTTCTATAGACAAGGGTGCGGCATCGATCGGTGCCCCCACGGTGGTGTCTTGTTGCATTAGCTAGTGTAACATAAGGAATATACAACAAATGACAGGTGCCTGAATAGTAGTATATTATTGTGTAATAATTATTGTTCATTGAGGGAAAAAAAGACAAAATGGAAAGGAAACAATTGGAATGTATATATAATTGTATGCAATCATTAATAGAAAATATAGAGGATTACAGCAGGAAAACAAAAAGCACTTATGATATTTATCCTAATACATATTATGCTTTTCAACAAAAATATGTATTATATGGCATTTTTGTCATAGTGCAAAATGTTTTGGGTTCCGGGAGATCAGGAATCCAAATACACAAGGTCCCTCTTGCTGAATGACGTAGAAGAGCACTGTTGGCCTTTTTTTCCCCATCTGATATGTTGCAGCTTTACCACATGGCTGTCTTCTGGTTATGAGCAGCGTAGGTCTATATTGTGAACACCAAGGGTGAGTAACTGTAGTTTTATTTATTTTTACCCTCATCCTTCTGATATGATAACTATAGAGTTTATGAATAAGTTGAGTGAAATATACACATAAATTAGCCTTATTGCACATTGTGTTTAACAAGTTAATGTTTGGTAAATGATTGTAGCATTGAAACTACAGGTCTTGAGATTTGCATCCATATGATTTATAGGTTTATGAGTTAGCATATACAATGATCTCTTTTATTGTCACCTCGGTTTCCATCCAAAGTATGTGAGGATACCCATTAGTGGTTTTACAACAATCCTCTGATTTTAAAGGTTTCTATCCACTCTGATTTTCAATGTGTATATGTGCTACAACGAAGGGTAACTTTAAAAATTATGTGAATAATTTTGTGTATTTTCATATGGCATTAATTTCGTTTGTAGGTATTCACACGTAATTTTCTCTTGTTATAGCTTAAACATATCAGTCTGTTATATTCATTACCCCTGAAGAAGCTTTTTTCTGTGAAACGCATTAGGTTCAAAATTTATCCGACTGTAATTTCATTAAATGTTGTCTACTTATAGAAGTTCTTCCAAAATAATTTTATTGTATTGTTTTTGCTTTTGTGAAAACAAATTATGTTTTTTATCGTTATTGTATTAATAAAAATGTGTTTGACTATTTTATTGACGGATACCACTGAAACTCCCTGCTTTGTTCTACCCCAGCATATGGGTGTTTGTTTCTTTGTGTCATGTTTCTTATTGGTTTGTTGTATACTCCTGGGAGGTGGTAAATTCAACATAGGTTGATGACTATTTGGTGGGGACATTCTTTTTGAAAATAAGGTAAGAACTCATGATAGTGACCAATTGTTTATTGACAATGAACATAACCCCACGTTTTATGTAGGTTCCTAAAAAAAAGGTTAACTGTTTCTATACTGCACTAAATGTATCCATTTTATTGGTCAGTTTAAAAAGTAGAAACTCATATCCTGGTTTGTTTCTTTCTAATTATGCTAATCTTTTTGATGCTATAAACTCATGGACAACATAACAATTTTTGAACAATAGCCACATCAGATTGTTCTCACGTGTCAATAAAAGCTCCATCTTTAGCAAGAAGTCTCTGTTTCTTTAAGAGGGGAATATGTTCAGCTTGGACACTTTTTATAATGCACTGCAATCTAAATTAGGAATACAATGGCCACACAATTGTGAATTTGTGAGTGTGACAAGTGACTACTTCATAACTGACCAGTTTCAAGCCCAACATAGGTTTTCACCCCACAAAGCTGTAACAGAAATATGCACTAACTTTCTGAGGATAGTTTGCAGCACTCCATGCTGTCTAGTATATGTAGTTATGGAGGGATAGACAGGCTTTTATAGGCAGATTTTTTTTTAAAAAAGTAAATTTTTTTTAATGCTATACAGTATATTCCTATACCATACATAGATCAACTAGCTAATGATATACAAGCAATCAAAGTCTGTGATTACATACACTTATTTTCATATTTCAAGTAAAAATATCAACTTCAATTTTTTAAAAAGGTCTCGAGTGCCGGACGCATTTCGCCCTTCTTCGGGGGAGGATTGAGATTGAAGTTTAACTTGAATATTAAAGCTGTATCACATAGAAGGATAAAGAGTGGAAAGAAAGCACAACAAAGGAAAAGGAAAAGAACATTGAGTTCTAGATTCAAACATACAATCATGTGAATAGTAGTACATGTAATTCAAAAAATGTATCAAGTTTGAAAATGGTTACTTACATTTATAAAGTCACAGTGATACAGAGTTGATAAAAACATCTGCGAGACTTCCAAGCCAAGTTATCCCAATTAGGGAAAAATGGGAGATTATGTATGGAACTATAGAAAGATAATGGGTCATGTGAATATTGGTATATATTGTTCAATATAAGGGTATATAAGAACAAGGGAAACAAACAGGTGAAAAAATCGTAAAAAAGTAAGAGACTTTAGTAAATCCACCGTACCCACTATAATGTTTATCAGCAACACAAAGCAGACAATGTGGATGAAATTGAATAAAGGATTTGAAATAGCTGGAATGGAAATTATTTTGTTGTAAGAAAAGGAGTGGAGAGGGGAGAGATTTAGGTAGTGAAAAGTAGATAAAAAACTTTAAAAAATATATATAATGTCAGCCATCGGGAGGGGAGAAAAGGATTTTATTGACTTGCCTTAACTGAAATATGGCATCATTAAGTCATTGAAATCGTATCTGCATCGGGTGAACACATCAAAAGTAAAGGAGACATGTATAGCTGTTATAAGGAAAAGATAATTTTTTTTTACTAATGTGCATAAGAGTGATAGAGCTCACTAGTATCCACGGTGAATACAAGAAGGTTTACAATATTTACTTACATTAAGCTCCAAGTATATTTTAGATTGTTAGAGGAGTGAGGGAATAGGTTTGCACTGCACAGTATCACTGGGAAAAAAATTAAATAAATGAAAATGGACTGGTTTTACTGGTGGTTTAGATGTTAAAATAAAGAAATAAAAATATTAGTGGGCCCAAGTGCTGATTACTGATTTACTGGATTACCATACCATATGGGGATCAGGATATGAAAAATACAGGGGAAGATTCATAAGGATTACCAATACCTCCAAAGAGTATTTACTTAAGATTAGAAAGGAGAAGTATGTACCCAGAAAGAGATAAAAAAATCTTTAAGTGACTCCACATATGTTGAAAAAGGAAATAGAGAGTCTCTATAACTTTTAAAATTCAGACTTACTTGGATCAGTTTCAGGTGAAGGTAGACAACAGGCGAGGCGTCAGCAGCAAGCCACAAAAGGACTTTACCTGCCTACGTCTGGCCTATAAATACCACATGAGATGCGGATTTGCGGATTCTCGCAAGAACTTTGCGGCCATTTTTGTTGGAAGTAAAAGTATAATTTAAAAAAACATACCATTCCATACCATTGCCAATCTTGACACAGATTCATCTTTCACACACCCAGGCCAAACCAAACTCTCAGTACCCAGAGTATTATTATTATTATTATTATTAATAATATTAAACAGGATTTATATGGCACCAACGTATTATGCTGTACAATAAATAGGGGTTGCAAATGACAGACAGATACAGACAGTGACACAGGATGAGGAGAGGACCCTGCCCCGAAGAGCCTACAATCTAGGAGGTGGGGAGACAAGGACAAGGATGGGTAGGCAAGTTTGAAAGGATGGGTTTTGAGTGCTCTTTTAATTGAGCAGAAAGTGGGAGCTAGACAAATAGGATGGGGGAGGATTTGCCAGAGAGTCGGGGGAGCTCTAGAAAAGTCTTGGAGTGCGAGCGATGAGGTTATGAGTGTGTCATTAGTAGGTCTTTGGAGGAGCGAAGAGAGAAGCTAAGGGAGTATTTTTCTACCAGGTCAGAAAGGTAAATGGGACAAGAACTGTGCAGGGATTTGAAAGCACAGGAGCTTGAATTTGATTCTAAGATGAAATAGAAGCCAATGAAGAAAACTACAAAGTGATGCAGCAGAAGTGGAGTGGTGGGAAGGATGGATAAGTCTGGCTGCAGCATTCATAATAGATTGTAGAGGAGAGAGTTGGGTTAGTGGAATACCAGAGATGAGGATGTTACAGTAGAATTCAGCATTACATATTCTGGACCATATTTACAAGCAAATATGCACAAAAATGGGAAGCTTGGGTTTCCTTGGCTAAAGGCAGTGACAGCTTATTAGGGACACATGTCCCTTGTTGAAGCCTTTGGAGGAAGGTAACTAAATTTGTCATCCAGTAAGACAACAATATCCATGATGTTATCCTGCCCATGTTCATGTTAGAAGCCTTTGTGGATTTGATGCAGTATGGGGAAGACAAAAAAGACTAGTATCCTTTGCCTTGCAACCATGGAGGCATTAGTGAGGTGTGGGACTTTTCAGAGGCTGCTACAGCAGGAGGTAGGGAGAAGTGGGCTACATGAAGAGGATGAAGAAAATAAAGAGCTTGAGGAAGTACTGGAGGAGGAATTGCCAGGTACGATGCTAGTAGGTGACACATCTTATCAGTGTAGTAGACACGTATGCAATCCTGTTGAGGATGAAGGCCCACTGTGGGGAGGCAGAGAGCATCGCTCAGTTCTTCAGATCATTGGTTTTCAGCACCGTTTTTCTCAGCCAACACCTAGACTAAATAGCAACAGCACCAGGCTAAATGTTCACCAAAAATATACATTTATATCTGAATTCTGACTTGATCTCCAATTTAGAATTCTGGACCATTCTGACCAGAATAGGTCATACTTTGAATCTATCTGTTCTAAACACCTCTACCAAAAATATTGGAAAAGTAATAACTGGCCCTTAGACCACACATTTTACTTTTTATAATGGTAACTTTTTAATTAGATTAAAGCAAGGTAGCAAAGGTGTAAAAATTTTTTTATGAAAACTGTGATCTACATGGGTGTTGTGGCTAGTGAAATTCAAATATGTAAAGAAATATTGTTGCTTGTTTTTCTGGAACTACTTGTGTCTAATAAAAGCCCATATTCTACTTAAGTAGGAGTTCTAATTTATGTGGTATAGGTAGTTTTTTATTCCTAAATGATGCAATGGAACCTGGGTATGAAGGTAGCGGCATATTGAATATTGGTCTTGTAAACTAGGTAACTAAAAGCTAATACAAATTTTAACATGGTAATATTTTAAAAATAATTGTCTTTATGTTAAATCTGCAGTCGTCTGTCCTTAGTACACATGGGGAAATTTGGGTCTGATTTCCCTGCAGGTTTAGTGACTGTAAACTCTCATTTGTGGCAATTTTAGCTAGGTAAATGTTGATTGCACTTGCAATGAGATGAGAGTTCTGTGGTGCAGAGGTGAAGTAACTCATGGAATGTTCTGCACACAATTCTACTGTACATTCAGTCACAATCACAGCACAGCTAGAGCCAACAAAGAACTGACTTATTTTCAATATACAATCAAAAGGTGGGACTGTTAAGACATCAATACTTCCTTCAATGTCACAAATAAAAATCAAATATAAAAGAGCAACAATGTTTTAATAATTAAACCTAAATAAATAAAAGATGTTGCGGTTTTGGCTTTGTATCTACATATTTAGCATATGATCTATACTGTGTATTGTTTGGTTTCTGCCTCAAAACATGTACTGTCTTGAACATGAAGCTTTATTCAACACAATTCACAGATAATAGAATCTGCTTCATCAGGAATACTTTCGAACAGGATAGATGTACAATATTTTCTATAAAACAAAAAAAATAATAATAATCTGTCAGTTTCCTCCATTAACTGCTATCAACATCTTATATAGATCAAAGTAAATTATTTTCTTTCATAGGCACTGTATAACAACCGGAAAAAAAGAGACAACATGCTGGAGCCACATTATTTGAGTAAAAACATAGTGAAATGGGTTGAGTTAATTTTGATTGGACAGTATATGTTATGTGGCAGTAACAAAAAAAATGTTATTAGGGATGTGGCATATACCAAAAGATTTGTTTTCCTGCCCTCTCTTATATATCTTTGATGTCTCCTTGATCTTTGTAGTACACTTATTTATGTCTTGTTGCTCTTTATAATGTACTTATTTTTTTTTCCTCTCTGTAATACTCTCAAAATTATCAATGCACTCTGTAAAATAGTCTCTGGTTTTTGTAATGCACATATTGATGTATTTTTTGTTACGATAGCTTTCAGAAGAAAAATTGTTTTAAAATGATTAAAAATATATTCAAGCAACTCATTTATAAGGCATTGCATTAGTTTTCTTGGCAACAAAAAATGGGTCCATCCTTGAAAATACAGTACATGAGTATACAGATTCAGTTTACAAGCAGGTGGTCTTACAGGGGTAATTCTAATAAGTGAAGTAGTTTGATTTGACCTCTGCAGGGTCATGAACTCTTCCAAAGCTTCAACATGCTTACGTCCTAATTCCTTTCTAGTTTTTTTTTTTTCCTAGTTTCACTTTATTAGCAGACCATTGCTAGTGCCAGCACTGAAACCCCTACATTGAACAGTAGAAAAAATGTGCAGTATCTTTCCCAATGCTGTGGCACTGACCATTATCTATAATTACACTTCAGAGTGAACTAGCCCGCTTACCACCATTATCCAAGCTCCTAAATCTACACAGATTGTCTCTCTCCCCCACAAAATCTGCAGTTCCCACTGCAATGAAAACTGCAGAATAAAAAAAACAGTGTTTTCTGTTTAACAGAAGCACGGACCTGCCTACCATGCCAGAGCTTGCTTCTGCCATTCATAGGGTTTAAGTGAGGCAATATGACACATGCCAGACTGCTAGTACCAAACATGTTTTCTGCAGTCCCCTGCTCCTCCTGAATCTTTCATTGGTGTATTGGGGCAGCGGTCGGTGGTCCGAGAAAAAATTTTGGTGGTCTGCGGCCCTGGGGGGGGGGGGGGGGTCCCCTGTATGGATTGCAGGTTCAGGGCGGTGGGTTGTCTCTGGACACAACCCACCCACTCTCCCATCGCTGGCTTGAGTCTGAGTGGGCGGGTTGTTTATCCAAACTAAATGTGCATTGTTGTGAATGAATTCATAATCACCCCAAATACAACCGTACAAATACACAACTCATTACTCTGCAAATTCAGACAAGATTGTAAGCTCTTCGGGGCAGGGTCCTCTCCTCCTGTATCACTGTCTGTATTAGTCTGTCATTTTCCATCCCTATTTAATGTACAGCGCTGCGTAATATGTTGGCGCTATATAAATCCTGTTTAATAATAATAATAATAAAAAGTTCAGGTCAATAGGCATTAAGAAACGTGAGGCACTACCAGCTCTCAGCAAGTTTTGTATGGGCTTTATTGGATTGGGGATCTGCATTTAAAAGAATAACTCCAACAAGTGGTTAGATATCTTTAGGATCCAGCATAGTCTACTCCTTTCAGGATGAAAAGGGAGGCAAAATACTGAGGAATTTAAATGAACTGCTTGCTTTAAAGACTAAATCTTGCAAATAATGTCTGTTTATTTTCAAAGCTAATAGGAATGTTATTGTCCAAAAAAGGCATAGGGAGCAGAGTAATAGTCTGCTGAATTTCAAAGAAATTGTAAATGGCTCCTACTTCCATGGCCCATCAGTGACAATAAAGTAGAAATATTTTTGGGGAAAAATGCAGTGGTGCAAATATGAAAAATGCAAATATTCCATAGGAGCAAAATGCAGGTAATGTTAAGGTCCTTCCTGAATATGCAACAGCATGAAACAATGAAAGGGTAAAACAATGTGTTGTTTTTTTTAAGAGTTTATGACCTTTAGGAGAACAGAAGGTTTGGATCATAACACAACTTTTGTTTTGATTTCAAGGAGAATATACATCTCTTACTCATCTCTGGAATTTATTTTCTGTGTTTTTTCCATCCTCTCCAACAAGTCTATTATCTAATACCAAGATTTCCTAAGGTTGTACTGCTGTCTAAGCCTTTAAAGAAAATTAAGTATGTATAAAAGGTTAAAAATAAATAATATTTGTCCTAGTTGCATTTAATGTAAATTAAAAAAAAATGTTTCCGTTCTAACTTAATTACAAATTCAAGAATAAACCTATAAAAGCTATGTCGTTTGTAACCCGGGGACTGCTTGTATTTCAAGGGTAAATTTCAAGGGTAGGCTGCTGTAGAAATGAAAGCACCAAACTTTTACCAACTAGAGGATCTGGAGAATAGGTGGAGGCAGAATGTCTGAATCAACAGGCCCTGATCAACTTGAGGACATTATCAGAGAAATATTGAACCAGATCTTGGGATCTCTACCCACCACCCCACTCCGGCTTGACAGAGTGCACAGAGTTCTCAGAGCCAAGGCAGCTACCCCAGATTCATTTAGGAACGTTATCTGTCGTCTCCATCACTATGATGATAAGGCAGCCATACAGGAGTAGCTAAAAGCTTTCTCTACATTGTATTTTGATGGGGCCTCTATCACTACATTTTTGGATTTTGCAAAAGCAACTCTGGATAGACGTTAAGCATCACACCCTCTTCTGGCTACGCTACCTGAAGTTGGCATACTATATCGTTGAGATTTCCCAGAAGACCCGGTTACTTTCTGCTCCACTTTGGGTATATCAAAACCAGCACTCACTGGATGGCAAGAAGTGGATTCTCTTGGGACATTATTACCCAGCAATCACTACAGTTGCAGAAAGTGGTACGTTCCTGGATTCACCTAGACCAGAGAGGTTTGGTCCCTGGACGGGAGGCCATGGGTAGTTCTCTCCCTGATTCATTATGTGCGGAGGTACAGCCAGCCCACCCTTCTCTTATCTACTGATGCCAAAAAGGCCTTTGATCGGGTGGACTGGCTGTACCTGTTTATATTGCTAAAGCACATGGGCCTCAGGCCCAAAATGCTTAGCTGGGTTATGGCACTTTATTTGTGCCTATCTGCACTGGTTTGTATTAATGGAACTTTGTTGGCTTCCTTTAACCTGTTTAATGTAACCAGGCAGGGGTGCCCTCTGTCCCCTCTGATTTTGGGGATATCATTGGGGCCTTTCCTGTACACAATACGCTTTTACTCCATTGTTTTACTGGCAGATTTTGAAGAGTTTGGCCAATTATCTAATTTTAAAATCAACAGAAATCCTCAACATCCATGTACCACAACAAAAAGTAGTATTCATGAAGCCAATTGTCCATTTCGCATGGCAATCAAAGTCACTTAAGTATTTTGAAATTGAGGTTATGCCATCATTGGCCGGACTTTATCTAGCAAATCCTACTCCCATAATAAATGCTATTAGGAGGGACATTTAGAAGTGGAAACAGTTATGTCTCCCTTGAATTGGGAGAGTAAATGTTTTGAAAATGAATGTCTCTCCCAGGATACTCTATATGTTTCAAATGCTCCCTATTTAGATTAAAACTTCATAATACAAATGTTTAAGTAGTCTGGTCACCTCATTTGTCTGGTATCCCCCAGGACCCAGGATTTCTTTGAAGACACTACATCGTCCTAAAACAGTAGGAGGCCTGGGCCTACTAGACTTTAGACATTGCATCTATACTAAATAGGGTACTCAGTTGGAATTATAATAATTTTACCAAAAGATGGAATTATATTTGAGCTCTGCAAACCAGGCAACAGTTATATAGTTGCCCAAACAGTATAGGGATCTGGGCCCAGATGCCTCCCATTCTACACAGACCACACTACAGTGGTGGGATGCTATTCATAGACAGCAGGGGTAGAAATATAATTCACCTTTACTCCCAATTCATGCCTATTTCCCCCCCGGCCAGGACAACATGATTTTTAGGCAGACTCCTGAAACTTTGCTAACATTGCACCTGGTAATCCATAATGATACTATCCACCCACTTTCACTAATTGTTTCGCCTGTAGCACTGAGACCGATCCACAACTGGCAGCTCTTTCAGCTGCAACATTTTGTGATATTTCTACTGCATCCTATCTGTCATATTTCTGAATTCACACCTCTAGAGCGATTGTTCTATGGTAAAAATAAGCCCTCACATTTAGTTTCCATATTGTCTAAGCTTTTGCTCAATCTAAAAAATCCTGATTATCCTGATTACCTGGGTCATTGGGAGCAAAATTTTGATTGTACATTGAACAAATCCCAAAAGAAAGTTATAATGCCTTTGATGCATAAGACATCAATTAGTGCCTGCACACTTGTACCGTATATCTCTTTCGTCACTGTGCTGGAGGGGCTGTGGCGCACGGGGCCCTATGCCTCACTTGTTTTTTACTAATTTTTGAGTCATGCTCATCACTGACTGCACCAAAGTTTTTCAGCATACCATTTTAAGGTCAACACAGATGACCCAAATGTGTTGGTGATATTGCAACAACTCAATGACACTCTTTATGTCTGCATATTCTTCACAAATAGAAACTGAATGGCCAATTGGGATTGACCCACATATATTTCCATTGTGTAGGCGGACACACTTTGAGCTCTGCTTTAAACTATGGATGAATAGTCGCCATTCAGTTGAGTTATAGATTGGAATTCCCAAATCTTTCATTAAACCAGGTATGTTATGGCAATACACAAAGCCACTGTCAGTTCTAAAGTACTGCAGAAATGCAATTTCTCTGGTTCTAAAGTATGATACCTTTGTTCCTTTTTCAAGTATGTTTTTCTCAAGCAGTCTTGATGCTAGTTCTGAAGCCTTCTTCGATAGTCCCAAATCACTCAACTCATGCTGATCAATATTACACTGTAAATAAGCTTAGAAATTGAAGTCAACAAAAAATTTGTTCAAAATTGTTCCCCAATGTTATTCAAAGATTATCTGATTTGATTGAACTGATTTTAGGAGTATGTTTAGTATTCACCCCATGGTCCTTTCACTTTTATTGTACAGATCTATCTATTGGCAGATATAGGCACTCAATAGTGCCTTTCCTCCTTAATGCAGTTAAGGCACTGATTCTGTGCTGTTGGAAGGGTCCTTGTTTGATGAGCCACCTTTAAGAAGTTGGTTACTAAAGATATTTGAGTTGATTTCAATGGAGGAGATCTACCATGATTTCGTGATACACCTTCTTTGTTCAGAAATATGGGCTCTATGGATTCTACTCAAAGATAGGACTCAATACCTTGATATAAGTAACCAAGACTAGGGGTTTCAAATTTTGTATTATACGAGTAATTATTTCAATTCACTAGGTAAAGGCCTATTGGTTTGTCATTTTGGTTGAAAGTTTTTGCCCTTCCAACATTTAGTAGGAACTGTTCCAGGTTATTGTATTAACAGATAAAGAATTGAAGATATGTTTTTCTTGGTATTGCATTCCGATAAATGTATATACAAATGTTTATGAATAATGTTTTCCCTTCAAATTATATATGTTATGGCATACATTCCCACTGAACAACTCTAGCCCCTCTTTTGTTCTCCTTATCTTCCCTTTCCCTTCTTCCCCCCTGATACCTCACCATCCTCTATTTTCCCCAGACAATTAAAAACTTATGTTTGTTTTTGGAACGGGACTTACTTTTTTACTATGGACTTTTTTTGTTTTTCTGAATGGCGATGTTTTTCTTTGATATTTGTCTAGTGGAAACAATTATACTGTTATTTTGAAGTTATTTCGTGAATCTGGTGACATTGTAATGTTTGTTGATGTTACATTCTGAATTTCTCAATTACAACTTTATAAATCAAAAAATAAATAACAATGAAATATACTCATGGAAAATTTGGTTTGCCTTGGTCGAGGCTGTTTACAACAAAGTTCAGTTATGATTCAAAGTCACTGAGCTCTCTGCAGCACTCAATCTGTCAATGTCGTTGTTATGTGTTCCCCTGAAAGACGTACATGGCTTTTTTTATGCCAATCCCCAGGGGAGTGACTGATAGGACTGTCCGATGACCACAAGGTGTAGGAGGTCTGAGAGGGTGTGTTCACAAAGATTATGATGCTCTGTGGACACACCTAAGTCAGCTACATTTATAATTCCAGTTTCAGGTTTTATGAACTGCCAAACAACAGATTAGAAGTTATCACAAAATATGGAGTCCAACAAGACCAAACTAGACACGTCTTGGACTAATGGTTTATCAAGACAAACTAATGGGGGATTCCAGGCTTTCATAAGGTCTAGGAGAAAAATTATTTGTCTCAAAATGCTCATGCTGAGTCAGCAACCTACTACTTTGTATGGAACCGTGTGATGGAAATATTGCGAGTCTTAATAAATATGGTTCCGGATACAGCTCAGAGGTCAGTCAGAGACCACTTTACTACATTATCTGCCAGATTCTGAGTGTGTTGGTGGATTATCTGATGACAGAGAGGGATTCCTGATAAGGAAGAATTTATGTTCCTGTGTCCATATTTTAAGACACAGACCCTAAAGAAGGACTCTGGGCTCTACTTCTATATCTTTAAGGAAAAATCTGATGTTGTTGCTCTCCCCAATATCCCATTGATGCCAAAGGTCCAAGCAGAATAACCTGACTGATTTGTGCTGAAAAAGGCAACAGTAACTCAAATAACCACTCCTTACAAATAATGTATGCACAAGAGCATCTCTAAGCAAACACCTCAAACATTGCATCAGGCTACAGCAGCAGGAAGTCACACCAGTTGCCAATCCTGTCAACTGAGATTAGACAGCTAAGCTACATTTTGCTCAGAAAAAATATTACCTGGTCTATAGAATCTTGATTTTTCGCTGTGAATTCCTGTGATAAGATAAAAGAATGGATCCACCCTGATTTGTATCAATGGTTTAGGCTGGTGGTGTGGGAAATATTTTCTTGGCACACTTTGGGCCCGTTAGTACTAATTGAGTCTAGTATTGTAGCTGGCCATGTTCATTCTTTTGTGATTGCACAGTACCTGTCGTCTGATGGCTACTTCCAGCAGGATAACATGCCAGGTCAGCTCAAATCATCTCAAAATGATTTCTTGAACATAACAATGAGTACACTGCACACAAATAACTTCCACAGAAACCATATGTCAATCTAACAGAGCACCTCTGGGATGTGGCGGAATAAAGATTCGTAATATGAATGTGCAAGTGACAGATCTTCAGCAACTGCATGATACTATTATGTCAATATTCAATTACCAAAAATCCCCAAGGAAAGTTGACTTGGGAACGGATGGGATGGGAGCTCCGAAGCTGTTAGCCTTCTCTAGGGTGTTATTAGGCCCTTTTTGTGTAGGAGAAAAAACTAGGGAATGCAGAAAAATGACAGTTTTGAAAGAGTGAGTAGGAGGAGCCTCAAAGAAGATACTTTAAACTGGATTCTGCTGCCCACCATATCACATTAACAATGTTGGTCAGTCTAAAGGTAAAGGCTATGTTTAGACCTGCCTTGGGATCAGGCAATTCTGTGAAACTGCACCACAGCGTCTGTAGATAAGACAGTAGGCAGCAGTGGGGGGCCCCATTTTACCACTCACTGCTGTCCTCATTCATTCTCTATGAAGTTTCTACAGGTTAAAGCTAGCATCTCCCCCAAGGTACACTTTACATGTGGAAACAGCAACTGCATCGCAACCTTTTTGTCAGCCTAAACATAGCCTGAGGTATTTTCTTAGACACCTTGCCCCCAAAAAACTGTTTTGTCAACAAATAACATAACCAGCACATAGAGCTGTCTGTGTAGTCTCTTATTAATTATCTACAAACCCATACATATAGGTATTTGAAGAAAGAAATGCTTACACAGAGCGCTATTAAAATTAAAAAAATGTAATTAATCTTTACAGCCATGCATCTGCATTCTGTTTTCAACGATCATGGAAACATAGTTACTTGAAATAAGTTTACTTATTTTAAATCCTTCCAGCGCCAAGTTAAATAAATTATATTTTCCAGATTAGTATATTTAAAAATGATTGTGACTTTTAATTTTTTGGATAAACATATGGCTCTTCAGCGGTGAAGTGCAAGTCACAAATTACACCCTTCTAGGTTGTGGAAAATTGTGCCACCCCTTAAATATGAAGAAAGTATATAAACAGAAGAAAATACGAAGAACAGGGGTTTTGGCTAAACATCACTAGGTGTATTTACAAATCACAAATAATATAAATCAATGATCAATGAAGTTGATGTATAGAAAAGTGTTCCCATGCCCATTTTAAGACAGCATAGGATCGGGGTAATAGGTCTAGACAAAACAGAGATGACCATAGATTATTGGTGTTGAGAGTTAGGCATGAAACGTCTCGTAACCCGACGCATTTTGCCTTACGGTTTCCTCAGGGGTATATATAGACACAAGTAAACTGATGATTGAAAAGATATATATATATATACATATATATATATATATATATATATATATATATATTTATTTATATACAGTTTATATGTAAAACGTTTACAGGTAATTTGAAAAGTTTTCAGGATAGTCAAATAATTTATAGGATGCTGAATAGTCAGACAATATATAGGATATCAATATAATAACATATGCATCTTTTAATATAGAGAAGTAGAGAAATATGTGAAAAAAAAATAATCTCCAAATATCAATACATAAAGAGGCAGAGTTTTTGTGATCCGGCCTTATGTGTGCGAGGATCACAGTGTCCTTGGCTTGAAACTGCGCATGCTCCGGTCTAGACCTATGACCTAAAGGTGCGTACACACTTCCAATTTTTATCGTTCCAATCGAACGACGAACGATCGATTGGGCAAAAAATCGTTCGTAAAAAAGTAACCAACGACGCCGACGAACGAGGAAAGTCGCTGGAAACGAACGACCGGACTGGCGGATCGGATTGGACGACGATCGTTGAACATCGTTCGTGTGTACGGTCGTTCGTTGATCGTCCATGTTCAGAGCATGCGTGATGAACGAACGTCCGTTCACTTTCCTGTCGTGCACATAGTTCCTCTATCGCTTAAACGATCGTATCTATTGTGTGTACAATATCTACGAACGATCGTGTCGTTACCTCTATGTGCAGTATCGGTGCTATACGATCGTTCATATATATCGTGCAGGAACGTTCGTCGTTCGTTTTCCGACGATAATAATTGGAAGTGTGTACGTAGCTTAAGTCCTAGGGTCCTGATCAATATCAGTATTTTTTTAAGATAAGCACTACAGTATTATGTTGCTCAAAGTATATGTTAAGCATATTTCTGGAATCTGGAACTGGAAACAGAAGAATCTTCATAACATATTTATTAGTATGTAAGGTTTTTTATTAATATCTAATAGCTGTGTTCTTCTTTTTTTCAGACAAAATAGATGATGAACTGGAAATGACAACAATCTGTTATCGGCCAGAAGGTCTGGAACAACTTGAAGCACAAACAAACTTCACAAAACGAGAGCTCCAAGTTCTTTACAGAGGGTTCAAAAATGTGAGTGTACACAAAATCAGTAAAATATTTTTGTTTAATTAAAATATTTACATAATTTGGCAACATGTTAAAATATTACCGGAGCACCTAAATACTATAGGTAAAAATTATAGATACAATTAAACATTACAATATTTAATAAACTGGAAGCTTAACAAAATTACAGTTTTTTTCACAAAAAAGTAAGTACACTCTTATGCCACCATCAAATTAGATGTCAATGATTACATTTCCTTAGAAAGTATACAGTGGGAATCTGTCTTTTTAAAACCTAATGCGTTGGTTCTACTCGTTATTGGCATATTATTGTATCATCATGCCAATATTAAAAGTTCCCTTTAAGGCACTTACAAAAAAGGATGCAGAGTCATTCCACTGTAAGCAAAATAAACTACAAATGGTGTAGATTTCAAATTCAGCCCAAGAGTTGACTGTTCAAACTGAAAGAAGACCCCAAGAACCCAAAAATCTCATTGTGGGATCTGAAAATATATATAAAAAAAAAAAGTTAACAGTGTATGTGTGTCAAAGTGCATCACAAAAAAAAGAAATTGCACACATTTACCCTGCATTGAGAGTATGCTTTCAATGTCCAAAACGAACATTAGAGCAATAATAAAGTTTGCCTTTGAACAGACACAAGACCTTCTGGAATGATGTGCTGGGGGATAATGCATCAAAGACAGAACCGTTTGACACAGTAATAGTCAAGAGAAGAAGAAAAAGGAGATATTTTTCTCAGTATCTTTTTGTAGTATACTGTTTTTGCTGGCTAGATCTTATAATTCTTCAAGATGTTCCAGTCTGGGTGCCAAGTGGTATATTTTATAACTTTGTTAGTGATCTACCTCTTTTCTCTATGGTTCCTTAAATTCAATACCTAACATGCTTTCCCTCAGGCATAGTTAAGTAGGTGTCAGGCTTTTCCAGAAATACTCTAAAGCTTGATGACTGATCACTCTCAGAAATGTGATACACAGAAAAAGACATCATAGATGGGTTCAAATGAGGCCTAATAGAACCCACTATACAAAGGGCTAAATGCCCCACACAACAGGAAGTAGTCTTGCAATTGTCAATTGGTATCTCTTTACAGTGTTAAACCAATCCCTTACTGCCCTGCTTTATTTAATACAGATTTATATTTTATTATTGACAAATATATACCTGTTAGGAAATTTTCTAGAAGGAAACACTTTCAAACTCTTAATGAGAGTCATCCTACCAAATAAACTCTTCTGGTACCTCCAAATATGCCATACTTTGCCTTTTCCCATCAGGACAAACCAGGAGAAACAGAACCCTTTTAGCATTATATATTTTTTAGAGATGAGGCACTAAAAAAACTGTTTTACAATTCCATAAAGATTTACTTTAGTACTAGTATACTGTAACTAAAATCGAGTAGCAAATTTACAACACTGGATAAGGTCTGGAAAGATATTTGTGACTGTGTATTTGTTCTTCTTGTCTCTGCAAAGGAATTATCCACTTGCTCTTTCCATAATTAGAAAATACTCACAAACAAGGAGATGTCTGTAGTATGCCATATTCATTAGGTACTTTATTAACATTCCAACACTGGAAATTTAAGAAAGCAGGACAGCGTGACGGGTTTCATACTAAAAGTACTAAATACAAATTTGCACCTAAGGTATCAACTATATCAATTCTACTATTTTTGCATTTATAGCTTGGTTGACAAATGTAATAGAAACCGTATAGGGACTGTGTTACTATTACACAAGGAAAGACATTATTTATAGTTAAAAATGTTGGTTAACATTTTTTTTAACCTAACTATATCATAATAATAATTATATATATATGTGTGTCTATCATGTATTAAATATCTTTTGTAAACTATTCTTTGTATGTGGAAAGGATTACCTCTAAGAGTTATCATCATGCTTAGTCCTTCTGGCTGTAAATATATATACATATATATATATATATATATATATATATAGGAAATGAGGGCTCTGAGTGAGACAAAAAAATGTGCCTATGAATGATCTGTCATTTTCTCAATTAACGTTCCTCCTGAACACTGTTCGATTACTTCTCTCTGGAATATGTCTTTCCATGTGTTCTGACATAAAAAGTAAGCAGCCCCTTCTATAGTGTATTTGTTAGGTGAAAAACAAGATGAACATGATGTGCAAGGACAGGTTTTGAAGAAAAACAGCATGTGGTGTAAAAATTGGTTGATGGACGGTGACACTGTCTCCCATGAGAAGCTGCTACATGAACTGTGCTTAACATGTCAGATATGTGCTTTCAAAAACTACATACAGCGGTAGGATCTCCAGAAAGAAGATACCTGATTCACCACATTGAGGTTCCTTGCCACTAGAAGGTCTTTGCAAGACATGAGGTTCTCTATTGGTATCACACCACAGGCAATGAGTCATATAAACCCGAGACGTGCGACAATTATAAAATGCTTGGAAGATAAATACATCAAGGTAGGTATCCCATACAATTATTACACAAAAGAATGTACAAGCTCACTTTTGGCTTGGGAAACAAGTGGCTGTGAATAAGTGGAGTTAGAAAACACAGAAGTTTGAAAACAAAAGGAGTTGAATCTTTAAAGAAACTTCAAATTGTTAGGAATCTTTTAAAACTCTGTGAAATTAATAAATATTGTAACTGGGAAAATGAGTGACAGCAAGATGGAAGGTTTTGTTCAGTGCACAGTCTGCCATATGTATGCACAAATGGAGCAAACAAAACAGCTCTTAGGTGAATACCGTTGTGACAGATGCGAGCAAGTCACCCTTTTAGAATCTCACATTTGAGATCTGGAGAAGCGCATAGCAACAATGAAATCACTGGATCAGCTTAACAGCGGTCTCCTGCTCACTGGGCAGGTAGTTAATAAATAGATGTTGAGGGTGAAAAGGTTAATCATGATGAACATGTAGGGAGCTGGGTTACTGTAGTTATAGGGAGTGGTAGGGGGTTCCGGAAAAGGAAGGCCAGCCCCAGTGTTTGAGCACCCTAACAAATTTGCAAAGTTATGTGAAGATGTGCAGGTGCCAAACCCAGTGATGACAGCCCTAGATGTTACTGCTACCCCTAACAGACTGTAGAGCTACCCATCTAGTATGGATGGGAAAGGCAATGCAGGAAGGCATAGACAATTGGTTGTCATAGGGGATTCTATGATCAGGAGGACTGATAGAATAGTTTGTTGCCCAGAACCCTTCAACTGAATGGTTTGCTGTCTCCCTGGTGCCAGGGTTCAGCATGTGGTGGACTGAGTATACAAATTAATGGGAGGGGCTGGGCATTACCCAGCTGTCTTGGTCTATGTTGGAACCAATGACAGGATATATAGAAAATGGAGTATCCTTAAAAATCAGTTTAAAGGTTTCGAGTTGAAGGAAAGGACCTCCAAGGTTATATTCCCACAAATATTGCCTGTGCCATGCGCTACACAGGAAAGGCAGAGGGAGCTTAGACAGCTAAACAGATATCTTAGGGTCTGGGTCTGGTCAGTGCTGTGCTAGGGGAAAGATGGTGTCTGTATGTGAGAGATGATCTGAAATTGAATGTGAAAGAAGAAATTTTTGATGGAGCATTGATGAGGTTGAGACAGAATGGGTGGAGTTGAATATGGGGATGCATAATACACAGTTAATTATTATAGTCTGCTATAGGCTCCCCAGTGCTAAGGAAAAGAATCAACTACTAGCACAGATAGAAAAGGCTGCAAAATCTGGCATAGTTTTAGTGGAGGGAGATTTTAGGTACCCTGACTTTGACTGAAGTAATGGCACTACAGGTACAGAAAAAGAGCAGAAATTTATGAATTTAAAACAAGATAATTTTATGGTACACTTTATAGAAGCCCCAACTAGAAATTATTCTCTGCTGGACCTAGTTTTTTCTAACAATGCAGAGCTTATAACACATGTGCATATGAAAAGAGAATCTGGGTAACAGTGAACATAGTATGATTTCATGTACTGTAAGTTGTGAACAGGAACCAAAAACAGGAAAGATAAAAACATTCAATTTTAAGAGAGCACATTTTCCATTATTAGGGGGGCTCTCTGTGACTTGGACTGGGAGAGAATATTGTCCTTAAAGAACACAGAAATGGGAATGTTTTAAGTATTTTCTACACAAACACTGAAAAATATATTCCAATGAGTGATAAGTTTAAGAGGTTAAAATAAACCCTATGTGGCTTACAGCTAATGTTAAAAAGCCATAAAGAATAATTAAAGGGCATTCCAAAAATAGGAAAATGAAGGGCCACCTTCATCATTTGAAAACTATAAAGAATATAACAAAAGATGTAAAAGGAAGATAAAATGTGCAAAACTTCAAAATGAAAGACAAATTGCAAAAGAAAGTACGGCAAACCTCCCAATTTTTTTAAATATATTAATAGCAAAAAGATCAGATATGAGCATGTAGGCCCTTTAAATAATGTCTTTGGGTTGGAATTACTAAACACTTTTTTTAGCTCTGTGTACGTAAAGGAAAATGGCAGAGCTGAAGTCCAAACTGCTATTAGCAATGTCGCTGCCTTAAATGGACCACAATGGCTCAAAATTGATATGACTGAGAAACAGTTGGGCAAAATTTAGGTTGACAAAGCACCAGGACCTGATGGGTTACATCCACTTGTCCTCAAAGAGCTGAGGTCAGTTATTTCAAAGCAATTGTTTCTAATTTTTAGAGACTCTTTAATCACTGGCATGGTACTAATGGATTGGTGTAAAGTTAATGTGGTTCATATCTTCATAAAGGGAGCAAAGTCATTACCCATGCAGAGTTCAGCAGTCCAAGGTGCTGCTGAGTCCTGGGACTACGTTGTGAAACCATAAATATTTTTACCTTTGTTACATCCCTCACAAGATTATTTCAACTTGTCACAACTTTTAAACAAACATTCTCCACCAAACTCCCTGAGGAAGCCCACAGGCAAAACGCGTCGGATACATGACATTTCTTTTAAAAAAGGGATATCACTGTCTCGCTTATTGGTCAATTTTCCCATGCTCGTTTATGTGGGAGAGACCAAATAAAAAAGCTTTCTTACACATCTCGCTTAAAGCTGTATTTATAGATTGTTTTTTTTACAATATATTACCCTTGTGCTGCACAAAAACCCTTGCTATCCTTTGTCTTACTTCTTTGTTACATTATTGTTACATTGTAGCATTGTTACAAGCTAGAAAATAATAAGTGATTGTCAGCATGGATTCAAGAAGGATCGAAGTTGTCAAACAAATTTTCTTCCTTTTTATGAGAAAGAACGTAGACAGGTAGACAGTGGTTTAGCAGTTGATATAGTGTACTTGGACTTTACTAAAGCATTTGACACAGTACCCCACAGATGGTTAATATACAAGTTAGGGTCTATAGGTTTAGAAAATTCAATCTTTAAATAGATAGAGAACTGGCTTAAAGACCACATTTAGAGAGTAGTGATTAATGATTTATACTTTGAATGGTCTAAGGTTATTAGTGGTGTACCCCAGGGTTCAGTGTTGGGACATTTACTGTTTAACATCTTTATAAATGACAGAGTTTGGGATTAAAAGTACCATTTCTGTGTTTGCAGATGACACCAAACTATGTAATGAAAATAAATCCAGACAGGGTGTCTATAATCTACAAGCAGACCTGAATATATTGTTTGATTGGAAATCCAAATTGGGAAGATAAAAATACATTTATTATTGATAAAATGTTGGCACTTTGGGGCAAACAACATGCATGTATCAGAAATGGAAATAGATCTGGGGGTTCTAGTAGATCATAGATCTAATAACAGTATGCAATGCCGAGCTGCAATATCTAAAGCTAGCAAAGTACTTTCTTGTATTAAAAGAGGAATAGACTGCAGAGACCTTGACATAATCCTGCCCCTGTACAAAGCTTTGGTCAGACCCCATTTGTCAGTTCACAAAAAGGTTATTGTGAAATTGGAAAGAGTGCAGAGAAGGGCATCTAAAGTAAGTAAAGGAATGGAGGAATTTAGCTATGAGGAGAGATTAGCTGAACTAAATCTACTATCCCTTGAGAAGAGATGTTTAAGGGGATATGATCCCCCTGTATAAATATATAAATGGTCCACATAGAGAACTCTCTTTCCAATTATTCATTTCAAGGTCGTTACAAAAGACAGCACTCTTTTGTTGTGAAAACCATAGTCACATGGCTAAACTGAGGAAGAGCAGTGGTGGGGCTCATATTGGTGGGATGGAGGCTAACTAGATACAGGAGGGGAGTGAGCATGCTGGTATGGAGTGGGGAAGGAAAAAGTAGGGTAGTGTGGGTTAATTTGCTGGATTAAGCCTTTGTTGACCACATCAGTGACGATCAGCTCCACTCAACATTTCTGTTCTGGAATCATCTTCCTCATTTTTGCAGCCATGCTGAATCCAAAGGCATTACACTCATCCTTGATGGCTGACATCCTTGAGTATGGTCATAGCTTGCTGCAATGTTTTCTTTATTTCCAGCTTCTCTTGTTTTCGTTTCCAGCTCCTTTTTTGGGTGATGTTGGAAATGACTGGAGTAAATGTTGCAGCAGGTGGAGTCTCTGGCATGTCAATAGAGAAAGTCGGCAAGAAAGAAAAGAAAATAGAACATATTATTATGCCTGTTTACTCTTGTTATGTTTTCCTTTTAGTTTACCATAGGAAAAGCTAAGCATAGCTGCAAATTTTGGAACAACACAATTTTGGAACTTCCTGAATTGGGGAGAAGCAATTGATTGAAAACATGTATGGATCATCCCACCTGCAGACAGTGGATCTTGCAGCTACAATTACAAGGTTTTTTTCAACATTGTGCTAATGGCAATAGCAAATGCGAGTTATGAGTTTGTTTTTGTCGATATTGGCAAAAACGGATGAATGTCTAATTGAGGGGTAGCAATGCCATTCCACCAAAAGCTGATCAATAAGCAACTGCACCCTCCTAGTAACACCCAAACTGTAGAGGGTATGAATTTATCGCAGAAGAAGCTTTTGCTTACGTGTTATCTTTTTGAAACCATTCCCTCAGAAGTTTTTGGGCCTAGAGAAAGAAATCTACAACTACAGCCTTTCTCGTGTGGGATGCTTTTTTTATTAAAGCGAGATGCATTTTGGATTTCAGCAAACCGCTTTCATATTTTTCATAGTGCTATTAATCTACTCATGGACAAAACTGACATGGTGGTCTTTGTTTGCTGCATTATTTTGAAGTGCACCTTTTGGCCCACAAATGGAGCAATAATCTGCTACAGCAGCACACATGGCACCTGGGGAAAGCAGCAGCCAGTTCCCTTGTCTGGTGGATCTTCTGCATGCAGTACTGCTACTGTGTCAGCAAAATAAAACCGTATTCAGTACATGCAGTACTTCAATACTAGTAGAGAAGTGGAATGGCAGGATAACATGACAGTTTAGCATTACCTTTTACTTCAATGAAAATCTGTAAAAAAAAAAATATATATATATTTTTGCAAACTAGTTCTTTTGCAAACTAGTTCTGAACAAAGTTCCTGGTTTTGTGTAGTGTTGGTCGAATAGCTCAGTATTCGATTCGGCAGCTTTTCGCTCGAATATAGCAAAAAAATTCGGGTGGTCGAATGTCAAAGCCGAACACCATTAAAGTCAATGGGAGGAAAAATTCAGGTTTTTTTCAGCACTGTGTAGAGCTTCTACAGCCTCCAAACAGATGTAAAAAGATACATTGTAAAAGGATACATTATAAAAAGATACATAACACTATTACATACCCCTGTACTTCACATGAAGATTAAAGAGCACATGTCAAATCAATTTTAGGCTAAAGCTAGGTACACACTTCCAATAATTATTGTTAGAAAATGAACGATTACGACCGATCAACGAATATGCACGATTATACTTGAACAATCATATTGTGCACAATTCTGTACATGCTGTAACAATATGATCATTCATATATAATCCACCAACAGTGTCCACACACTAGATACAATCGTTTGAACAATGCAGAGAGGGACATGTAAAGGAGAAAGTGTACTGCAGAAACATGCATGATCACTGAATGACCGTCGACGATAGATAGTGAAAGATCGCCGGCAAATCAGATTTCCAACGACAATCCTCGTTCGTCGGCGTCCTTGGTCACTTTTTTTTGGCCAATCGGTTGTTCATTGGTCGTTCGTCAGTCGTTTTTAACGATAATTATTGGACGTGTGTATGTAGCTTTAGTCTACACGGACTGTTTCCCCAGCGTTTAACCTGAGGCTTTTTAAAGCCCATGTTTGAAGTCCCCATGCATTCCCATGGGCTAATCTACACCAGGACCTTTCCTTCAGGCACGTTTTTGAGCGTTATCTTAAACGTTGCTTGGAACATTTAAAAAATTAAAACGCTGGATAAACGGGGGAAAACGCTTCCATTTAACTCAATGGAGGCTTTTTCAAGCATTTTTAAGCTTTTATAAAAGCTTCTATTGAAAACAATGGGGGCTTTTATAAACATTTTTAGCAGGAATTTGGAATCTGGAAGCCCCCTTTAATAAGGAGACTCCCAGATCTCCACCNCCCCACCCTGGGGAATGAGTTCAGGGGTACATAAATCCCCTTACTCATTCCCTGAAAGGGTTAAAATATAAGTAAAAAATAGGACAAGGCTTTAATTTAAAATTATTTTATTAATGTGTGTGTTTGTGTAATTTAACTTTTTTTTTTTTACAGGTTATCCCAATGACAGGAGGATTTCCAGGGTTGCAATGAACAGAGCCCTGGAAATCTTCCTGACAGTGAGGGATTGCAGGGCACTAGGAAGTTAATTGAGGACAATTACTGCGGGAGTAATCAGGGGAGCAGAGCTGTCAGCATAGTAAAGCTCTGCTGATTGCTCTGCTCCCTGATTGGCTGAGGGAAGGGAAACCCTGATGATGCTTGAGCTGTCATCAGAGTTTCCTATTTTTCAGCCAATCACAGAGCAGTAGAAGTATGAATGGAGATAGTATCTCCATTCAACCTCTATTGCCCTCGTATTGCCTGCGGTTACAGCTAATTGAAGGCACCTGCTTTCAATTAGCTGTGACCGCAAAGTTCCCACGGTCCAGGAATCCCACAATGACATTATGATTCATAATGTCATTGTTGGATAACCTGCACAAAATAAAAAAAGAACATGTTTAAAATAAAAAACACATACCAAATAAATACTTTAAGAAAAAAAATGTTTTTTTTCCTTCCGAATTTTTGCTGTTGAATTCCGTGTTTTTCGGGTCGGGTCTACCCGAATTTGAACAGCCATATTCGGGTCGAATATAGGGACAACCCGAATTCGAACATCAACACTAGTTTTGAGTTATTAGAATGTCCGGGCCTCTGTGTGCTATGCCCTGCGCCATTCTTGTCGCCTGGCAGGCTGAACAATGAAGGGCGACTTTCCATTTGATTAGTGGTGAAAGAGAAGAGATTAAAGTACCACAGTTTATGTGCATACACATCATCTGCGCCAGCACCTAACCGCTGTGAAGCCTTCACTTTGTTTCCTTCTTGATCACTGTACGCAAGTTCTGTAACTTGTGCTTCACATAATTGATGTTGGCAGCAGGACTAATGGTTTTGCACAGCTCCACCACCGCATTGTAGGCCTTCATTTTAAGATGTTTAAGATTATAATACTCCCCAGACATGGAAATGATCAGTAGAGTTCAATGAACTCACAAATGAAGTCTGGGTTGTTAAATGTGTTATAGGCCATGATCCCGGTAAAAAAATAAATTGTTTAGTCAGCTTGACTGTAAACCACCCACTCAAAAAAAAGAAAAGGGAAAGGTAAAGCACCCGTACCTACCTTGCGAATAACCATTCTTGCAAATATCGCTAAAATGAAGGTTACTATGAACAAAACCTTGTTAGTGAAAGCGCAATTCTTGCGTTTCCTGTCCCGTGTCATAATTTCCTATTTTTCTGATCTAAACAAAACATGCCAAATCAAATCAGATAGGCATAGAGGAAGAGAGCTACTTGAATGAGCCATAGGGTAGATATTTTTAGTAGATATTTTTTCTTTCTGCAGACTTGCTGATTCCACACCCACACCACAGCATAGGCAAGATGAAATCAGGGTAGATGGAGAGTGGCATCATTATGAAGAGTGCACAGGAGAAAACACAAGGTAAGCATTAATACATTGTGAAATACCACATACAGAAATACACCAGTATGTGTGTCACCTGCAAGTTTACCTATGAAAAATCTGGAAACTCATTATCCTTTTTTTTTTTCAAAGAGGTGACATCTCAAAGAAAAACCTGCTATGCACCATAAAACAAAGTGCATCAGAGGCCTGATACTGTGGGAACAGAACAACACTGGAATGTAATGCAGAAGAAGGACAGAAAACAGTGCTGGAGAGTGAAAATGACCAAGTATAATACTATACACACACATATACAGTAAATATATATACTAAATTTATTGTGGAGTCTTGCAACGAACATTCATTCATTGTGCATGCTCACATGACCATACACACGATAGATAGGAAACGATCGTTAAACGAACGGATACGCCAAGATGGTCGTTTATTACAAACGACATACCTCGTGCACTGGCGACATCAGACTGCCGTTAGGCACTATTTTTGTCAACAATTATTGAATAATCAGCTGTTTATCATTTGTTTATGACGGCTTTTATCTGACATGTGTATGTAGCCTTTTTCTCTTTCTTTTGCTCGCTAAACAAAACCGCTTTCTTAGGCATAAATGAAAACAAAACGAAAATGCAGTTTACATCAGCTGGAAATAGGTGGGTGCAGTCCTCACAGTCCATAAAATCAAGTTAGCACACATGAAACAGCAACAACTGTTTTTCTTTACAAACAGCAGAGTTTCCACAGAGGCTTGTTTGCAGCCTACCTACTGCATATTCCACTGGATTTAAAGAGCCCATGCTGGGGAAATATATCTATCATCCAGGACCAATCCCTGCAGACCTGTACAATATATATATATGCAGTTAATTTATAGGTGAATGATCCAGCTCTCAGAAACCAGTTAAGGCTGGGATTTTATGACACCATTAGAAGGATTTTGTTAACTTCCCCTCCTCTGGTCCCAAGATGAGGCAATGCAACTGTCTGGCAGCTGGAGGCTGTAAGTGCTACATTATCTGACTCTTTGCAGGTGAAGAACAACTGTTGACATTTTGTATGTGGTGGTGAAAATTTTGCCAATCCAGGAGTTTTGCAGTCTTTCAATATCCAATGTGCTTCTGTGGACTATTTAGCTTGGCAACATTCCATGACAGGATGTTTAATTTATTTTGGGGGACAGAGCAGATGTGAGATGTCTGGGGGGAGATGACATCATGGAGGTCTCTAAATACCAAACCGCTCCATAAGCTATCCCAGTACCAGATTAAGCCCAGACCCAGTGAGTCGGATCCAGACCAATAATCGTCTAGTAATGCAGTTACACTGAAAGTAATCTTCACCAAAAAACTGTTCATCTCTCTTTTCAACCTCAAGTCCAATTAAAGAAACAATAACATGCAAAAAACATATCACTAGCGCATATAGTATTCTGGGTGTTTTCCTCTTTTTCATATATTCAATATAAACCTTTAAGCTATGAATCCAGGTTAAAGATTAGCAACCAAACTTTCTAAAAGAAAAGATTTTCCACTGAAGCCGAAAAACTTTGAAATATCAGGATATTTTCTTCTCCAAGTCGTATTTCTCTTTGTTCGCGGTATACTCCCAGGATGGCCTCTTTGTCAGCAGGGTGAAAGTATTTGACTCTGACCAGTCCTTATCTTTGGTTCACTGTTGGGCACTCTAGTCCTATGTGAAGAGTTCTTTTTAAGGCTCTTGCTGTTAGTGGGGACAGGTTCATGGCCAGGATAAGATCTACTGTGTGAAGGTGAAGCAGATCAGCTCTTTCAATAAAGCGAAGAATGGATCTACGGTGATGATTTTCCAAGTCTTCCAGTTTCTCTTCCATGGATGAAATAAGAATAGCCTGTGCATTTAACTTGTCCTGTGATTCCAAGACCTGGTCTTCCAGGTCACTGATGCATTGTTCTAACACAATACTCAATTCTTAGGTTTCATTGCAACTCAGGTATCTTTCCTGTGTCCTGTCACTAATTTACCTGACTTATTTATCTATTCAGTTGAACTTGACAAATATTAAAGTGTGGCCAGTTCAAACTCCTTTAAACTAGAAGTATGTTGTAAAGTTTAGATGGCAGTAGGTAAGGTATATGGCTTGTGATATATGATAGGTGATATATATGATCTTGGTTTCCTGCAATTTTTGTTTCTTATTGCTCATCATCCTGAGCACTTCTGTCATCACCAAGTTTCTTTTTATGTATTCCTTAACTCTGTTCCCTGGCTCATTTCCTGCATGTTACAATGATCAGTTTGTCCAAACCATGTAACTTTCCAAAGCCCAGTAGCCCTACTCTTGTGACCTGTTCATTGCCTGCGCTAACCTTAGAATTTTTTCTTCCTCTTGTCTCTTGGATCTGGTTACCCTGTCAGTGGAATTCAGCAACTTTTCTTAACTTCTCCATCTGTATTTAAGTCATCCTTACTTGTAAACGTTGCATAAGTTGCTTGAGTACCAGTGCATGCATATATATATATATATATATATATATATATTATTTAAAAGATGACTGGAAATGGAAAATTGTGCTATACCAGTAATCCTTTAGCCTTTAAGTGGAGCTAAACTGAAAGGTGGGTGGTGAGCTTTTGCCATAATCGACAAGTATGCACAGCATACTTGCCAATTAGGGTACATACTTTTTATTTGTGCTGTTGCCCAGCAGCAACGACAGGTTCAGGACTTTTTGTCGCTGCAGGGATGAGAACCACCGTTTTCACTGCTGGCATGCACAAGAGTTACATTATCTCTGGTGGCTGGTTCTGTGTGCAGTATGATGTAGTTTAGAGCAGAAATAAAAAGCAATCAGGAGCGAGGGAGTTAGTCATTAGACAAAAGAGACATTGCATGTCTCTATGCCAAATCCATAAAATAAGAATCAAGTGTTTCTATGAAGATGCCAATAAAAAAACCTGTAGAATTTAAACCTCAACTATTAAGGGTCTGTTTTTTGGTTTGCTATTGATTTGTGTGGTGTCATAACAATAATTGAATGCCATTATTTTATTGTAAATTGGCATAGATTTCAGCTGACTGCTGATATGCCCTCAACTGGCTGGCCCAGCAAATTAGGGCCAAGAGCTGAGCTGTTTGATGCCAAGTCTTGGGATATGCCAGTAACACTTGCAAGTTGGTGCATCTACAATTTGTGATCAATGAGCATGTCTTAGTTCTGTTCGGTACAACCGAGGCGAAACTGAGGCTAAGTTTTACCCTGCAAACGGTATTGGTAAGCATTAGATCAAACAGGTTTATTTGGATTTTGGAAGTCAGCAATATCATTTACAAATAAAAAGAAATATCAGATATAAAAACCAAACAATTCTGGACACATATATAAATATATATTTTTTTGGATAGGTCATCAGTATGCTGTGTATAATATGAGGAAATAGTGGGTAATAATTGTGGTCATATAACAAAAAAATTTAAATTCTAGAAAAATCAGCTCTGATGCCTACAAGAAGAACTGAACATTACACTGGTTTCAATGTTTTGGCTGTTAAGGTATACGAGTATACCTTTTCAATTAGCCAATGGTACCACATTTGGACAGCAGCACCAACAAATCTAAAAATTAAGGAAAGACCTTTGGCGGAGTCTTCCTAATAAACAGTTAGACAAATATGAGAGCAGAGGTGGATTTATTTAGAACAGGGGCGCCCAACCTACGGCCCGCACAGTGTCAGATCTGGCCCTCTCCTCATTCCCTCTCTGCTTGTTATCTTGAGGGGGATGAGGGGCTCCCATCCTCTATGTTTCTCCATGGAGATCGTGCTGCCAGCAGTGGGAGCTGCTTGTACTGCGAGATAATCCCAGCAGCAGCATGAGAGCATGTTCATGCTTCTGTCATTATCCCCATGTATAAATCCTCGTATCTCGTTCACTGATTATCATAGAAATTATACATTTTCAGGGTACACAGGGGAGCCTAAGAGCTGCCATTCTCATGGGAATGAAAATTAGGGTACTGCCAGTTGTCGGTGCGCTTTGATGCCCCTTAATGTTCAAAAACTTCAAGACTGCATTCAGAGTGGCGGTGAGCTTGCTGTGCGGTTACCCCTTCTTCATGCCATGGAACCCTGGATAGGGCGGGATGCTCAGTACCACTGCCGCCTGGAGTCAAATCTGCAGATGCTGCGGTGCGAGGGACTGAGCCACTGGTGAGCTGCCTGTTACACATAGCTGACCACTTACCTTCTGTGACCCTCAATGTCTCTGGAACAGAGGGATGTTGGTAACTGGTCCTGAAGATGTAGTAGTGCAAACGTGTACCCCTTGGCTTTCTGACTCGTTGGGCCTGATTTAATAAAGCTCTCCAAGGACGGAGAAGATACACTTTCATCAGTGAAGCTGGGTGATCCGGCAAACCTGGAATGGTTCTGGTCCAGAATTGAAAACCTTTACTAACAAAAAGCAAAGACTTTTAAAAAATCTATTACAGGTTTGCCGAATCACCCAGGTGATATAAATTTGACCACCTTTTAGAGGCAATATTCTCCAGAATTCAATGCAGATGAAACACATGCTCAATAAATATTCAAAAATTCAAGTGCTGGGCTGAGGTGAGCCTAGGAATGAAAACAAAAGCAGCCATCTTTCTAAAGAAGCTAACTACGATCAAAATTACTGTGTATCCTAAGGATTTGGACACTATGCCAACCATATCCATGGCAATGTGCACCCATGGTTCCTCAATATAGGCAGTAGTAAGAGGGTCCCAGAGTCAGAGGCTTGTTTCGGGCACATGCTGGATAGACCTGGTCATCAGTTGCAATAGAGCCACCAGACTAAATGTGATAACAAGGCCAGAGTCTTCTAACTGGAGTGACCGGCCATCCTGAAGTTTAGAAACTGTTTGAGGGACTGAAGCAAAGAGAGGCAAAAAGTGCAAAAAGGCAAAGGTGACACAAAGAAGCAAGTCTGAGGTTTAAGTGAGGAAAAGTCTGACTGGTAAGATAATAAAAGAAAAGATAGGTCAAGACCAAGCTCTTCTAGAGTGATTGCTACCATGATTCAATGATCTGGCACACTTCAACTATTTCAAAAAATGCCTTGGATCTAGAAAACCTCCTCAAGAGGGTGTCTGCCTTGGTATTTTTTGAGCTAAGGCTGTAGGCAATGGTAAAGTTCAACTATAAAAAGAAGAGAGTGCTCAGCGTGCTTGGTGGGAGTTTCATGCTAGGCACCCTAGATGTATTCAAGATATCACCAAGACAGACCACCACAAATTGATCAAGATAGTTCCTGAGGGTATCAATCACTAATCCTGGACATCTGCCAGCAAATGAAGCCTTTCCATAAATATTTGTCAATTTATTACTTCATGGTGATATTTACAGGGTCAGACAGTATGTGAAATTCACTCAAGAGGGGCATATGTTTGGTGCATTGGGTAATCATAGGATCCATTAGGTGGAAGACAGCAGCTAGTGGAGGAAGCACATCTAAAAAATCCACATGCAAAGGCAGGAATCAGCAACCAAAAAAACACCCTGATTGCCATGCAACTGTCTGCTCCATCTCCCAACCAATCCATACACATATAAGCAGTAATATTGTATTAGACTTTATACAAAACCTGGATGCCTTTTAGGTGCTGCAGTTTTCTGGACTTTTACAAAGGCAAGTCTTTATTCATTTCACCACAATACATGCATAGTCCTTACAAGCAACTACTTGACTACTGTCAACTGCAATTGACAACTGCAGTAATGACCTAATTTAAATATGTTTTTATATATGCAATATATATTTTTATTACCACTTTGTGAAAGATGCAAATACTGATTAGCTTATACATACTATTATTATCTTTATATGCAGTAACTGTCCATGAATGTGAGTTTTTAAGTCCCCTTAAGAAGCCAATACGGGCGAAACGCGGCGGGTCATCACATCATATCTTGATTGTTCAAGCACCAATGCTAAAGGATCAATATTGTCTAAATCATGAGTCCCTTATCTACCTTGCCTCCCCCCACGGTTTGTGGGGAGGTTCAGGACAAAATTGTCTGTTTTTTTTTTTTACCCACGTTTTCTATGTTTATACTGTTTGTTATATAAATTGAATATACCCTACGTAAAATACACCAATGTATATTATCAAAAAAAACCTGCTTTCTGTGCCCTTCTTAATACCGTTCTTTATACTCCATTTCCCCAACCATTTGTATAAAATTGTTCACCTGCACTTGTTTTTTGTGCATCTTGTGCCTAAAGAGCTATCATTGGACAACTTGGGTCCATGACAATAGTTCATACAATCAGCATGTGTCAGTATACCATTAACACATTCTGATGTTGCATAGTTTACCTAGGCGTCAATAACCTTTGTGCACAAACTGATTAAAAAATAAAGGCATCAATTAACTGTTTTGGTCAAAAACTAAAATACCTGTTTTTTAGCATGCATTTTTGGATTATAGCATGGGAAAGACTTTTACACACCAATCAACACTGTTTAAGCACTGTACTACTCCAAAATATGGAACCTGAGTGTTTATGATTGCTGTTTTTTTAAATAATTTATTCCTTTTCTTTTTTTCAAGGAATGCCCAAGTGGAGTTGTTAATGAAGACACATTTAAACAGATCTATTCACAGTTTTTCCCTCATGGAGGTAAGTGATTTTAAAAAAGGATGTCATTTGTGATCAGGGAGAAAATAAATTCTTGTAAAAGTTAAACAAACAAAATTTTACAAACAAAATTATAATTTCATCTTCATTATGACCTATATTGAAATATACATATACATATATAACATTCAAATATCAAAGAACTCAAAATACATTCCCCCATAGAGAGAACCTCTAATTCAGCTAAATGCGCATAGATGTCATACACAGGTATCTTTATGATGAGAGATATTTATCACCACCTTTAATTCAAGGATCTTTCACAAAGGGGCAATTGGTTTACTACTACTCCTTCTGTAAAACTTCATCAGCAAAATTAAAAACAAACTACATTCCCCACATAGAAATCTTCAAAGACAACCTCACATACACTTTTGTCGCTTCTGATTAAATTTTTGCATTTGAAGTGTGTACATAAAAGTCAAATGTTTTTGAAATGCACACAGGTACCCTGTAGACTGGAAAAGCGGTCATATAAGCTTATGACATATTGGCCTATTTTTAACAAAGAGGATATTGTTATCTGCTCTCCATCATTACTCAATATAATGGCCTGCATTGTTTGGACCATTTATATTCAATGCAGGCCTGTATTAAGCCGGCAGTAACTTACAAACATCTGTCTGCCCAATATAGTAAGAAGGACTCTAGACAGAAAACACCATCATTTGGCTTATTAATTTGACAGGCCACATGATAGGGTCCTTCTATAGTTACATAGTTACAAAGTTAGTGAGGTTGAAAAATACATTCATCAAGCACTAGGGAAATAAACATATCCCAGATAAAAAAAACCCATAGATAGTTGATCCAGAATAAAGCAAAAAACCCTGGTTGATTTTCTTGCAACGGGGGAAAAAAATCCTTCCTGATTCCTGGAGGCAACTGGATGTTCCCTGTATCAACAGTCTCTGTTGTCTTTATTTTAAAATGTATTACCAGTTATATTGTGAGCTTGTAGAAAAGCATCCAGCTTAAAGCAATCTTACAGTATTTGCTAAAACTAATTTCTGAGGGAGCCTATCCAACATTATCACAGACGTTACTGCGAAGAATCCCTGGAGATTAAATTTCTTTTCATCCAGATGCAAAGTGCCCCCATGTCCTTTGTAATGACCCTAAAGTGACTAATTGAGAATCAGTTTATATATTTATACAGGGTGATCATGTCCCCCCTTAAATGTCTTTTCTCAAGGGAGAACAAATGCAGTTCTCTCCTCATAGCTGAACTCACTTGTTCCTATTTTTAGTTTAGTTGCCCTTGCCGGCAATATCTCTAAATCCACAATATCATTTTTGTTAACTGGTGCCCAAAACTGTACTGCATATTCCAGATGAAGTCTAACCAATGCTTCGTACAGGGGCAGGATTATTTCTCAATCTCTGCAGTTTTTTCCTCTTTAATACAATAAAATATGTTGCTAGCTTTAGATATTTCAGCTTGGCATTGGTCTATGATCTGCCAAAACCCAATATCCTTTTCCATTTTTGACTCCCCCAAATGTATTCCCCCTAGACAGTATGAAGCATGCATGTTGTTAGCCCCCAAGAGCATAACTTGACACTTATCAATATTAAATGTAATTTGCCACTTGGCTGCCCAATCAAACAGTACATCCAGGTCTGTTTGTAGATTATAAATATTCTGTATGGACTTTTTTTAATCCTATGCTTTATATCATTTATAAAAATGTTATGGGTCAATCTATTTTTATTTGCATTTCAAAAGGGTAAATTCCAAGAGTACAGTCATAATAAAAAAAAAAAACAATATGAAAAGATAGCAATTGTACATCCAATAAATACCACAGTATGAAAAACATATAATATAAAACAATAATATTACTGGGGGAGTTAGGGAGCTAGGGGTGGGCAAACAGGTAAAGATGTTAAACAGTAAAGGTCCCAAGACTGAACCCTGGGGTACACCGCTAATAACCTTAGACCATTCAGAGTATAAATCCATACTCTCTTGATGCGGTCTTTAAGCCAGTTCTTTATCTATTTTCAGATTGAATTTTCTAAACCTTTCAACCCTAACTTCCATAAAACCCGTCTCTGGGGTACAGTGTCAATTGCTTTTGCAAAAACCAAGTACACAATATCAAATGCTAGTCCACTGTCTTATCTGTTTATTTACATCCTCATAACTTTGACAACTTCACTCTTTCTTGAATCCTTGCCTACAATCCCTTTTATTATTTTCTAGCAAAAACTCCTCTATGTGGTTTTTTTATCCAACTCTCTAGGATCTTTCCAACTATAGACATTACACTTATTAGTCCGTAGGTACTTGGTAATGGCTTTTCTCCCTTTTTAAAGAGAGGTATAATATTGGCCTTATGCCAGTCTATTGGTACCATGCCAGTGAATAAAAAGTCTCTAAAATTTAGAAACCATAACTTTGAAATAACTTAGCTTAGCTCGTTGAGGACATGTGGGTGAATTCCATCTTTATCAACGGTAATTTTATCCAACTGTTTCTCAATCATATTAGTTTTGATTCGGGGTGTTTCGTTTAAGGCTGTGACATTGCTATTTGCATTTTGGGCTTGAGCTCTGCCTTTTTCCTTTGTGTACACAGAGCTAAAAAAAAATGTTTAGTAAATCCGCCTTTTCTTTATCCCCAATTACCAATCCTGAGAAATAATTTAGGGGCCTAAATACTCAGATCTGATCTTTATGTTATTAATACATTTAAATAAAATTGGGAGGTTAGCCTTACTTGTAATCTATCTTTCAATTTATAGTTTTGGACATTTGATTTCCGTTTTTACATCTTTTGTTTTCAAATGATAAAAGTGATCTTTCATTTTTATATTTTTGGTATGCTCTTTTTTTCTTCATGGCTTTTTAACATTAGCTGTGAGCCACATAGGTTTAAATTTTAGCCTCCTTAACTTACTACCACTGGAATATAATAAATTTTGCAGTGTGTTTCTGTAGAAAAGACCTAAAACATTCTCATTACTGTTTTGTTTTCTTTGACTATAATATTCCCTCCAAGTCCAAGTCATGGAGAGCTGCCCTTAATTGAAAATTTGCTCTCCTAAAATTGTTTTTGCTTCTTGTTTGCTTCCTGTTCCTGCACATTTAATATAAGCTCTGCAAAACTAGGTCCAGCAGGGTATCATTTTTTAGTTGAGGGTTTATATAGACTAAACCATAAAATTATCTTGTATTAAATTCATAGTTTTTCACCTTTTGCTGTACCTGTAGTGACTTTACCCCAGTCAATGTCAGGGTAGTTAAAATTACCCATCACCCATCACACCTCCACCTGTTCGTTTTACTCTGCCTCCTTTTGTTTTTCATTTTACAATTTTGTAATACATTTGAATATGTTATTAATGCCAGTATGTACCCTCTCTCTACCTTTTGCATAATTGTCACAGATCCAGATTTAATGTCACCCACCTTGCATTCCCCTGCTGCCAGCACCAGTTTTGCCTAGGGATCCCAGTCCCTGCTTACTTCCTGGTCCAGGTCATATGACTCCCTGTCAGTTGCCATCCTTGCCTCAGAGGACTAGAGTGTTCTGCAGATGCACACCACCTGCTGGCAAACAGGTGAATAGTACCTGAACTGTCTCCTCTCCAGCACTCCCTCTGGTGGTGGGTTAGGATGTCTGCAGGTTACATGGCCCCATCCATTACATGACCTTCCCTTTTTAAAGAAGTGACTGGCAACATGAGGTTGGTTTGTTCCCGTCTGTGTCTTCTGTTCCTGATGTGCTCATGTACAACTTATTTTGTCTAAAAGGTTGTATAACTTACCTTAAACCTTAGTCTCATGGCAGCCAGCACTCTGTTTTTTTCACTCTTGCTCAGAATGGGCCTTCATTGCATGCTATTGCATTGATAACGAGGTCACCACCATCTAAAGCAGCTTATGGGAAACAAATTGTTTACCAGGGAAGAAGCCTATGGAATAAAGTAAGTAATACACATGAGCTCTGCTAGACTTAACAAGCAGTATATGCTGTATTTGCAGGATAGGCGTACTTAATTTGATGTTTTGCTTTGATTCACTGTTCTAAATCCCCACTTTGTAAATACACTGGAAGGGTGTAATTTTTTATCATGCACATATGATGTGTGTGTGTCATAATGACTTGCTGAAATTCAGTACAGGTAGTCCCCCAGCTAGGGATATCCGACATACAGACATCTTCTAGATACGAACGGGGTTCCCTGCTCTTCCCTGCTGGTTAATGTGCAGGACTAGGAAGGGGGGGGGGGGGAGGGGGGTTGCAAGACTTGCAGAAGAAATCTTTTGCTGTTCTGCAGGCTCTTTAATGATCAAGACAAACTCTGCAGTTGTTCTTTCTTGCATATCAAAGCACATCTTGCTTGCTCCAGAAGTTAATGAATGTCTAGGCTCCATAAAGATTTTTTTTGCTTTGTTTGTGATTTTTGGAAATGAAAAATCCAAACAACAAAAACTTTTGTGGGGTCTCCCTATTTTCTAAGATGGATAGTGATTGTATATGCCCCCTTTTCTTATGTATCAAAATGTCCTCCGGAATCTAGTTTTCCAAAATACTTTGGGAGGGAGAAATACTATCACCCAAAATGACCCTTGTCACTGTTGGGGGAAGGTGGGTCTGGTGGGAAGGGGATTACACACTTTTTGCCGCCTTTCTTTTTGGGGAAATCCCCCAAAAGTGAGAGAGGACTCACACTTGCTGCTCCATTTTCGTATACAGAAGGTCCCAAGCCTTTTCGCAGAGTAAGAGCTGTCATTTTTTTCCAACTTGTACATTGTAGAGTAGCCAGAAGGGGGAGCAGTTCCTGTACTCTATACAGTGTATAAAATGAAATTGGAATTTCCCACATTTTCGAGTGATTAGTGACAGAGTGTCCCAAAACCTTGTGTGGAAAGTGCTGGCTGGGTGTATGTTCCGCCCAGAAAAGATATGGCATGTTTTAAGGCTCCAGGAAATGTGTTGTATTGTCTGACTTTTCTGTTTGGTTTATGGAAAGCTAGAATGTTAGGGACCTGGAGCCTGACCAGGGAAAAAGAGTGGGAGGCTTTCCCTTGTCCACCCGACTCATGATAGTTTCTCAGTTTGTAGATTTGTTGTTGCTGATATTTGCTACAATAAACATACAGACTGGAGCATGCGTTGAATTTTACCTGGAAGCCTGCTGTCTAACGTTTGGACCATTCTGACAGCTGTCGCTACAGGTGATCTCACATATGCCTACGTTTAAGTCCAAAAGACAGCGGTGCTTTGAGACATTTAAACAGTCACAACAGAAGATCAGCCTAAGACGGTCGCTGAGGTAAATGCTGTCGTTGCAAGAATTCATTAACAAACTCCTTATTGCAAATGCTGTGCAACAGCAAGCTAATGCGGAACAAAAAGAGATGAATACTCCGCTTCTACAGTCTGTAATCACACAGCAGGAGACCAATCAATTGCTGGCAACTCCATTAGTAACTAAGCTGCAGAACTTGACCGGAAAAACCTGAGTGAAGTTGTGCAGCATCTGGCAGCATGGAATATAGAGGCGCCCTTGATTACCTTTGACACTATCTAGGTCAGCAATTTTCTTAAAAAATTGACAAAACACAATGATCTAGAGGCCTTTCTTCATACATTTGAGTAGACTGCTGAGAGGGAAGCCTGACCTCAGGCCAGTGGGCTTGTCTGGTCATGCCATTTCTAACTGCTGACCCCCAGAAGGCATATTTTGACCTGGCCCCAGAGGATGCCAATTACTATGAGAAATTTAAAGTTGAGATTGTCGGAAGGGTGCATGCGTGGGGCTCATGAATGGCCACAAGCTAAGTGAGCTCTGTATTACTTGGGACTTGATTAGCCTTATTTTGTAGAATGTTCGCCTTTTAACTTTTTTTTGACCAACGAGCCAGCTGCCTAATCCTCCTAACATACATTGACGGATGATGGTGCACTCAGGACAAAACCAAGAAGGCAAAATCCCATAATATTTGTGAGGTCTTGGCTCGTGCCACATCTAAGATGGTACCAACCTCTACTGCTTTGCCTATGACAGTGTTTGGAGACACATTTAGAGACTCAGAAGACTCTAGAGACACCGCCAACTCCTCTATACCTTATCAGAAAGAACCCCGAGGTAAGTCGGGGATTTACTTTCTCAAATAGATGTCATGCTTCAGGCTTTGGATTAGGTCTCTAAACAAGTTACTGATCAGCTTACCAAAGAGATAAGAGACCGGGGAGGCTGTACTATGGCTCTAGAGTCGCGATGCTCCGATCTTGATAAACTCCTAGACAGTCATGACTCTCAGCTGGACTATCTAAACTAGGAAAATATGTCCCTCAAGGTAGAATTGGAGGATTATGAAAACCACGATCGCAGGGCTAACATTAGGTTAAGTGGTCTGCCAAAATCCATCATTGATTGGTCAGGCACAGTTACTACCCTTTTGCTAGAGCTTTATTATTTAGAGCCCTTATTATTGTAGAACCAAGGAGAAAATAAAGGAGGTGGCTCGTACCAAGCACAACCTAGAATTTCAAGGTCAGCCCTATCAGTTTTTTTTCAAATTTATCAGTGGCTACTATTGCCAGACGTTGTGATTTCAAACCCTACCTCAAAATTCTACAATCCAACCAAATCAAGGTGCAGCAGGCTCTTCTGCAGCAGCAGCAGTAGCAACTGGCACAGCCGTGACAGGATTTGGCGTGTGGCTAATGTGCCTGTACCTTCCGATGACTCTCCCTTGTTGTTTGACAAACAGCCTGAGGATCTGTCATTGCGAATTTCAGAGCAGGAAGCAGACTTTGAGACCCTTGGAGAGTGTGGTCAGCACTTGCTGGGCGAGGGTTCTGCATCAGTGGCTGCATTTGCAGAGGTTGGCTTAGATTAATATGAGGATGATGATGACTGTGATGTCACCTGGGAACCACCGTAAGGTCAAGCAGCAATTCCCGAAACAGACGAAGAAGAGGAAAGGCAGCAACAGCAGCAACAGACTGGGGATGGAAGGGGCTGCAAATTTGCCTCATGTGTGTCCCAAAGAACACACAGACCAGTGGGCTCAAGCAGAGGAACAGTCCGAGACGATGTGACCGTGGGGGAGATGGAGCTGGAGCAGACACAGGGCACCCAGCAGACCCAGAGGCAGGCAAAGAAAAAGAGCAGAAAGACGATGAGGGGTGCGTAGCAATCTGCATCCTTTGCCACAAGCAGATTTGCAGAGGACAGGCCGGATTACATTTGGGTACAACTTCCCTGCTTTCCCACATGCGCAAGAACCACAAACCAAGGAGCAGTACTTGCGTTCTCCTGAAGGAAGTGTAACCATGTCATTGTCTCTTCTTTCTCCTCCATTGACTCCTTCTACACCTCCAACTGTCATTGCTAATATGTCTCATGAGGTTGGTGACAGCCAGACTTTAAGCTGCGAGGAAGTATCCGCTTCTGGCCGCAGGTTTCGATTGTTGCCGAAAGATGGGTACTTCAGTGACCCTTTCAGCTCCCCTAGCTCCCAGTCCCTTCAGCCCACTCTACCAGAGTTCTGGGCAAGACATCAGGCTATGGGCCCAACCAACAAAAGAGTCATCAAACTCCATTCACATCTAGCCAAACTATTGGCCTTGCAGCTACCGCCGTACAGCGTTGTGGACTCCCTTCTGGGACCTGATGGCCTGTGCCGAGCAGCGGTAGAATATACCAAGCAGGCATTACTTCTCCCGCACAGCTGTTCCCAGTTTACATGCACATGTGTTAGGTAACGTTTCCCAGGCATTGGCATTCTCAGTGTCTAGTCATATCCACATTACCATGGAGAGCTGGACAACCAGGCACGAAGTGGGACGCTACCTGTCCTTCACCGCTCACTGGGTGACCTTGCATACCTCAGTGAGCGGTAGTCTGCAAGAGGCATTGCTGCACCTGGTACTGCCACCGAGGGGTGTAGTGGGAAAGCATGGACCACCTCAGTTCTCTCCCTCCTTCCCCTCCTCCTTCATTCCTTCTACCGGCAAACCCTCTCTTATCGACACTCCTCCTGAAAGGCCAGCAGCGGAGGACACTGTGGTTAAGCAGGCACCCCACTACGGCTCCCTCAATCACACGCGTTGCCAGGCAGTGCTGAAACTGGTGTCTTTGGGGGAGAAAACTCACACCGCCAGAGAAATCTTGTCCGCTTTGCACAGGGAGGTTGAGGCTTGGCTCCCGGCTCACAACAGGCAACGTAGTGTGCGACAACGGGGCCAACCTTGTGGCCGGGCTTCGCATGGGCTGCATAACACATGTGCCCTGCTTTGTGCATGTACTGAACCTGGTGGTGCAGCAGTTCCTCTGCACGTACCCAGGACTGCAGAACTTGAGCCTGAGACAGGCTCACTTGCTCTATCTGCAGCCATGTACGATCCCCTACTGCCGCCGTGGCGCTTAGCAAGATCCAGCGCCAACAGAGACTTAGACTGATTTGTGACACTGTGACTAAATGGAACTTCATCTTGCACATGCTCCAGCATCTGTGTGAGCAAAAGCTAGCCATCCGCCATTACTTGGTCAGCGTGGTGCATGAAGACAGCGGGCCCTTGGTACAGCCACACAACTGAGCTATTTTATCAGTGACCAGTGGCTGCAAATGGAGACACTGTGCAAAGTACTGGCCCCCTTTGAGCAGGCCATAAATGTTGTGAGTCGGGAGTGGTCAGGCTGGAAAGATGAAATTCCCATCATTTTTCTGCTTGATAATACCCTGTGTGGCGATAGGGGAGGAAGAAATGGGGGAGGAGGATGAGGGTGACATTACACTTCATAGCACACAGTCAGCATCAGGAGGAGCAAGAAGGGACACTGGCCAGCATCAGGAGGTTCAAGTGGAGGAGGAGATGATGATGATGAGGAGGGAGATCAAGTTGGGGCTGCTGGACAGGACCCGTCCAACCCGCTTTTTTGCTCTGTCACGCCCCAGACATTGTGGGGGCGATGGAACAACAGGAACTCTTTCATATGTGTGTCCACATGTTGCGATGCCCACGCAGGGACCCCCGCATTTGCAGCATCAAAACCTGGGATGATTACTGGCTGGTCACCCTTCTGGATCACTGGAGCCTGGAGCAGAATACTATGCGACGGGCTGTGTGAGGAGTTCTGCACACCACATTCCACACAGGGTGCTTAGACGGACACCGCCTCCACCGTTTTCCCCTGTAGCATCAGCAGTAGTGGCAACAGGCCGCACACATCCAAAAGTGTGGGCCAAGGCAGGGGGGATTTTCTGGATGCCTGGCGAAACCTGATGCAGCCACTTCAAACAAGTGAAGTGCATTGGCATAACCTTCGGGAACGGATAAAGCGCATGGTGCACGATTACGTTGGCTCTTTTCAGGCTGTTGGTGGTGCTGTTGACGACAGCACTTATGAGGAGGATGCCTGTCCTGACAGTAGTGATGCCATTATTTTTGGGTCAACAGGCTTGAAATCTGACACAGTATGCCATCAAGCTTCTTTCGCGCCCGGCATCCAGTGTTCTGTCCGAAGAATTCTGTCTGAAGAACCTTCAGTGCCGCTGGCAGAGTGGTAACGGACAACCAATCACGACTATTGCCTTAAAATGTCAATGGCCTCACCTATTTGAAAATGAATGAAAGGTGGGTTACTAACAACCCACTCCGGATGTCATTAATTGACTGACACAAGGACTCACTAGGCCAACCAAGATGCCTTTGTGAACCCACACTGCTCCTGTGCTGAGTCTGTGGCTGCCTATCACTAAACACCCTGTCAGCTGAGCCTGCCTCGGTTGAATTTTTCCACTAGTTATCGCAACGTCCAGGGGTAGCATTCTTAGCCAGTGTCATGCCTGCCATTGTGCCAGCCAGCAATTTACCTTACATTTCTGCTGCTTCTGGGAGCCCAACAAACTGCAGATGAAAACCCCCAGTACTGCCACACTGATGGGTACCATTGCTGTTGCTTAATTTTTCAGATAAGTATTGAGAGACTGAGGGTTGGCATTCATGTCATCCACTTCATGATGCAAACTAGCAATATCGTCTACCTTCCAGACAGATGCACAAAACAACTTGGTCTGGCCCTTCTACGTTTATTCACAAATTTCCAATATTTGCATTACACACTTCGGGTTGGAATTGATAATGCACTACACCTAGCTCTAGATCCCAGATGCCAGATACCAATGCCGTCTACACTCTGTCTCGGGGTCCACCGCCTCCTCCTGCTGTTGCTGCTGCTGTCTGCCCAGTGCTCTATTCACAAAAATTGTATTACACACTTCTGGGTGTCATTGAAGATGCAGTACACCCAGCTCTAGATGTCAGTTACCAATGCGCTCCATCTCAGGGCTCACCTCTTCCTCCTGATGCTGTTGCTGCTGCCGCCTATCGGCACTCCATTCACTACAATTGTATTACACACTTCTGGGTGTCATTGACGATGCACTACACCCAGCTCTAGATGCCAGTTACAATTGCGCATCAAGCTCCATCTCAGGGCCCACCGCCTCCTCCTGATGCTGTTGCTGCTGCCGCCTATCAGCACTCCATTCACTATAATTGTATTACACACTTCTGGGTGTCATTGCGATGCACTACACCCAGCTCTAGATGTCAGTTACCAATGCGCTCCATGCTCTGTCTCAGGGCCCACAGCCTTCTCCTCCCGGTGTTGCTTCTGCTGCTGCCGCCTGCCCAGTACTCCATTCACAAAAATGATATTGCACACTTCTGGGTGTCATTGACGATGCACTACACCCAGCTCTAGATGCCAGTTATCAATGCCGTCCACTCTCCTTCTCAGGACCCACTGCCTCCTCCTCCTGTGGTTGCTGCTGCCTGTCAGTACTCCACTCACCTAAATTGTATTACACACTTTAGGGTGTCATTGACGATGCACTACACCCAGCTCTAGATGCCAGTTACCAATGCGGTCCACGCTCCTTCTCGAGGTCCACCGCCTCCTCTTGCTGTTGTTGCGTCCACCTGCCAGTACTCCATTCACTAAAATTGTACACTTCTGGGTGGCATTGATGATGCACTACACCCAGCTCTAGATGTCAGTTACCAATGCGCTCCATACTCTGTCTCAGAACCCACAGTCTTCTCCTCCTGCTGTTGCTGCTGCAGCCTCCCAAGTACGCCAATCACAAAAATGGTATTACACACTTCTGGGTGTCATTGACGATGCACTACGCTAGAGGGGGTTAAATGTCATTTGCCACTTGGATGTACTGTTTGATTGGGCAGCCATATCTGCTTGTAGATTATAGACCTCCTGTATTGACCTAATTCCATTACATTGTTTGGTGTCATCTGTAAAAACAGAAATGTATGTAGAAAAGTATGAATCTTTATTCACTACTCTCTGGTTGCGGTCTTTAAACCAGTTCTCTATCCATTTACAGATTATATTTTCTAAACCTAAACACCCTAACTTGCATATTAACTGTCTGTGGGGTACTATGTCAAATGCTTTAGCAAAGTCCAAGTACACAATATCAACTGCTACTCCACTGTCTACCTGTTTACTTACTTCCTCATAAAAAGAGAGTCAGTTTGTTTGACAGCTTCGATCTTTCTTGAATCTATGCTGACTATCACTTATACTATTATTTTCTAACAGAAACTACTCTATCAAACTCCCTGGGACCTTTCAAACTATGGAAGTTAAACTTACTAGTCTGAAGTTACATGGTAATGACTTTGCTCCCTTTTTGAAGATAGTAACCACATTGGCCCTACGTCAATCCATTGGTACCATGCCAGTGAATAAAGAGTCTCTAAAAATTAGAAACAAATGGTTTTGGAATAACTGAGCTCAGCTCTTTTAGGACACATGAATGTAATCTATCAGGTTCTGGTGCATTGTCAATCTTAATTTTCAATCATATTAATTTTGAGCTATTGTGGCTCTTTTAAGGCAGTGACATTGCTATTAGCAATTTGGACTTGAGCTCTGCTATTTTCCTTTGTGTACACAGAGCTAAATAAAAGTGTTTAGTTAATCCGCCTTTTCTTTATCCCCAGTTAGCAAGCCAGAGACATCCTTTGTGGGGCCTTGAAGCTCAGATCAGATATTTTTGCTAATAATTCATTTAAAAAATGTATGACCTTGTTTATCTGGTGAGAAAGTGGTTGCAAACAGAGACTCTTACAGCATTACAGATTGTGGAGAAAATCACAATGGACCATTTCCTGGGGTCCCTCCCGCACACTAAGGAAGTGGGTAACACATGCAGATTCACAGTCCGCAGACCAGCTAGTAGATTGAGAGCTATCTAGTTGTGGAGGATTTTCTGGTAACAACATCCTTTTAGTGACCTGCATCACACAAATAGTCTTCCCCATGGCCACAGAAAAGAGCCTTCACACTTGTTAGATGAAAGGTGATCAACAGAGAGCAGACCGGTCCGAGAGTGGTGGAAAGGCCTGTGAGAGTTTACCAGGTTCCCATGGCCAGCTGCAGTGTTGTCGATGCACACGAGTGGGTACACATTGCGGCAAGATACCTCATGCCTGTGGAACCTATGGAGTGTGAATTTGCTCGAAGTCCCTTTTTTGCATTATGTACCACAGATACTGACCTACATATGTCTGTTGTCAAAGTGGGTGATAAAACAATACAAGCTTTACTAGACTCAGGGAGACTTGTGACATGTTTGGTGAACTTTGAGCAGCTTAGGGGGCCATGCATAGGTGTGCTCTGTATTCATGAAGATACTAAGACTTACCCCATTGTAGTCATAAAGTTTTAGACGGATTGTGGAACTGTTTGTCATGAAGTGGGTCTGTCATCTGCACTAATGCACAGTGTAATTTTGTCGCAACCATCAAAGACTGGCCACAACCGCTGACAAAGACGGAGGATAAAACTTTCCTTGGCATGATTGAGTACAGGTTTGTCCTAAATTTTGCAATGCTGGCAGCTCCATTAACCGATTTACCTTAGGAAAAATGATCCCTTATGGTGAAATGGAGTGCAGAAGCTTAAAGGGCATTCGAAAAACCAACCACCTGTGTTAGTTGCCTTAACTTTGAGAAACCTTATGAGGTGCAGACCGATGCCTCTAGTGTAAGATTGGGGGCTGTTCTGTTGTAACTTTTGGGTGGAGAGGAGCATCCAAGTGGGTGGAGAGGAGAACCCAATATCCTACTTGAGTAGGAAGTTAATCCCAGAAAAAAGAAATAAAAGGCCAGGGACACCCAGTGGTTTTTGTGTCTACAAAACTGCAGATGCCCTCTTTAGGGCACATTTTATGGTGACAGAAAGTGTCCGAGCCTAAGGGTTTATAAGTGCCTGACCCCACAGGCTCGAACAGAGGGGCATATATGTGTCAGAGTGTCCCCAAAACCTTGTGGGCAAAGTGCTGGATGGGGTGCATGAACTGCCTAAACAAAGATATGACATGATTTATTGCTCCCGGAAATGTATTGTATATGTATTGGATTGTTAGGGTCCTGGAGCCTGGACATGGAAAAAAGAGTTGGAGGCTTTCCCTGGTCCACCAGACTTATGTCTGGGTTTTTAACTGTGGTGGTGAAGCACAGGTGTCCTATATAATCAGGCAGCATTATGCTTTCAGCAGCTCAGTGTTTTCCTAAAGCTGGGATGTAACAGAGTTCCATAATACAATCACTATCTCTAAAACAAGAACAAGGAACGAGAAGACAAACATTTGTGCAATGTCGAATTATAAATAGTGGAGCAGCTAGTTAATAAGAAAGAGTATGTTTATCCCAAGACCTAGTGAACTTTTCCCCTCAAATGCCAGTAAAAATATGTGTACAATATTGCAATGATTAACACTAGTGTACAACATTTTTTTTACTTGCTGAAAATCTTTTCCAAAGATTTCAATACATTTCTATTAACTTGATACATGAACTTGGTTACGGATTGTGCTGACAACCCAACAAAATGTTTTGCTTCCCATCTCAACACCCCATGTGTTTGGGCTTTACCAAGGAATCTTTTCCTCCCTTTCCTGTCATTCAAGACCATTGAGACAACAAATTTGTCTTCTTAGAATGCTATGTCATTTTGCACTTCGCCTATGCAAATGAGTTATGTGGCTAATAGTCCAATGCTTTGGAATGATCCCAATAAACTCATTTCCATGACATATAATATTTAGATTGACATACAATCCAATTGGTTGAATCTTCTATTTTTTTGGACAGAGAGAAACACTTAGTGCCTCAGACCAAGCTTTTTTCTTCTATGGTGCCTCATTGTCTATTTTTCTAAGTATAATACTGATGCAATAGCATACATAGATCACCAAAAGGCACACAGCTGGACTGAAGGACAAGAGAAAAAGTGTGTCTTGCACTGGGTGAAAAGTCCTCTAATGGTTCACACTTCCAGGGTAGAAAACTGGCTAGCAGATTTTGTTAACTGCAAATAAATGTATCCTCTATCATGGACTGTACACCGGAACATGTTTTGCTAGAATATATCTTGGATGTCATGGCAACTATCACAATCAAAGAATTCACAGATTAGAATTTTCATTAAATCCAGATTCTTAGGGAACATTTCTGATCAAGTGTTTTATACCTAAAGTGACAAGACTATAGACTTTGTGAAGCACTGTGTAATATGTCAGCCCTATATAAATACTGATTAATAATATTAACTACTAATAACTAATACCCTTTGGGCCAGTAATAGTTCTTCCTGCTGTGTTGATTAAAGCATTTGGATTTTTTTTCAAATGGTACATGGCCATTTAGGGATGGATAGATTATTTCCTTGTCAATTTGACTTAAATTCACCTAAACATTTGTTAGAATACATAGCATTTACTAGTGTGACTTCTGTCAATCTAGGAAACAAGCCAAGGGTCAAGGCAAAAGCAAGCAAATTAAGTCTGGAACATGCAGATATCAGTAAGCAGAGCAAAAGCAAGTACTGAAGCAGAGGGAGTCACTGGGAAAGGGATTCAGAATCTGAAGGACGGGAATGCAATAGTAAATTTGCTGTTCAAATTCAGTTTGGTTCTAATGGATATGTATAAAATAAAAAGGGGCTCACCACCAATCCTAAATTTTGTAAACAATAGTCTTTGACATGTTATCAAGGAATATTGCAGTGAGCATTCTCAATGGCTGGTGGTGTCAGGGGGTTTTCCCACCCAATTATGACCACCAGCAAAGAACAATATTTACTGCCGTAAGCGATTTTCTACCCTGTCATTTGATGATGACGTTCCCGCTGGTTGCACTCCGGCTGTCACACTGTCACACGCTTTAGAGCAGTGTAAGGACCACTTCTGCCTCCTGTCATTTGCGGCCCCGAATACCACAACACCAGCAATTCTAAGACCATGGATCAGATGAAGTATTACCTTTTTTTTTAATCCTCTAGAAAACATTAACATTAATTGCTTTATCAGCTGGGAACAGCTTAAAACTAATTTTGTGTCAATTTTGAGTTCAGCTTGAAAGGAATCCAAAATAACCTATTAATCTTACAGTTTATTATATAATTTATATAATAATCATATATTAATCATATTTTGTAATACATAGGTTGTAGCATAAGGGTTAGGTAGTGGAGACTACTGGGGCAGGCAACAGTGCAAAGCAAATCTGGAGTCTCTTAATTTCACCAACAACAGTTTGTTTGTGCTGTACGTGATTTACAATATATACAAGAAAACATCAAAAAGCAAACAAACTTGGTATGTAATATAATTTGTTGTAAAAACAGTTATTCTATGTGTTTTCACTGTACCTAAACTACTAAGAAATCCTTTGCAATGTATGTTCTCAAAAAAGATCAGATGTGTATTGATATTTGTAGTATCTGCTTTGGACACAGCCACACTGCCCCTCTATATCCCTTCTGTTTTCACAGGCAACACAGTGGTTAATGGCATACTATGAGATGAAATCCCTGGACAGGCCCCCTGAATTGCGGGGATGGGGGCACTGACCTCAAATGGGTCAGTGCACACAGAGCGGATGGGAGAGACAATGTCACCCCATCTTGCTGTACCCCCGCATGCGCCTGTTCTTTTGCACAGGTGCGCTGTGCTCTTTTCTTTGCATCATCCAGATGCACAGAGTTGTGGCACTGATCCGACCTGCCCGAGATTCTCTATCTCTCCCTCATCCCCCTCCCCTTTCCCCTGGCTTCCACGTCATCTGATGGGCACACTCCTATGGGATATCCTCCTATCAGATGACTCATACGCACGCCGCCCACGCGGCCCGACGTGCACATGGTAGAGGGACTTCCGGAACACTGACCAGTAAATCCATATATGGACGGCTCAGGAAGCTCTCTTGTTATTCGGCTCTCCGCTTTTGAATGTAGCGGTTGCTCACACTGTTTCCAGTTCAGAGACATATACAGGGGTAAGCAAAAGATCCAAACAATGGCAAAACATACTTGGGCATTGATTTAACAAACCTTTATTATGTTCTATTCAATATAGGTTCAATAGGGGATTCCCATTTAGAGATATATCCCATACCTGTTTATTTCTACAGTGGAGATATCCTCCATATTTAGAAGGGTAAGAGATTATCTAAATCATTTGTTATATTCAATTTAATAATAGTATTTTATTTCCATAATCTTAAAGATACACCCTATTATTATGATACTTATTCCTTTCAGATTTCAATTAGGAGAACCTGCAAGAAATCCCCGTATATTAGGAGGAAACAGTCTTATATGCAGGCTGAAGAAAAATAGATCATTTAATTTTACTTCATAAAATGACAAATGTGTGCAAGTAAGGACAATGTAAGTCAGTTACTATTTATTTATGACATCAGATTTATTCAGTCATGGTTGCTCTGAGCAGATATACACATCCTTATAAAATATATTGAAACATAATAAAATGTAAAAACGAATTTTACACTCAGTTACCACTGAAGGAACAAGACTATCTGAATTGAATACACATATAAGGATAGCTGTTTTGATTCCTGATATACTATATAACATCAAACCTCAGGAATATATGTGACATTAATTATTTTGATAACACATTCTATTAAAAGTAATTTAGTCATCATTTAAAATAAGAAATTACCTAAATATCTATATACCAATGTAACAGATATTCATTTAACATTTAGATGCCTTCAAGAAACAGAGCTTTGAACATCAACATACGTAGCATCACCCCTGAGGAAGCCTAGATTGGGAGAAACGTGTCGGGTTAACAAATCTGCGTCAGAAATACGTATATTTTATATTTTCTATGCATTTTAAACTAGTCGGTCTCTGTCTAGCATAGGAGGTAAATGACCTCTAGAAAGGAAGAAATACTCTAATTTTTACTGTGGATGTTTACAAAAAGATTTGGGTAATTACCCTCCAAGGGTGAGGAAGTACCTGATAAATCTGTACTATTGACATTATTGTTTGTTGTTTCACATTTATGAGAATGTACTATTGATTTTTGTTGAATACACTAAAAATTGTTGCCAAAGACAACCCTGTCTTTGAACTACATTCATTCTAATACCAGAAATTTCCAGGGTTGGCGAAAAAATGTAATTTTCCTGTCGGGAATTAATCTATAAATTCCCAATCTCTTGTTCCACACTGGTCCCCAATAAAAAAGATCTTGCAAATTTCAAACAAAAAGCAAACAATCTTGCCACTGGATAGGAAACTAACTACAACATAAGAAAGAGAAATTCTCTTTATTGGGAGCAAACCTAATGTTTGTTTCAAACAACACAACGCTGGATAGTAGACTTTTCACCACAAAATACCTTTTGATTTCCTCAGTCCACCTCAGACAAGTGATTCCAAGTGCAGGACAGATTAAACTGACCTGATCTGTCTTTTTCTTGTCAGTTGAGCACTTACCCCAAGGAAAACACCAAAATCTGGAGCGGGTTTTAAAAATGGCACTGCAGAGGAGAGACATCTGGGACATATGTACACACAATCTATTACTCTTTCAGACATTCTCTCCATGCAACTGCCACATAGTATATAGACTAACTAATGCTAAGTAATGTATAATTCACCCTGCATGATCAAGTAAAATCTAGGAATAAATTATTTAATATATAGTGGAGTCAAATTAAGTGGAATGGAATACCCTTTGTGGTGCTGACTGTGTCAGTATGCATTCATGAAAAATAAAAAAATTCATTTTTTTCGTATATGGAAGCAGCCATCTTCTGAGTGGCAGGTTGACCTTGCCATTCTCTCTTGACCTTTTTCTCCACCACAGCCCCACCTCATTGCTTAAGCATCACCACGTGACAGGGGAAAAAAAGCACTAAACTCGCTGACCATTTAAGTCAGTGGGAGTGGTTCTAAACCACTCCTAACAAAATGCTGCTTCAATATCCACTTTAGCCAACAAAGCCCCCCTCCTGTGCCTTCTAACCCACCAAATCGCCTCATCAAATGATTTATACAACACTGAACACAGTTCAGGCGCAATAGCTTCATTCACCAACCACCTTTGGATGTGATAAATGGTGGATATACCTGAATTTATTGCGCTTCTTTTTGGGCACCACCCCAAGAGGTGAAACTACCTGCCACCTCCTTCCGCAGCTTCTCTTCCACTAGTTCAGGGTCTGCCCATTCTGCGGGACCACTTGAATCACCACTATTAGAAAACCCTCCTTGAACCATCCTCCAAAAACTGCACCACAGCACTGACTCTGAATATATGCTTAGGAACGTGCACTGAACCTGCGTTCTCCCTCTTTCCAGCCACATCACCAAATCCCACCCTTTCTCTGACACCCTCATAGCAAAACAAGCTCTGGCTCCCATTCCCTGCCCAGCTCACTTACCCATTTTTTTGCCAGATATCAAGCTGCTCACTCATCTTCTTTCCAGACGCCAAGCTGCTACTGGCTAGGAAGCCCCTAACCTGCACTCCTCTCCAACCTCGGAAGCAGGGCCCTCATCCTCCTCATAAACTCTTGCATATCTCCAATACCCTACTAGAGAGAGGACCTCTGGAACCAGCACCCCTTTTCTGCAGGTTCCGCAGTGCATCAGGGTTCCTCTTAGGCCTTAACCCAGCTCGAGCTGAAGACTACTTGTTTGGGGGTCTGGAGGGTCCCTCCTGGGGCTCCCACTGTGGTGCTGAGCCCACAAGGTCACCTCAGGTCTGAAGGCAACTAAGGGTGTGATCTCTCAGGCTGTCAAAGCTCATGCCCCCACGACTAGAGAGGCCTAGGGGACCCCTTGAAGAGCTTCTGCTACCATACTCTGCAGCCATGCAAAACCACTGTCCCAGCAGCAGCACTACTCTGTGCTAATAAAGCATCAATACTGCTCATGGTCTAACCTAGCAGGCACTAGCTAACCCCTCCGACCACAACACAATCTTTCCTCTCCTTGCCCTAACTGCATGTGGCCTTACCCCCCTTATATCCCCTCAGCTACCCCACCCTTTCTCCACCCCCATCCAATCACTTCTTCCCCTTTAATTATCCAGCCCTTTACTAAACCCCCAACTCTCTGGCTCTCCCGCCACCCTGTCATGAAGCCCCTGCACCTATCTCTCTCTTTTTCCGCTCTGGGCCTATCTGTACACATGCCTTATGGAACCTTTTCACTTACTGTGATTATATATTTATAGGCCAACCTAATGCTAGTGAAGTTGTCTGCAATTCAAGATTTATTCGGCTATTTTTATTCAAAATAATTATTGTTGCATTTTTATTTAACAGATGCAAGTACGTATGCACATTATCTCTTCAATGCATTTGATGCCGCTCAGTCTGGCTCAGTTAAGTTTGAAGTAAGTAGATATTCTATTTTTTCTATACAGCTCATACCTGGGCAACTGCAACATATTTCAATGCTATTTTCACACACACACACCAAAAAAAATAACCACACAGATAATTGCTTAATCCTAGTTATACCAACTAGGCCACCCTGCCCTGTAGTTTTGCTGAATCTTACACAATACACTTGTAACCGATGGAAAAGATTCTGTCTTTAGAAGTGTGGCTTTAGTTTGGTTCAAAGTTGGTTATTAGAACTAAGAAATATTACACAATAATATATCGATAAAAGGACTTCACTTGAAGCCTGTGTCAACAAAACTTAGAGCTTTTGCCCTCTGGTTCTTTTCCTTTAAAAAGTACATTGTGGCAACTGATTTGCATGGCATAGCACTGCAAAACACAAATAACACAAAACTTTAATGTTACCAAAAATTTGTGGACCCTTGAGTGTACAGCATATGGTACATAGTAAATTTTATTTAGTCCATTTTATCACACCTGGACAAAGGTATTGACAAGCCTGAATGGATAGTAAAGAGGCTTATGGAGGACCGTGCAGAGATCTCCCCAATAGAGGAGATTTTTTTCTGACTTAGAGGAGAGAAAAAAACCCTTGGAGTGGTTTTCCTAATTAATAAGAATTATAGGATGATCTATCGTGCCTCCAAATGCTTTATGTAGGTGCCAAAATCAAATGTTATAAAAAAATTTACAACAAATGTAGAACAAAATATAGGAAACAAGATTTTGATGGCAAATTCAATTATATTGGATTAACACACAAAAAATATACAAATTATATAATTCTGTGTATCATAGATCAAACAGGTGATTTATAGTAATTTCCATTCACAACTTCATGGGAAAGGCGACTTAATGACTATACAGAGCATCTTTGATTGTAAGAATCGCAAAAAAAAACAAAACGTAAGTTTCACTTCTCGTAGCCCAAATCAATTCACCATCAAGGGACTTGTGAAGAGCGTTACAAACTGTATGCAAAGCAATATACAAAAATATTTTGAGAGAATGTACATATGTATAGATCAGCAGTCCAAGAGGATAAATACATACACTTAGGTAATAATTCCTATTATTATTTTTATATGTTCAACTGTGGTAAGTTATATAAATTATAACCAATTGTTTCATGCTGGTGCATGTTAGCTAATTGCCAATATTACATGGAATGGAGATATACAGATGTATAGTAAAAATATCAGTGAAATTATGTATATTAGGTATAAGGTAAGTATGTTGTAAGGTTGTTGTTGAAGTTGTTGAATCAAATACCTATCAAATACCTAATCAAATACCTCAGCCTATATATAAAAGTTAAGAATAGTTATGCCAGTGTCATTAAGTAAATGTAATGTTAAAATACAGATGAATATTGAATCTTTAAACATAATCATTGTATAACTCTATCATTCATATACATCTTGAGGGAGCCATAGAGCATACTAAATGTTAAAATTTAAAATAATTATGTACTGTTCATTAGTATTATTATCCTTTTGGAGATTTTAATATGTGTCATATTACCATTATTCATACCTGGGCACTATGTATACATCTCACATCATGACACATCTCACATACCTAGATACCATTCTTACATCCTCCACAATTGTACCACAGTCACTCACTCGGGGGGTTGCTGTTTTAAAGTAAGCGTTTAGAAGCCTGAAATTAAACATACAAATTATGGACCCCTGGGGGACTAAATTTATACCTACCTGTCACAAAACTAGAACTGTCATACTACACTATCCTGTCCCCTTCCCTACTTAAAACCCCAATTTCTCTGGACTGGAGAGATGTACGAAACCATAAATGTAGGTGGAAGTGGGGGACACATGTGACTAACACTCCCTAAAATTTCATCGGTATGGCATCATCAGAACATAAAAAACTCTGCACATCAAAACAAACTGCCCTGTTTTATATAGGTGGTTGGTATTTAAAATATTTCTATGTGTTACAGAATGGAAAGATAAAACAATCATGTAATATTTTAAAATGTAACTCTCAGGTAAAAGCTCATTTTCACGCAAATACATGAACCCACCAATTATTCGAAGCATTTATTGTCACACTTACCTCTTCCTCACTAAAGCACAAACTCCTCTCTCCTGCGTATGTGGGCTGTTATGACACTGGGCATGCCTCTGTTACCAAGCTTTATCAATTCTGTCCAATCCACTGGCCAATCAGAAAATAGCCTCTTGACCAGCCCTGGCTATTTAGCTAGCTCACACACTACACTCTGTGTTCGTGCAACATGTCTCCATTGTTCCAAGCCCCTAATTCTGTTTCCCATTCACCTGGTGCTTAATTCAGTGTTTTTTCTGTCCAGCTCCTGTGTTAACCCCTTATTGTTCCAGTGTTCCTGTCTGTGGATATAAGGCTGAGTCACCTGTGCCTCCTGTTGCTTCCAGTGTCTCCTGTGTTCCCTGTGCCTGTAGTGGCCCCAATGTCAGTAGTGTCTGTCACCTGGATCTCTGGCAATTGACCCCTGGCGTGTGACCTGACATCTCTTGCTTGCTGCCTGCCCCAACCCGGGTCTTCCTCAACTATCCTATTGCGGACCATTGAGTCACCCAATATTTGCATATGGGCAGCTCAATAGTGGGGTTTCCAGATACCTCGTGCATGCGCACTGTGAACACCGTGACACTGTTCCCACGGCCTTTAGGGTGGGAACAAACCCAACACAGCCTCTGGCTGCTACACAGACTGTGCATCAGCACCCCTGCTACACACATTCATGCTGGATACTATCTATATGAGCTCACATCAGGTATGATTTATTACACAATATAGACTTTATTACATGTTACAATGTTTCCTATTTAAATTTTTTCTTTCTTATCCCCTAATATAGGTTGAAGTGTAAAAAACTCTATTTCTCCCTCTAAGTTCCAAAATCAGATATTACTGTTTGATTGTGATTAATGCATGCCTAATTTTAAGCGGATACCCTGAAAATGTTACTTTTATATATGGATCATTTTAATCCATACGTTATATTCCCTAAAATAATTTGAAATCTGCACTGCCAACACATAACTTTATCTATTAATTACCCTTCACAGTACAGATAATTATGTGGAATTATAACCATTCATATCTATAAGGAATCCCCCTTAGGAATCCCTGCTATTTTAAAGTAAGTAACCATCTTCTATCTTTATAGAATGTTTAACACACTTGTGTACCCTGAAAAGCTAATATAAAAATTGCTTCATGGACACTAGCTTAACTATTCCATACTTTTGGATATAGGCTGTACTGGATTCAACAACCTTACAACATACTTACCCTATACTTAGTATACATAATTTCACTCATATTTGTACTATACATTTGTATAGTACCATTCCACGTTATATTGGCATATACCTAACATGCACCCGCATAAAACAATTAATTATTATTGATATAACTGACTGCATTTGAATATATAAAAATACCAATAACAGGAAATATTAGCGTATGTATTTATTCTCTTGGATTACTGATCTATACATATGTATATTCATATTGAAATATTTTTGTATATTGCTTTGTATACAGTTTGTAACGCTCTCCTCAAGTCCCCTGATGAAGCCGACAAGCAAAATGTGTAAGGTTAGGAGATGTGACTTTAAACTGATGTATTCATTTCCGATTTTTAATATCAGGGATCCTCTGTATAGTCAATAGGTTGCCTTGCCCATAAAGTTGTGAATGGGAATGACTATAAAATTACCAGTCTGATCGATGATACAAAGAAGTATATGATTTGTATTCTGTGTGTTGATCCCATATATTTGAATTTGCATTTTAAAAAATATACATGGGTCTCACAACAGAGATGGAAGACCCTGGGGGGGTCTTGCTAAAATGAATAGGCCTGTCTGTCACCAGTATCCAAACTGTTCTGAACACACTTGCACCAGGCTAGATGAGCACCTCTAGCACATGTTCTGCAACTTCTGACCACATACCAGTCTTGGATATCCAGTAGTCAAAAAAGTCTTTACTACTAAGGCTGAAGGTATCCGTTCTGGAGTTCTCCTTGACTATCAGGGCCAAGCACTGCATGTGGCTGCTAACTGTGGAGAGGCCTGGCATCAGATTCCTTAATAAATGTGCATCTGGATTCAGTCTCACATTAATCAATATGAAGTGGCAATTTTCTTTCTGCAAGCCTATGGCTTTTAACAATACCTGAGGAGGATTGACAACACACACTAACACACCCTTCAACCGCTTGGCAAGGGTTCCTCTTCAAAGAAAGCTAAGGGTTGGGAATCAATGCATGGAAATGTCTTGATCCTCTCCCTCTGTCTGACAATGCTTCATTTATTGTTCAGACTGTTTGTTGGATTGTTTCTGGCATAGAGAGAAGTAGTAGGAGCCTGTTTATGGCACACAGGACATTGGCTAGGAGAAAGGGATGGAAGAGGTGGTGTGGGTTCATATTCATAACGAGTCATCCCCTCTCCATCTTGATATTGACATTTCCAACATTTCCAATCTTCAACCTTTTTCATCTGTATAAAGAAGGCAACATTACATTTAGGAAATAGTAGAAATTCCTTTACTTTTGCACTCTTAAACCCTTAATTAAAGCTGTGTTTCATCTGACTGACTCCCAATCATTCTCTTTCACCCTGGAACTAGGGCAACTGACCATTTTTTTACTTTGCCAATGTTATTCCTAACTGCATATTGTGTAAAAAAAAACAGTGAGTGCCAACTATTGTGTCATCCTTTTTTTTGCCTTAGTTGACCCTACTGGTGCTGCTGTTGCTGAGTCTGGAACTGTTACTTGAGATAAAGAGAACTGAGAACAATGCAGTGGGGAACAAAGAGGAAGTTGCTGACTAAATAGGCTATTGATATGTACCTTGCAAGTGGATGCAGTGTTTAGAAAAATAGCAAAATTTTGTCTTGCTTTCAGGAGATTTCTCAGCTTTGCTCCAAGAGTGCGGCTGTACAAAAGTCAGCTCTCTTTATGATATTACCAAAGCAGATACAATGTTCAATGTTCCAATGTTTGCCAAGGTGAGCAATAAATTTTCTCCCTCTGACCCCCACTGAGGTATGACCCTATCAATGTTTTTTAGACCCGACAATTTCTCCTCCAGAACCTGATTTTCCTCCTCTTATCCTTGTCTTGCTGGCCTTCTACTACATTGGATGCTTCCCATAAAACTACCAATCCCCAAACAAACAGTGACAAACAGTGAGAGTCGTTTTCTTGTTCCCCCTTGCTGCATTACATAGATCATGGTTTCTAACATAAAAATTAATGTTATGAAATTATTGATGCGAGAATGACAAATTTAATTGTCTCCTCCATAGGCTACAGCACACAACTTATTTCCCTAATATGCTGCCACATCCTCGGGTCAAATAACTCAAAGCTCCCTGCCTTTGCCTTGTGGTGCAATAGATATTTAATTACTACTTTCCTTTGATTGAACAAGAGGCCCAGCATATGTAATATTAAATTGCAATGATTGGGTATGTTGCAAATATTTTTTGGAATAGGAGAATTGTATTTTTTTTTTTGTGTAGGATCTGCTGAATGGGCACAGACTTTTCTTGTTGGTTAAGAAATAGATGATTGCATGGCAAAACCTGAGCATGCACATTCCGCATTAAAGAGTGCAACAGCTTTGCCCTGTTGGTGTCAGTGGCGAGTGGTAATCTTGTGAAAAGAAAGAAGCAGAAGAGGAGCAAACCATGAAACTGAATATTTGGACCATTCTACTGGGTGATAACAGATATCACTATACAGACATGTTAGTGGTGAGCAGAGTAATCACCCAATGGCCTGTAAATGATATATACTGCCCCTGCCCATAGCCACTGTGCCATAGGATCACCCTGGCTACACAGTAAAAATTTCAGGGAGTGGACACATTCAAGTGGACACATTACCAGCTATGTGTGTGTAGAGTAAGGAATGGGAAGGCTTACGCTGTGTTAACATATGTTGTACATAGCACAAGATTCATTATTATGATTTGGCTTAAAAATATATAATTGACTCTAAGATCTAAAGTCCCAAAACCTAAAGCGACACTGTGCAAGAGTCAGATGTATCATCAGCTTCAATGGGCAGAGACCTGCAAACGTTATGAAAAGCTCTGGCTTCAAAAATACTGTGGTTTTATGAAAATAACTGCCACCAGCAAAAGAAACTGCAAAATCAATTTAGTGAATATCTTGTGGTTTCCCTGGAATTAATAAATCTTGTGCATTTTCACACAGCTCCTCTACATTAGCTCTTGTTTTCAGTGGTTTCACACAAGCTGTTTTTTTTAGTGTTAAGAAGTAAGAAGAGGTACCCTGGCTTCAGGGTAATGTGTTGTGTAAACTGTCGCTATCTTTCTCCTGTGACTAAGATGACTGAGATAGCAGTCCACAAGAAGCAAAGCTTAGTGGGAGCAGTCTAGCACTTGATACTTGGTGAAAACATGCATAATTGGACATCTATCTATCTGGTACCACTGGTTGTGGTGTGCTTTAGTCGTGGTGCTGATTCTCTTTCTTCTGCTGCTAGTCATAGTTTGACAAATTTTGGATCCATATGCAAGAGGTTTCAATTTTTATTTGCAACAGTATTAGCAACTAATAAATTAAATAAGATTTATACACTTAGATTAAGACTAAACTAATTGTTGTAATTTTATTGTTTTTAATTTGTATTTATTTAGTATTTAACTCTCAAATTTCCTTTGATAGCAGTGATAGCAGAAAATGAGTGCTTGGAAAATAATGCATGCCCTTTTTGATTATTTTTTTTAATCTCAGTTTCCTTATTTATTAGTAGAAAAAAATGCCACTTTGGCAAACTCTGTATTCTCCTCCTTTTTAACTTTTTTTTTTTTTTCAAAAATCAGTTTCCCTAATTGGCAGGATCTAGCCTGCCCTAGCAGCTGCTGCAAACTATATTTGTACCCCTATACCTGTATCACAGTAGTTTAAAATAGTTGCAACCTCTGTATTTTTTTTTCCCCTAAAGCTGCTACAAACTGCCCTTATTTATCCCCGTAGCACAGTAGCTTAAAATAGTGTCAACTTCCAAGCACTGCTTCAATCTGACCTTTTCTAACTAGCTGAAAACCAAAAAACTGACATTTTGCTTACCAAAACTTAGATTGGTAAAATTCTAAGACACTACACTGTGCATTAAAGCTCCTCTTCCATTTCGATCTCCCCTAATAATTGACATGGTGTCTGGCTAAACTAATCTCAAGGCTTCCATCACATGTTGCAGCTGCAGACCTGTTTCCCAGTCACCAGTTTGATACATTAAGCAAAAAATGTACTCATTTTGGGATTCAGGGAGTTTGAAGGTAAGCAGTTTCTTTAATGCTATCCATCATCTGTTTGGCATTTTACCCTGAAGGTATTGTTTAAAAGGTAAACAAGTAAAAAAAAAATAAATTGATGCCAAATGATTTCAAATTTAAATTTTTTTTTAAAGTTTATGTTTTTTTTTTTCTTAGGATTTTGTATCTGCTTTATCAATCTTGCTGAGAGGAACAATTCATGAAAAGTTGAGGTGGACCTTCAATCTCTATGACATAAACAAAGATGGATATATAAACAAAGAGGTAAATTATTTAAAAGTGGACCCTTTTCATATCCTTTTCCCCTATAATATTTTTAAAACAGATAAAAACTGTTTTCCTTTTTGATCTAAATGTAACTGAGGAAGGGTGATAAGGGTTATAAATAGTGATTTCTACTACTTTTTCTTTTTTTCTACTGCTTTTCAGAAAAAAATACTAGTGCCCCATGACCCTGATTTATGAAAGCTCTCCAAGGCTGGAGAGTATACACTTTCATCAGTGAATCTGGGTGATCCAACAAACTTGGAATGGATCTGTTCAAGGATTCAAAACATTTGCTAGCAAATAGCAAATGACTTTGAAGAAATCTATTCCAGGTTTGCTGGATTACCCAGCTCTAGTGATGAAAGTGTTTCCCCTCTAGCCTTGCAGAGCTTTCACAAATCAGGCCCATAATGTTTGTCCGATGGGATATTGGTGTTCCCTGTGTATATGCCCTACAACTTCCAACTTGTCCAAGTACAACTAGTAAACAAGAGCAACATGTTCCATGTATTCTTAGCTGTTTACTTTTTTTTTAATTTGAAGTTGTTTCAACTATAGGATACTTACATTGAAATCAAAGTAAGGCAAAATTGAAACCTTTAAACATAAAGATGTGAGTAAGGTTTAGGGGGGCAGTATTTTTAATATAAGCTGAATATATATTGAATGTGAGTTTTGAATATAACTGAATATTTTTTCAATATAAGCTAAATTCATAATCTGGAGACACACAAGCACAAGTTAGTTCAAAACTAATGTAGTGCCCTGTAGCAGGGAGTACTTTGACACTTGGACATTTGCCTATTTCCCCTATGCAAAGTTAAAACTTCTTACTTTATTTCACCTAAAAGGGTTAAAGTAAGAAGTTTTAACTTTGCATAGGGGAAATAGGCAAATGTCCAATTGTCAAAGTACTCCCTGCTCCAGGGCACTACACTAACCCTAGAAAATACTATATTACTGTATAATAAATACTGAGTATTTAAAGAAAAGGTAGTGAAATCATTCAACAGTAATTTAAATTGAACATGATTGTGACATACATCTAATAATTTAAGCTTTTTGTATTTTTTTTTTTTTTTTGTTTTTTGTGAAAAAAACACATAAAGAATGGACTGTTTGGCTGTTTTCTGTTTTCATGTTCTTTATGGTTTTAGGTATTTTACTGCTCCGTTACAAAATGTCCCTAGCTATTGTGTGGAAGTTTTTGCTTTTGTGTTCTGAATGTTTCACTTTATAACATTTCATGTTATTTTAAAACAATCTGATAATCTGAAAAAAAAACAAAAAAAAACAAGGATTTCTTTTTCTTTTTTTTTTTTTTTTTTTAACAATATCACATTTTAAAAAACACCATACATGGACAAACAAATCAAAGGAGATGTAATAAATAGCAGCATCCCTTGCTTCCCTTTAGCTTTGCAGTCTGATGTATTTTCATGTCATCCCCCAGCACACATTCTGAGGCTATGGACAGCTGAAGAGGATTTTAGGAGCAGATTAGTTCTTTGCTCTATTCTGCGCTGCTATTGGCTCCTGGGACTTTACAGCCTCACTGCTCCCAGGCACCAGTACCTGTTGTAGTGTTAAGGTGGGCTAACATGCTGCTGGTGTGTATTTGTCTGATTTACTGTTCGTGACCTTGCCCGTTTTTATGCAGCCTGGGCCGACCTTTTGCCTGTGACCCCAACTCTGCTTGTGTCTTGCCCTTGTGTACTCGTCTGGTGGACTGAATATCTGTGTATGACCTCTGCTCTGTATTCTGGACTTGTCTATGTTGGAATCTTGGTACTGCTTTATCTATGGGCTCCTGGTCCTCCACTAGCCCTTCCTCAGACACCACCCCTTGTGCACTAAATCCTGGGGCAACCATATGCTGGAAAATGCAACCACTCTTCCAAGGTTGAGCGGGGGATTTCTATAGGTGAAGAGTGCGGCATTAGATTGGGGGACTGGTGTCTGGTGAGTTCTGATGCTGGACCAGGGCCTTACACCAAGTACATAATCTATTCAAGGCATTGAAAGGCATTCAAGCTGGTTGGTATTAGTAAGTTTTATACATATAAGCTCAGAAAATGTAGTATCTTAAAGTTATGCATTTCCTGGCTCTTTGGTCAGTTCCTCAGATGTAGAAATTTAAAGGATGTATTGTAGAACTTAGGCAAAATATTAGTATTTCAAAAGGGAAAAAAAGAAGAGATTCCTTCTAATTACCCATTCACTTATAAAAAAAAAAGAACTAAAAAAATCTCCTAGAAAAGAAGGGAAGGGGAGAGCAGTGTACAGCTGCATATAAATAATTTATTATGTTAGATAACGGTATACCATGTGACAATAAATTTTATCCCATTTAAAACATAGATTATAAAGATATAGAGGGATCCTTTAATTATAAAGCATTAGCTAATAACTGCTAAAATCCTAGTTACTGGTAGATCTCTGCAATATATAACACAACAGAATATATGAGATAGTCAGGTAATTCTTTTTCAACTATTCAGTACTTCATGAAAACTGTGCACCAAATTGTCTTGCAACTGGAGATGGCAGACAGATTCTGGTATACACATAGAAGATGCATGTGGTGTATTTTAAAAAGTATTCAAGAGCAAAATAATCCTTTTGGACTTTGAATTCAGATATTTCTAAAAATAAACAAAATCGAGGCTCCACTGAAGGAGAAATCGGAATCTAAAGCTGCGTACACACTTCCAATTTTTATCGTTCAAAATGAATGACGAACGAACGACGAACGATCGATTGGGCAAAAATCGTTCGTAAAAAAAGTAACCAACGACGCCGACGAACGAGGAAAGTCGTTGGAAACGAACGACCGGACCGGCGGATCGGATTGGACGACGATCGTTGACCATCGTTCGTGTGTACGATCGTTCGTTGATCGTCCATGGGCTGAGCATGCGTGACGAACGAACGTTCGTTCACTTCCTGTCGTGCACGTCACTCCCTGTATCGCTCAAACGATCATATCTATTGTGTGTACAATATCTACGAACGATCGTGTCGTTATCTGTATGTGCAGGATCGGTGCTATACGATCGTTCGCAGATATCGTGCAGGATCGTTCGTCGTTCGTTTAACAACGATAATAATTGGAAGTGTGTACGTAGCTTAACTTATCACAGTGTAGTAACCACATGATAAATATACTGATCATGTTGTTACTTCAATGTGATGAATTAGAGCTTATTATTTTATACTTGGACCAAATATCATAAAGGTGCTATGGAATGACATAAATAAATGAAAAAGTTTAAAAAATCGAAAACTATGAAACACTTGTAAAACCTGAAATCAAGGGACTGTAGCACACTCATGAGGATCTTAAGAAATTAGTATGGGATCAGGCCCCTACATTTATCAGCATATATATATTACAAAGAACATGTTAATACCTCAGATTACTTCACATATATATCCTTCACATTTTTCTGATAAGGTTTCTGTATTGTCACAATAGTAAATGATATTTAATCCTGAATATCTTCCTCATAATCCTACACACTTACAAAACCCACTATTTTCATATATCTACTTTGTGTAATTATCCCTATCCCACAACAATATTTTATTTACACTTTTCTATATACTATACATATCTTTATCATGTTAGACACAATATAGGTTGCAATACGTATCCAAAGATTGTATATAATAGTAAATGAATCTTTTGTACATAATGTATCATATGAATTATCTATATGAATATTTAGTGTAACCATTTTGTCAGCATACACCTGAGGAAGCCACTAGCTGAAACGTGTTGGGATTAAGACGTCTTTTTCTGGATAACATAACAAAAAACAGAGAGAAGTTTTTGTCCAGGTCCCATGGTATGTTGAATGGGTTTTGGACTAAAGTTCTATTTGTTTGATATTTGTGATGTGAAGCAACAATACAAATATTTATTAAGCCAAAAAAACCTATTTCTTCTCTAACCTTTTCATATATGTCAATATATATATGTCAAGGGGTTGGCAGCCTCAATACTAGTGTTGGTGCTCGAATTTGGGTTGTCCTTATATTCGACCCAAAAATAGCCGTTTCAAAATCGGCTAGACCCAACCCAAAAAAAACGAGATTCGACGGTAAAAACTCGATAAAATTTAATGTTAAAATAATGTATTGAGTGTTTGTGTTTATTTACCTAATTTTTTTTTTTTTTTACAGGTTATCCTACAATAACATGATATCTCTTACTCTGTAACACATATTCTAGCATAGTAATATTATGATACATTTGGTGCATTTTTCTTCTATCCACTGCGCGAAAAATGTTAACCATTGTATCATATTACTGTGCGTGTTACAGAGTAAGAGATACATGCTGGTCGGGGATCTTCTCAATGATTGCAGCAGAGTCTGCAATCATTGAGAAGAGTGTGCAATCTCCGGGGCACTACAGGGTAATATATATAAAGTACTGCTCCGCTGATACCTTTCTCCTTCTCTCCTAGCCCATATGCATGTATCACAATTGGGTCTGTGCTTTGGTGGGTGCAAAAAGAGGGGAGACATGCTCCACATGTGGTGGACCTGCCCCAAACTCTCTGCTTTCTGGAGATTTGTTTATCAACTGATAGGCCATACTGCATATCCCAGACATGACCTATCGCCACCCCCAAAGAAGCTGATCAACTTTGTGTTCATAGCAGCTAAACAGGTGATTACAAAAGTCTAGAGGAACCCCCAGGTCTTATATGGAGAGGTTGAGTCCAGTCTTCACAATATAATAGTGCATGAGAAATAGACCACTATCCTTTCTGACACTCATGATAAATTTATAGCAATCTGGGAGCCATGGATTGCATACCGCCACCCTGTTCTTTCACCAGAGGCACTGGCTAGATTGTGAACGGTTGCACTGCCATGAATCACATGCTTCAATCTTCTACTATTTCTTGCATCTCTTCCCCTCCCTGTTCTTGCTTTGTGTCCCCCTTATCATCATACTTTTCTTCCCATTTATATGTCCATCTGTTTCCCTAGTCCCTTGCCACATGCATTATATGGGCTCAATGCCTCAAAATGTCCTACACTAGATTTAACTTCAGCTCAATAACACTGTACCTCCGTGAATAATACCGTCTTTCCTACTCAGGACTGCTTCATGACCTGGATAGATACTCACCAGCACAGAGTGTTACAAAACTTGCTAATGGACACATTGGGGTGCAACCCCTTACTGACTTGATTCATTTGAAGTGCGTATTTGTGACTACCCCTTTTATCTTTTGATGCACTTCATTTACTGTTAATACAACTGTTAAAACCAATACAAATCATTGTTAAAGAAAAATAGGATATTTATTGAATCTGTGTAATTTGTGTAACTAATGTGTAACTAGTTGTTTGTGTTCTTGGATATAGATTCTCTATCCAAGAACACCGGAGTCCCACAGGATCCGCGGGCACTAGAGGTTAAATGAGGACAAGTCTCCCCATTCATCACCCCTAGGGCTCTGTGATTGGCTGAGGAAGGGTAAACTCTGATGACAGCTGAAGCCTCATCAGGATTTTCCTTTCCCCAGCCAATCACAGGGCACTAGGGGTGAATGAATGGGAAGACTTGTCCCTATTTAGCCTCTAGTGGCCGGGGATCCTGTGGGACTCCTGTGTTCTTGGATAGAGAATCTATATCAAAGAACACAAACAACTAGTAAAGGGCTGCAAGAGCAATCAGCTGACAGCTCCGCTCCCCTGATTGCTCTTGCAGTTCTACACAGTGCCGAAAAACAACCCGAATATTCCCCCCATAGACTTTCAAGGTGTTCGAATTAGACATTCGATCACCCGAACAATATCCCCCTATTCGATCGAATAGCTGTCGAATGAAATAGTGAGATTTTCGACCAACACTAATGTGCACCAACCTGTACTTGGGGGAAGGTGGGCAAAAAAACATTTTAGTAGAGAGGATGCATTAATATATCTGTTTCATGTGATTGACTGGCACAGATATACAAATATTTTTTTTTTTTTTACATTTTCTGAAATGATACCTTGGAGAGATTGAATGACTTCACTGATTTCCTAAACATAAACAGCTATAACTTGAATTTTACTATAATGTGTCAAAGAACACAAATCCTTTTTCTGGATATTACCATCTTCAAACAACTGGATGGAACTTTGGGAACCATCTGTTAGGAGATACTTATCAGGCAGGAGATCCGGTGCTCTGTGCCACTCCAGTATCAAACCATGTTTATTCTGTCCAGCAATGTCACCTGCAGCAGCCAGGAGAACAAAAAAATACCAGCAGCCCGTGCTTCCCTTTAGCTGTGCAGCCTGATGTATTAAATTGGCATCCCAGCACACACTTTGAGGCTATGCGCAGCTGAAGGTTTTAGGGACAGATTAGTTTCTGACTCAATCCTGAGCAGTCATTGGCTACTGGGACTTTATTGCTCACAGTCCCCAGTGTCTTTTGTGGTGTTAGGCTGATCTGCTACTGGCATGTGAATTTGTAAGATTTACTGTTGCTGACCTTGCTTGTTTTGTGACCCTGTGAATGTATTCTGACTGGACTGACCTTTTGTCTGTGATCCCTATTTTGCTTTTGTCTTGCCGTTGAATGCCCTGTCTGGTGGACTGATTACCTGTGAATGACCTGACTCTGTATTCTGGGCTTGGATGAAATCTAACTGATTAATCTGTGGGTTCCTAGTCCTCTATTAGTCTTTCACCTGGAAACTAGTGAATTCTGATGCTAGACCAGGTCCTTGGTCCACTCTCTTCTAAAAAGCCATTGTGGGCATTACAATCTTGGCAGCCACCAGCACCTATCTTAAACATTTGAATAAAGAAATGGGCCAATATTTAAGGGTAGAAATTATATTTTCCATTTTGGCTGATTTTCAAAAAATTATAAATGGTCTATTACAAAGAGGGTATTCTTTAAAAAAAAAAAAAAAAAAAAAAGCTTAAAAAAATGCACTAGTTTTCGGACCAACATGATATATATATTGTACATATATTGACTCCTTTTCTGAGGTTATCAATCAAAATTTTCCATTTTTAAAACACACATGGGTCCACAGTCATTTTCGAAGTACAGTATCTAAACCCAAACGGCACTTTATGTGCAAAAGTTTAATCAGTGCCAATATATTTTTACATTTAAAGGAATTTTTGCCTTCCAGGAATAAAACCAACCAAAAATATTTTACAATGTGAAATTGGTGAAAGCAACCTTTTTTCTTTAAACCTTTAAATAATTTCTTTAAGTTGGTAAGGTGTATATCCTATTGATTTATATGGTTTGGTATGCTTTTGTTTTAATTATTTATTTCCTTTTTACATTGAATTATTTGGATTTTTTTTCATTTTGGTGGGAAATATAGGATATATCCTATTGCAGTGCTACCCAACAGGTGGATCGCGATCTACCGGTAGACGAAAGGCAACGAAAGTAGATTGTCGCGCTCTGCCTTTCAAAATAACTCTACCTTGGACAGGACTTAATAAGTCCAAGTTTTTATTGTTGGTAGATCATTTTGACTTTGTCTTTTTTTAAAGTAGCTTGGAAGCCAAAAAAGTGTGGGCACCCCTGTCCTATTGTTAAAAAGAGGCTCATTATTTATTTGATGGGATCAATTTTATGTAATCATTTCATAATTCATGTGATTAGCTAATCAGTTATTGATTCTATTTGGCCATTTGAATTGGATTACTCATCCTACTGTTCAATTCACAAAAGGTTAACTAGAGCCCTTCTTTAATCTTTATAATTAACCCTTGTCTGCCTCCCCCTCCTCACTCCCCTGCTTTCTCTGTCTGTACTCTTGCAACTTTTTTCTTTACTGCTACTTGCTGGTGATCCCTGGCCCCACACGCACATCTCTGGACACACTTTAGACCTGGTATTTTCTAAACTTTGTAACGTCACGCACCTGGACAACTCGTTTCCCTTTTTTGACCACAACCTCCTTGCCTTCAACCTAATTTATGCCCTCCATTGCCACATCCCGGACCTGGTCAATGACAGAGAGATATCCGTTACCTTAACCACAACCTATTTGCAAACTGGCCTAAATAATATTTCCAGATAACGTTGCTACTCGGTTTAACCACACTTTCTTTGGCTCGGGATAAAGTCACTCCTGCCACTTTCCGCTACCCCCATCCTGCTAACCCCCAACCTTGGCACAGCAATCACCCCAAACATCTACAGAGGAGATCTGGTCTCAGCGCTGACTTCATAAACTACAATGCCACACTACAACACCACACTAGAACACCAACACTACAACCTACGCAGCCTCTTAACAATTGTTTTTCTCCTAAACCCCACACCTGCTCCACCTACAACTACTTTCGCTGCCCAAGATATAGCCACCTACTTCAGAGATAAAATTATCACACTCAGACATGATGTCCCCCCTCCCACCTGTAAATTATCATTAACCTCTTTCAGCCCTGTTACTCTGGATGAAGTCTCCTCTCTCATCATCTACTACCTGTCCACTTGACTCAGTTCTCTCTAATCCACTCCCTGCTCACTTCTCCACCCTGGCCCCCACACTAACCAAATTATTCATCCTCTTCCTTTCTACTGGTATCTACCCCTCTGTTCCAAACATGTCAATATTCTCTGATCCTGAAGAAACCATAACTAGACTCCTTCCTACTTTCTAAATACTATCCTATCTCCCTTCTGCTATATGTTTCCAAACTTCTTGAGCGCCTTGTCTTTTTGACTCACTCCAGTCTGGCTTGAGTTGACAAGTTTCTGAAACTCAACCTGGATAAAACAGAATTAATCTTTTCCCCCTCAATTCCAAACATATTCCAAACTTTTAATAACATTGTTATTCCGCCTTTCCCTCAATGGCGTTGTCTTGGTACCACCTTCGATTTTGCCCTGTAATTTACCCCCATATTCAGATCATTTCTAGGTCTTTTCACTTTCACCTCTGCAACATCTCCAAAATCCACACCAACCTGTCCCCAGAGACCAACAAAATCCTTGCACATACTCTTATCATCTCTTCTACTAACCCGACTCTCTCTTCTACAAACTCTTATGAATGCTGCAGCCAGACTCATCTAACCTTCACTCCACTCCTCTTCTGCTGCCTCTCTTTTTGTAGTTCTCTTTTTTGGCTTCCATTTTCTGTTAGAATCAAATTCAAGCTCCAGTTATGCCTTCAAATCCTTCCACAGCTCTTGTCCCACTTACCTTTCTGTCCTGATAGAAAAGTACACACCTAGCTGCTCTCTTCACTCCTCCAATGACATTACTAATGACTTCCTCTCTTCACAAGCATGGCTCTAATACTTTTCTAGAGCTGCCCCAACTCTCTGAAACAGACTACCACATATTTCTTAAATGATGTACATTTTATCTCTCGAAAACTTCAGGCTGAATTTTATCACTCGTCACGTTTCGCAGAGCTTGTCTTCTTCTTCACGAGTGGTGTAGTAGAAAGGTAGATTGGGTAGTGTATCTAAAGAAAAGTATGCATACATATATTAAAATAACAAGATGAAATTTACCAGATGTGCTCACAAAAAGACAACTTACAATTTGAGTGCATAGATTTCTTTAGGAAAAAGCTGGATGCTTTTCTAGAAGCACAGAACATAATTTGGTACAAACATTTTTTTCTCCTATTGGAGCAAATTGTAGCAGGGTTGTTTTGCCTTCATCTGGATCAGCTTTGCCTATAGGGTTTTATATCTGGGGTATGTTTAATTCCCTAGTGGTTAAACCTAATTAACTTTTATGTCAACCTGACATAAAAGCTAACTTATTAACTTATTTTTTCAACCTGACTTACTATGTAACTATGTAAGCATCAGCATATGCCGACATTCTGAAAGTGATGACGTCACTGGGGCGGAATACGGAAGTGATGTGGCCACGTGATGCTGGAACGCAAACATGCATTCCATCTACACGTGTGCCTATAACTCAGCTGCACAAATGAGCAAGATCAGTTCTGTGTGCAGCTGGATACTGAAGGGAGAGGAAAAGAAGAAACCATGTCCTTGCAGCATCAACGAGTCCCACAATCAAAGCCTACACCAAATACAGATATAAACCATATGTAAGAGTTATGCATAATAATATTATCAAATCTAATCAAATGTTTATTAATCAAAAACAATGATCCAAAAAAATGCAATTATTCACATTACTCATACAAATCCAAGCTTTATATGCTATGGAAGGTCCTAATTTACATACATTATCTGACACCATTGAGTAGTACAATTGAACACAGGTACAGGCACAGTACAATTGAACAACAATACTTTTCAATAATGAAAAAGAGTAAGAACAATAAAAAAAAACATTGGATTTACTAATCCCAAACAACATAAAGTATTGAGGTCAGACAGTGTATGGAGAATATCAGTAGACAATGAATCTAAATAATTGGATTGATAGTAATTGGTTGACAGAAAATTATAATAAAAAGGATTGAAAAATAGGAACCTCATTCAAACCAGGAAAAGTTGTGGCCTTCAGAATGTAGATCCATTTAGTTTCCCTTTGTAACAAGATCTTATCCCAATCCCCACCCCTGGGAAAGTATTTGTTCCAAACATGTAAAGTATAAGCAATTGACATTGTAATTATGTTTTAATCCCACATATCTGCTCAAAGGAGTTGTAATCTTTTTCCATTTATGATAAAATAAATTTGTTCATAAATCCTTCAGTGATACTGCCTTTTAGTCTTACCAACATAGAAACATCCAGATAGATTATTCCAGTTGAACTACAATCAATTGTTTGATTTAAACAAACCAAATCTTTAATGGAGAAATTTAGTCTAATATTATCGGAATTCGGAGCTATAATATATTTGCATTGTGAACACGCTCCACATGGAAGGGTGTTTGGTTCGGATTTGAGATTATGTTGTGAAAAATGACTTGAGACATATTTTTTTTTTCAGAGATGGTGTTCTCTTGTAGACAAATTGAGGTTGGTCTGTTACTAATCTTTGTATTTCTGAATCGCATGTAAGTTAGGGCCAATATTTTTGATGATTTGTTTTGGTTTAGGGTAGATAGACTACTAGCTTTCTGATATGCTTTCTTAAGAGTTTTTCAACTATACCCACTTTTTAAAAGTCTACGTTGAAGTTGTTTGGCCTGAAATTCTAAATCTGAGTAGTTTTTGCAAAATTCGCAGATATTGAGAGTCTGGAATACTGTGGATAAGTGGTACCGGATGCACACTTGTGGCGGACATTATAGTGTTTCCTGCAGTGGATTTGCAATAAAGGATGAAAGCTTAAATATTTTAAGTAAAGTCAATTTGTTTTACAATTTCAATATCCAAAAAAAATGGATTTTAAAATAATCATATTGCATAATGAACTGCAAATTAAATTGTTTAGTTTGAAGTTTAGAAACAAAATCTTTTAACTGATTTTCAGTGCCAGTCCAACAAATGAAGATGTCATCGATAAACCTCCTCCACAGAAGGATGTGGGATTGGTATTTTAGGTATTGATAGGTCTTCCTGAGAAAACATTTCTCTTTCTCAACTACCTAGGCATAGATTGGCGTAGGGTAATAGCAGATTGCCATAGCTATGCCTTGAACCTGTAGGTAGAGGGTTTCATCAATATGAAATAATTCTTTGAATAAATGGAAAATAATAAATCCAGCATAAACTCATTGAATCCCAAGTGACTATCTCTTTCTTGTAAAAATCTTCCTATTGTTTGCATACCAAGGATATTAGGAATACTTGAGTATAATACCTCAATATCGATAATGACCAGCAAGACATCAGGTGGTATAGATACATCTTGTATCTATTTGAGCAAATCTATAGTTTCTTTTTGGAAGGTATCGAGGCTATACACATGAAGTCTTCAAGTGAGATCAACAAGATGACTAGCATTGCTAGTTAAGCTGTCTATGCCAGATATAATGGGTCTACCCAGTCATATTCTTATCTATTTTTGGTTAGAATTTTAGGTTATCTATTTAAAGGTTAGAATTTTAGGATATTGGGCTTTGAGAAATCTATATGTGTCCTTGTCAATGATTCCTTTTTAAAAGGCTGAAACAATCAATATATTATTTTCAGATATATATATATTGACATACAAGATCAGTTGGAATATGACAATCAAATGGGGAGTTGCTTAATATATTTACCAGCGTTCAAGATTGATTCAAAAAGTTGTCAATAATTAAAAGAAAACAAAAGAACAGATGTTTTAAAAAAATGTTCTATATATATGTTCAGTTAATGCAAGTTTGCAAGTTTTATTGCGCTATTATCAAATTTACAGATCTTGATAGAGATTTACAGATTGTACATACAAAATACAAGGATTTGATACAATCAGAAGCCTTTAAGACAAAAAAATTAGAATTAAAATCATAGCTACATAAACTTAACAATTAAATAGTCACAAAAAAAAGAAAAACAAATACACACGTGATATAATGGCCTATAAATGGCATTAACATCAAAATAGACACTAAGGTCCAAAGGCAGGCACTTTCCAACAAGCACTAAAGAAGAGTAAAAATCAGAAAGTGTCTCACAGCACTTTAAAACACATAGTAGTTCCATCTCACTATCTAACACACGTCAAGGTCACAAATGACCCAAAAATTACTTCACCAATAGTAATCAGTACATCAGTAAGCATAGTCCCCCCGCAAACTCACCTGACACTTCTATTCTCTATACTCACCAGTCTCTCTATTCCACAACCAAACATTGTTAATCCTGATCCAAATGCTTCTGCATACGTAAAAATGAATACTTAATTATTTAACACATCCATCAATGTCAACCCACCCACTCCTGTTCATGCGCAAACAAGTGTGAGATCCAAGACACACATTAACACTTTTTTAGGCACTCAATCACAATCTGTCCTTTCCAGTTCCAGCAAAACAAGTTCTATTAACCAGTATCTGTCCAAAACTAATGCAGCACTCATTCAAAATCAATGCAAACCCATTGTGACCACTCCGAACCAGATATCATAAGTTTATCAGAATATAATTTACCTGAAGCTGCGCTAGAAGTTCTCAGGCTGGGTTTAAATTTCTGTCCTATCAAACAATTGGATAAATTCAGCTGTGTAAAAGATCTTCACTTGTTTGCTTAGAAGATTTATTTTCTAACATTAATGGACAGACCAAAACACGCTCCCCATAGTAAAAAATAAATTAATTTGCATGTTATACTCTCTTTACAACAAAACACCTCCATTATTAATAAACAGGCAGATTATGGAGGAAATATTGTAGCATTTAATGTTTTGCACTACAAGGAAATGTGTTTGAAAATAATAAACAACTCCCAATTGTATTGGTGTAGTCCAACTGATATTGTAATTCAATATATATCTGAATATAATATATTGTTTCAGCCTTTCAAAAAGGGATAAGATCTTGTTACAAAGGGAAACTAAATGGATATACAACCTGAAGGCCATAACTTTTCAATGCTTTTTATGATAATTTTCAGTCAACTAATTTTTATCAATCCAATTATTCAGATTCATTGTCTACTGATATACACTGTCGGACCTCTAAACTTTATATGTTATTTGAGATTAGTAAATCCAATGGTTCTAATTTTTATTCTTACTCTTTTTCATTATTGAAAAGTACTTACCTGTGTTCAGTTTTGCTACTCAGTGGTGTCAGATGAGTTATGTAAAGGATCCTCCATAGCATATAAAGCTTGTATTTGTGTGACTAACGTTAGTATTTGTATTCTTATTGGATCACTGTTAAGTTGTCTATCCAGACAAGATAAGTGGTTTCAGTCAGATAGCATGTTTTTTTGTCAGATTCATAGAAGTGCAATGCCTTCCAGAAGAAATATCTTATGTGCAAGGAATGGTGTAAGCAGAAAGAGGATTCTATTCCAAATTTTTCATAGTAAAAAGACCTCTGATGGATTTAGCTCATTTCGGGACCTGAAGGATTTTAATTCCTTGTTCTCACCTGGAGGTTTTGTATGATAATATTGCAGATGACTTTATCAGCTGTTTGTCTAGCTCATTGGATTTCAATAGATCTAGCAGGAGCTTCCATGTCTTTCTCAATTTCTCAAAAGCTCACAATCTGTCCTTACCATAATCATATATTTTAATATAGTCTAAGGTTAGTTTTTGGGGAAAGCCATTTAACTTAACTGCATGGAATAGAGGAATGCAGGGTATTTCTGAAGTTGGTGACATCTATTTCCATTGGTTAATGGTTAGGATGACACATATTTGGGTTCCAGTTTTGCTTCCTTGATCCTTGGGATTTGTGCTTTTTGGAGTAGAGACCCACTGTACCATGGTCAGTCTGACAAGACTTGGGACAGTGGTCCTAACCATTGCAATTTGTCTTGGGAAATAGCTCTAAGGCACAGGACTAGGATTCCAATCACCTTGGATGCCATTTTTAAAGGTTGGGGAGCCCACAGTATAGGACATTGCCTTTGGCCCTCCTTTCAAAGATGGTTTACTCCAATCTGGTAAATTGTGGGCAGTACTGAGAAGTTTTGAAAGCTTTAAGGACAGATCTGCTACATTCTAGATGAAATCTGCTTCTGTCAAGGCACAAGTCATGTTTTGGTTTTTCATGAGGCATCTCAACTCTTCTGTCTCCTTAACCACCAGCCTGAAAATCTGTTGACTGATCATATGAGCAGATAATTTTTCAACCATAAGCGGTCTCTGAGCAGACAGCACCTTTCAGTTTTCAAGTCGATACACCTGATGTCCCGTGACCCTTTCACAAAAAAGTGTAATTTCCTACTTTTAGAACCCATAGCACGATCTTGAGAGTTCTACTGAGAATAAGGAAGGATTCAGAGAAGAGCAGTAGTAATTATTTCCCATTGGTCTTTTGGAAAGGTGTTAACTCTAATTAGGATAGCTACTTCTTTTTGTTTCAATCAGTTTTATTGAATTTTACATATATTAATACAAAACAGATAAGGGAAATATCACATACAAAAACAAAGAGAGATGAAGGGCCAGCAAAACCTCTCGTCCAACATGTACAACCTTTAGATAAATTAACAGTGATGTTTTAAAATTATACATATAACTCTAAATATGTAGCAGTGCTGATACATAGAAATACATCCGCAAGTACAAGACAACAGGGGGTAGGTGGAACTCAAGGATAGCTACTTCTTTTATTCTTTCTTGCCAGGACAAACTTTTCCAGGGCTGGTAGCAGCATTCTATCCCTGACTGCCCGGGACTGAAAGCCTATTTGTTGAAAAGCAAAGGCTCCTAGTAACAGGCTTATCTCTGTAGTAGCAGATATGCTGCTCAAAGCTTACAAACATCTATAAATAGATGCTGCAAGGTATAGAAAGTTTTTAGGTGAAAGCATAATTTTTTTTTTACCCATCACCAACACAGGTTCCAGAATTTTTTGCATTTAGCTTTAAACAAGGAACTTGGGGTCAATTTGTTTAGGTCCAAGTGTCAGGCCCAAGTGTCTCCACTTACCTACACAGAAACAAACTGTTTTTATATTTGTGGATAATCTAATCAGCCTCCCTAGCAGTCCTATAGGGATCTGTATCTTTGACAGATTTTTCATCCTAGGGTTTCAAATACCATTCGGTATGCGCACATAATGAAGGCTTGATTCCGTTGCAGGAAGTCAAGAGACATTTAACTTGGGGAGAGGCTACCTTATAGGCTTCTACTCAAGTGATCCGTAAACAACCTATTGGAAGTCTCCTAAAATTTGTTAAGTTTTATAGACTGGAGCTTCAATCCATTTTGGGGCTTCTTTCTAAAGAGTAAGAGTAACTTTGTTTCTGTGGCATTGTTTGCTTTCTTCACTCCCTTTATAGTATTGCATGCTATTTCCTAGTTGTATGCTGTCAGAAGGAGTGACAGGAAGGAGTGTCCTGTCGTAAGCTTAGTAAAGAACACCTGCAGGCGGGAGAGCAAGGTTACTTTTATAGCTTTGGGGAGGTGGTCCTATGGGGATCAAGTAGTGGAACTAACCTATCTGTATGCTGTCAGGAGTTTACATGAAAGGCAAATTACAGGTAAGTATGACAACAATTTTCCATTCTTATGCCTATGTTAATAAAAAAAAAAGTATTACAATTTTTAATATTGGTATTTTTTCAGCAAAAATGTTTTGTTCACAAGAAGCTCTGTAAACTTTTGCTTTTACATAAAATAAATTATTGTTTCCTTCCTTATTTAGGAAATGATGGATATATTAAAAGCCATATATGACATGATGGGAAAATATACATACCCTATTCTCAAAGATGATGCCCCTAAGCAACATGTGGACCTATTTTTTCAGGTCAGTTTGCATTACATTTCCAATTTTTTTATTTCACTAGATGATAACTTGGAGGAGGAGAATTCAGTATAGCGTAACTTTGATGCATAAATGTTGGATAACTGTTTGCCCTAAAGGATACTTGATTTTGTTTTATAGAAGTAAAAATAGTAATCATGACTTATCTGATTGGGACATTTGAAACATGTCACTTGGAAAACAAACAAAGCTTTCTAATGATCACTATCACAATGCTTTTTTATTGGATAAATTGTTAGTTGCGCACAAAAGTAACTTCAATCAACAGAGAATTATTACACAAAACACTGGAAAATTGAATTTTCAATCACACCCCAATCAAGCATGCAGCTGTGTGGCGATTTGTACAGCAATTCACACAGCGCCTGGACTGCCTATTTTTACCTTTGAATTTAGATTTTAAAAATAAAACATTTAACTAAGTCTATTTTTGATGGAAAATCAGTGGTAATGGTCAATTACCATATGTTTGTACAGCATGAGAGAAAATCTGAAACAATTATTTGATTACAGCAATTGAATTATTGGGATACGGGTGCTACCTAAAAAGAATATACCGTATTTTTCGGACTATAAGACGCACTTTTTCTTCCCCAAAACTGGGGGGGAAAAGTGGGTGCGTCTTATACACCGAATACACGTTAAATATACCGGTAATTAAAAAAAAAATCATACTCACCCGATCCCGCGAAAATAGATTGACCTGCTTCTTACATATAAACTTCAGTATTACAATGTTTAGGGACGTTTAGAGACGTTTAGGGATGTACAATATACACAAAACAAAGTTTAGTTACTAATATAGTACTCCAAAAAAGTAGTGCATGAAAAACGTCTATACATTAACTATGTTGTTACAATAATTTTGCAATTAGCATTACTAGGTCATATCCAGTGTTACAATATGTGTGTGTGTGTGAATGTATGTGCATATATGTATGTGTGTGTGTATGTATATATATATATATATATATAAATATATATATGTATGTGTATATTGCAGATGTAGTCCATGCATATTGATTATAAATATTATAAATATGTAAAAAGTATACTTATGTATATTTTACAGGACACCAAGGCTGGGTCCTGAATGGAAGATATATTCCTCCCTTTTTAGGTCAGGGTCGCTCTGAAAAGAGTTTTTTTTACTGCAAGAGAGTCCAGGAATATTGTGTAGGAGGGGTAGGCCTTCCTATTCCACTGCAGTACAGCTCAGGATTTCCATCTCACCTGACAGGTATATCTGGGTCTGTCAGGGAGTAGGTGGGCATACGTGCCGGTCAGCAAGCTCTATTACTGCTAGTTGGGCCCGAGTTCTAGTGAACTTGCCTGCCGGTTTCCTGCAAAAATGAGCAAAGATCTCGAATACGCAAATTAAGGCGATTAATTTTCAGCTGCGCGATTCAGAAGATGTTAAACTCAATGGTGAGGTGATAGCAATTAATTAGCGCACACCTGCGCCCTTTTCTGTGCGCATCTTCAGTCCCTTTTACAGGTCAGTCTGAATCTTTAATGCTTGATGTTTTTTGTGTAAGTGTTACTTTTTTATGTTACATTCTACTCAATCACAAACTTGTTTTTTTTATAGTTACATTTGTTGCACTTCTTGTTACTTTTTCTTTTGGTTGCAACACTGCAAACTAATTTCTATCAAGCTGGATATATACTAAGTTGCACATTCTAAAATGTCATCACACACTAGTATGCATTATACATATGCATTTTCATTAGTACTATTTGAAGAGAGTGTGTGTGTGTGTGTTTAATCAAGTTAGTTTGCTTGGATGGGGGGGGGGGTTAATCAAGTAAGTTTGCTTGGATGGTATGCATTAACGTGATTTTTTTGTAATCCTCATTATTGTTAGTTTCATCTGTTGCTGCAATGTTTTTGTGCCTGGTTTGTAATGCAAGTTTCGGTTGTTTAGCAATTCTTCTGCAATTTTTTGTCATTTTTTCCACAAGTATTGGGTAAAAGTGTGTACATGGTTTCTACTCCAGGCTGCTACTTAACCCCCCTCGTTGCCTTTATCCCATATTGGTATTTGAATGTAATATGGACATAGTCCTTTTCTGAATAAATTGTCATGATTTTTTTTTCTTTGTTTTTTTTTTGTTTTGTTTTTTAAAAGTTTGCACTCCTGTTGATTTGCTGCCACACAACTCCACTGTTCATTTGTAGTAGTGATAAAGGTTTGTTGTCCTTGTGCTGTGCTGCCTGATCTTAGCACTATTGCATACAAACACATTTCCAGTTGCTGTCCAGCTGAGTTGCATAGTCATTCTAACACACCTGATAGTAATGAAAGGAGGTCCAGGTTGCCAAGCACAACATCAAACCACATTGATTGCCAAGCTCACAAGCAGGGTCAGGCGGTCTTGAAAATGAACAGATGTTCTGTTGTTGCCTAACCTAATGCTCATAAATACTGGAGTGTATGCATTATTTAGGTGTTTACACAAAACAAACAGTACTAGTATATCAAACTTCCAGGGCCAAATCTAATTTGTGCCAAACATTTCTTGCTTTTCCATCCCTTAAGGATGTTTCTACATGTTTGAATGGAATTTTAGACCTTTGCTAAATATATATATATTGGGTAATATCCCCACCCTCAGTGTTTCTTCATTAATTATCTCACAGGTGAGAGTCTTCCAGTCTTGGGCAAATATACCTCACATAAAAGAGGAATCCTAGGCAAATATAACTCCCTTCCACCTCCAATCCTGCCTTGGTGTCACAATATTTATATATATATATATATATATATATATATATATATATATATATATATATATATATATATATATATATAGACTTACTCACCTCAGCTTGGTAGTGAAAGCACATAAAGGTGGATTCCTCCTTTAACCAGAAGCAAAATCATCCATGAATGTTGGTTGTAGCCAAGCCCATGACATCAGAAATTATAAGAACTAAAAGCCCCCTTTGTCTATTTCTTCCTATAATTTCTCTTTTATATGTATATGTACACACATCTAAATGCATACACATACATGTTTTGTTTCATGTGCACTCATGTCTATACATACATGAGTGCACATGAAGCAAAACAAGCAATATACACAAAAAAATAAAAAACTATTTGAATGAGGACTGTGCAAAAGTGCGGCACATTTTTCAACTGATAAACACAGCTCACTCGCACATAGCGGGTCCGCCTTGGCGCACAACTATGCGCTACGTACTCCTAAGGTTTGGCGCACAACTATGCGCTACATACTCCTGAGGTTTGGTGCACAACTATGCGCATCAAACAACAACTGAGTTTTAACAAAACATTTCTGTTGTTTTTAGCCTTTCAAACAATTCAGAGAATGGAACAGCTTAAAAACACTGCTTAACACAGCTTAAACTGTATGTCCTGGGAAATTGGAAAGATGGAGATCACATACAAACAACAGCATTTTAGCAAATGTTTCTTTTGAATAACATTTTTTGTAAAAGGTCACAATAAAATATAAAAAACATTAAAAAAAATACACACCACTACATTTACATGACAAAAATTATTAAAAAGAACAAACAAAACACATGTAAACCCACACTTCCATATAAAGCCAAAATAGTTCATAAATGGCCTAACAAATATTGGATTCAAAAAATACTTATCAAACCAATATGCAATTTTGACCTATCAAGGCTGGAAAACTGGATTAGAAAATATTTATGCAGCACAAACATTGAAAAGTGGTAATAAAAGCAGATTTTCGCAATCAAACAATAAAGCAGCTATTGTGCTAAAGGGTAAGCAAAGTTTCAAAGCAGCAACATAGATTAATTAGGATAACACACAAAACAACAGCCCCTCCAAGAAAAAAAAAAAAAAAGACAAACGGAAAAAGCAAGTTAGACAACACCCTTTTATATGCTGAAATTTAAGCGCACAGGTGATACAAATTCGCTTGCAATTAGCACTTGCGCAGTCTGTCAAAATTGGCTGTTTTTTTTTTTTTTTTTGCAGTTGGACATTCCATAATCATTAATTGATATGATCCTTTTGATTTGTACACCAGTATACAGATATTCAATTAAATAAAAAAATAAAATAAAGTTGAGGAGGATTTAATGGTAAAAGTATTTTATATATATATATATATATATATATATATATATATATATATATATAAAGTGGAACTAAACTTGTTGTTTTGATTAACTTGTTGTCGTTGATTATGGCACAGACTGCTCATTACTCACTACATCCTGGCAAGGAAGGCTCCATTTTCGCCACCAGTTTTCTGTCAGACTTCAGAGAAGACAACAATCCATTTCAATCCATTGAAAGGCCACTCATAATGCAAGAGTTACATTGGGCCTGATTTATTAAAGCTCTCCAAGGCTGGAGAGAATACACTTTCACCAGTGAAGCTAGGTGATCAAGCAAACCTGGAATGAATTTCTTCAATGTNATTTGCTATTTGNTAGCAAATGCTTTGAATCCTGGACCAGATCCATCCCAGGTTTGTTGGATCACCCAGCTTCACTGGTGAAAGTGTATTCTCTCCAGCCTTGGAGAGCTTTAATAAATCAGGGCCACTGTCTCTAGCAACATGCTCCATACAATGTAGAGTTAAAACAAAAAGACACCAGGAGCTAGGGCTTATTTTTTACAGCTTTTTTGACAAATATCTTTTTTGTCTCTACCTCTACCTACCTTGTGGTGGTAAAATAACTTTTTTACTTTTTAAGTTTAGGCCCCAAATAAAAACAAACAAAAATAGACTCATGTGTTTGGCTTTCTTGTGAAATATAACCAATGTACTAATTTAAAAAAGTTTTTTTTTAATTATTTTTAACTTTAACTTAAGTATTTTCACTTTTAGAAAATGGACAAAAATAAAGATGGTGTTGTAACTTTAGATGAATTCATTGAATCATGCCAAGAGGTAAGACCTACTTTAATATAATTATTTTATCTACTGATCTGTTCAGCCAAGTACAAAATCTATTTTATACGTCAACATATTTCACTTTAAAACAATATAATACTTTTGCCTAATGCTGCAAAAAAATATTATTCTATTACTGTATTGTTGTGAGGTTGCATATACAGCCAAAGATATGCAAATTTTTATGTTTTAATTTCTGCAGCAAGTGTTAAAAACACTGTGTTGTCATCACTAGGACCTGACCCAAATTATTCCCCTTTTTCAGGATACTCTGGCCTATTTTAAAACATGGTCTCTGAAAAGCCACTCCTGGTTTGGCTGTATTGCATTTATTACAATTGATAAAAAAAACTGTATAATTTATATTTTCCAAGCTATCTCTATAGTTGCTCCCTGATGTTTCACTAAATTTAGGACAGTTATGCTAAGCAATTTGTGCACTCATTCCCCTCCATGTCTTTGATGCAACATTTTATTTCACCATAAGCAATCTGGTTCTGCCACTTTTTGAACCACTATACATAATTACATAGTAGGTTAGGTTGAAAAAAGACATAAGTCCATCAAGTTCAACTGCTAGGGAAATAAACTTATCCTAGATATAAAACCGTATAAGACATAGTTGGTCCAGAGAAAGGCAAAAAAAACCCTGATACAATGTTTCAACATGGCATGTTCAACAGGCAGTCGGATGTTCCCTGGATCAACAATCTCTGTTACCTTTACTTTAAAGCCTTAATACCCAGTTATAATCTGTGCTTCTTGAAAAGCATTCAGCTTTCTCTTAAAGTAATCTAAAGTAGTTGCTTAAACTACTTCCTCAGGGAGCAAATTCCACATTTTAACTGAACTTACAGTGAAGAATCCCTTCCTTATCCAGAGCTTAAACTTCTTTTTCTCCAGACGCAAAGAGTGCCCTCTTGTTCTTTGTAATGATCTCAATGTGAATAAATGGGAAGAGAGTTCTTTATTTGGTCCATTTATATATTTATACAGGGTGATCATATCCCCCCTTTAACGCCTCTTCTAAAGGGAGAATAGATTCAGTTCAGCTAATCTCTCCTCATAGCTGAGCTCCTCTATTCCTTTTGTTAGTTTAGTTGCCCTTCTGTGATCTCTGTTCAATTCCACAATGTCCTTTTTGTGAACTGGTGCCCAAAGTACTTTGCTGGCTTTTGACATTGCAGCTTGACACTCCATGCTAATATTAAGTCTATGATATACCAGAATCCCCCGATCATTTTCTATTTCTGACTCCCCCAAATGTATTCCCCCTAGACAGTATGAAGCATGCATGTTGTTAGCCCCCAAGTGCATAACTTTACATTTATCTATATTAAATGTCATTTGCCACCTGGCTGCCCAGTCAAACAGTACATCCAGGTATGCTTGTAGGTTATAGACATCCTGTATGGACTTAATTCCATTACATAGTTTGGTGTCATCTGCAAACACAGAAATGGTACTTTTAATCTCAAACTCTATATAAGTTATAAAGACGTTAAACAGTAAAGGTCCCAAAACTGAACCCTGACGTACACCACTAATAACCTTAGACCATTCAGAGTATCAATAATTAATCACTACTCTCTGGATGCAGTCTTTAAGCCAGTTCTCTATCCACTTACAGATTTACTTTTACAAACCTATTGACCCTAACTTGCATATTAACTGTCTGTGGGGTACTGCGTCAAATGCTTTAGCAAAGTCCAATTACACTATATCAACTGCTACTCCACTGTCTACCTGTTTACTTACTACTCATAAAAAGAGTAAATTTGTTTGAGAACTTTGGTCTTTCTTGATCCATGCTGACTATCACATATAATATTATTTTCTATCAGAAACCCCTCCACGCAGTTCTTTATCAAACTCTCTAGGACCTGTCCAACTATAGTCGTTAAACTAACCAGTTTCTAGTTACCTGGTAATGACTTTGGTCCCTTTTTGAAGATAGGAATCACATTGGCCTTTACACCAATCCATTGGAACCATGCCAGTAACAAAAGAGTCTCTAAAAAATAGAAATAATGGCTTTGAAAATAACTGAGCTCAGCTCTTTGAGGACACGTGGATGTAATCCATTGGGTCCTGTTGATTTGTCATCCTTAATTTTGTCCAACTGTGTCTAAATCATATCAATTTTGAGCCATTTTGACTCATTTAAGGCAGTGACATTGCTATTATGAACTTGGACTTGAGCTTTACCATTTTCCTTTGTGTACACAGAGCTATAAGAAAGTGTTTAGTAAATCCACCTTTTCTTTATCCCCAGTTACCAACCCAGAGACTGTCTTTCAATTTGAAGTTTTGCACATTTTTTCTCCTTTTTATGTCTTTTGTTATTTTCTTTATAGTTTTCAAACGATGAAGGTGATCCTTCATTTTTATATTTTTGGAATGCCCTTTTCTTGTTCTTAATGGCTTTTTTAACATCAGCTGTGAGCCACAAAGGTTTTAATTTTAGCCTCCCAAACTTATTACCCATTGGAATATATTTTTCAGTGTGCTTGCATAGAATAGACTTGAAAAATTCCCATTTCTGATTTGTGTTCTTTGAGGACAATATTGTCTCCCAGTCCAAGTCACAGAAAGCTGCCCCTAATAATGGAAAATGTGTTCTCTTAAATTAACTGTTTTTATCTTTCCTATTTTTGCTTCCTGTTTACAGTTTACATTAAATGAAATGATATTATGGTCACTGCTACCCAGTAACTCTTTTATATGCACATTTGTTTTAAGCTCTGCATTGTTAGAAAGAACTAGGTCCAGCAGAGTATCATTTCTAGTTGGGGCTTCTATAAACTGTACCATAAAGTTATCTTGTATTAAATTTACAAATTTACACCCATTTGCTGTTCCTGTAGTGCCATTATTTCAGTCAATGTCTGGGTAGTTGAAATCTCCCATGATTAAAACATTTCCACTTTTTGCTGCTTTTTCTATCTGCTAGAAGTTGATTCTCTATTTCTTGCTTAGCACTGAGGGGCCTAAAGCAGACCCCCTTCCATTTAGGTGCAAACCATCTCTCGCATATAGGTTGTACCAATGGAAAGTCAGCCCAGTGCTTTATGAACCCAAACCGTTCCCTATTACACCGGGACTTAAGTCATAGTTGTCTAAGCTCCCTCTGCCTTTCCTGTGTTGCGCATGGCACAGGCAATATTCCAGAGAATATAACCTTGGAGGTCTTTTCTTTCAACTCTTTAAACTGTTTTTTAAGGATCCTCCATCTTCCCTCTATTGTGTCATCTGTTCCAACATGGACCAAGACAGCTGGATCATGCCCAGACCCTCCCAGTAATTTGTCCACGCAGTCCACCACATGCCTAACCCTGGCAGCAGGGAGACAGCATACCATTCGGGTGAAGGGATCCAGGCGACAAACTATTCTATCAGTCCTCCTGATCATAAAATCCCCTATGCCAACCAATTGTCTTTTCCTTCCTGCATTTCCCTCCCCACCCCTACTGGATGGGCTGCTCTCCTGGCTGTTAGGAGTAGCAGTAGCATCTAGAGTTGCCACCACTGGGTCTGCCACCTGTACATCTTCAAATAACTTTGCAAATTTGCTAGGGTGCTTAAACACAGGGCTGCTCCTGTTCAGTGAGCAGTTTCAATGCACTTCTTCAGCTCTTCAATGCGACATACCAGAAGGGCAACTTGCTCACATCTGTCAAAGCAGTATTCACCTAGGAGCTGTTGTTCTATTTTTGCATACATATGGCAGACTGTGCACTAAACTAAACCTTCAATCCTGCTACCACTCATTTTCCCAGTTACAATGGTATTTTACAAGGAGTTTTAAAAGTTTACTTACTGTTTGTGGTTACTATAAGGATTCAACTTCGTTTGTTTGCAAACTCCTGTGTTTTCTAACTCCACTTGATTCCAAGACACTAGTCTCACCAGCCAAGAGTGAGCGAGCTCAAGGTGAGTCTGCCCAGAACTTAAATCACCTGTGAAACCTTGACCACTCCCCCTTAGAGGTCAGCAAGGAAAGAGTAAAAAAAGCTATTTAAAACAAAAACTGACAGTCAAACAGACACAACCCAACAGTCAAACAGACACAACTCCCAAATTCACAATATCAGAAAACAACTGTGTTTTCTACCTCCACTTGATTCCAAGCCATTTCTTTCACCAGCCAAGAGTGAGCAAAGATCATATCCTTGAGTGGATGTTTTACAATATGGACAAAGTCTTGGTGCCACTCGTTAACCCCTATCCCTCTCTTTTTCCTTCCCTAGACATTATCAAAGTGTTGCTCATCTTTCTCTGCTTTATCCTTCTTTGTTCTTTTAATATTGAAGGTTTTAATTTAGCAGTTAAGCCTTTCTATATTTCTTTCAATGATAGACTCCTGATATGATAGATCCCAGCTTTTTACAGCTGACATACCTCCTTGCTTGTGTGCTGATACACTATTTTTAATTATTCAAATTTTTAGACTAATTAATTGCTAGGATTGCTACTATAAAGGGACCTCATTCATTCTGAGAGCTTAAAAACCCAGGGCTATCCCTCCATTTATATATATATATATATATATATATATATGTATATTTTTTTTTTTTTTGGCTGATTAGATACTTTTAGTAACAAGCTGGCTGTTGAACAGGTAAACCTAATACATTGACTAGTGAGTGTATGTGTAATTAATTACTTTACTTCTGCAAAGCCTTGTGAGAGCCTCAATACTTGAGTCTTAGATATACAGCTTTTAAAAGATTGCCTTTTTACAGATTTGGGTATTTGGTTTATTGGTTTATTGATCACAGATTTGGTTTATTGATCACTGTTTCATAAGAGTGTACAATTTTTAATGTAATATTTATATATTAGAACAATACAATATCAACTTTTTGGAGAAAATTACATGCACTAAAATTGTTTTAGCATTCATTTTTCTGAAAAAATGATTTGATCAGCATGTGTTGAATTCAACCTGAACTTCTGTCAATCATCTTGAAAGCCAAATGCTATCAATTTGGCAGCTATTATTTCCCCATAATGCCTTGTTTTCCTGAATTGCCTAGTGGACCAGTCAGGGCCAGGAGAGGACAGGGACAGCTCGTCTCAATCTTGCTTATCCCCAGTTCTTAGCCAAACCTTACAGTAGGGTGGTAATAGGGTGTGGGCTGGTTATCCTCTATTTCTGAGTGTGATCTAGTTAGTGCAGTGAAGAGTTGTGCTGTTCTAGGTTGCTGTGCTGTTAGAATGTTAGTGAATTTAGCTTTAAATTGTAGAAGACTGGTAGGGATTGTAAAACAACAGTTGTACTGTGGCTAGAGGGGCCAGGGTTGCTGAAGAGAAGGGCCAGGGAATATGGTAATGGACAGGTAGGCTTGGTGTTTTATTTTAACTATTTTGTGGTATCTACACAGTCAACTCATTTTTTAATTGTAATTGTTTTTTTGCAAGATATATCGCCCTGTGCCGATTAGCATTATACTCACTTACCCACAGTTACATCCAGTTTTACTATATCGCTTTAGTATATAATTATAATTTATTACCAAAAAATATGTGAGACCCATCAGCAGCTGTTGCAGCAGACAGACTGTATGGATAAACTTACTGAAGACATCCCGATCCCAATTTAATAATGTAGTCTGTTTTTTAAGGCAGAACAGCCTGTTCCACATACTACTGCTTTCTATTCCTGGCATAGTCACTACAGCATGTAAAGTGTTGTATTTTGGGATTAGAAAATGTTGGACTATGATTACCACCTTAGTCACACATGACCCGGCCCGGCTTGAGGTTATGCAGGGTCAACTACAAGTCTGCCTGGACTTGCAGAGGACTGAGAGCATGGCACCTATTACCTTTTGCACAGCTATACAAATTAATCTATTGTTACTTTTTTCCCAGGTTTATTACCAATACATTACCTATGACTTCATTTTCACTAAAATCACACATTACTGTTCATAATATTTAATTTTTCAAACTTTGAAACTGTTAGTTCATTTTTTTTCAATATTTTTACATGATTACCTTGCAGTTCTTACCATTTTATCCCACTGAACTCTATGCCACTAAAGGAAGGAAGTTGTAATGTAGAGGTCAATATAACTCAGGAAATCAGTATTCCCAGAAATAATTGTATTCCTGTATACTTTGTGACACAATTTTACTGCTTAGAGAGATGGGTGCAGTAAGTATAGATTTTTTTCCTTACCGATGACAGCTAATTTTGAGATGTCAGATCAGTGCCATTGGCCCTTTAAGGGGACTGAACTTAGGTAAAAATCATCATGGAGAAGGCAGAGAGAGAGAGAAAAAAAATTAAGGTCGATAATAGCCAATAAATAGGTGTAAAGGGGGAACAGGACACTAGAGTGAGAAGAGATGAAGAACAGGACAGGTGAAAAGAAAATAGAGACATACAGTAGGGGAATCATAATAATCAGAGGAGATAGTCAGCCATAGTCTACATGGGGAGGAGTCACATGAGAAGAAAAAGATGTGGAAAAAAGGACTGAAAAAATCCATTGGGATTAGAGGGGGAATTACTGGAAAATGGTAGACTATAGTATAGTCTATATAGAAGTATAGTGGTGTGTATTATTTCAGTGGTGAAAATCCAGGGTGGGATACCATTCTTCTAGGAACAAACATATATGAATTATAGAAAAGCATGTGTAGGTTTTGTAGCATTTACAAAAAAAGAACACATTTGTTGGTAACTGTGGGGTAATTGGAACTTTGGTGTCAAATATTTAATAGGAAAGTGATTTCACCATTTAACCTGAAACGTACAATCCAGAATATCACTACATTTAGGTGGCTGATCAGGAGTAGCTCAAAAAACAATCACCTCCTATATGTCATTGTCTCAAATGTTGAAAGAGGGGTAATAAAAAGAGATGATAATCGAAAAGATATCTCAAAATCAACCATGAAATGAAAAGAAAATGAAAAAATGATAAGCACATTCTCTGCAAGGAACAATATGAATCATATCAATGTTTAGGTTCAATTGCCATTTACATGCTATATTTAAAAGGATAAAAAGGTTGCTTTTGTAAGTAATCACCCAAATATGTGTAAATAGTGGAATAATAACTTTGTATATGCTTTCTTTTCCTTAGGATGACAATATCATGAGGTCTTTACAGCTCTTTCAAAATGTTATGTAACAATGGCTATGTGAACAATGGTGCTGGCTGTCAAATAGCACTGTGAAATGTTGGTAACCTTCCAAACCACAAAAAAAAATCTCTGGAAATTTTGTAACTATGAAGTTTGTATTCATCAAAGAAGAAATTTGTAGAAATCTACATCAATCAACAATCATCAGTTCATGTTGAAAAAAAAAAGTTTGAGTTTCCCTTTGTGACACATTCATTGGATTTATTATCCCTTTGGACTTGCAATGCAAGTTGTAATGCAAATGCAATCATACGTGTTTTTTAGCTTCACCATAATTATTATTTTGGATATGTGTTTTGCTAGTTACAAATGCTTTGCTTTTTTAATACATTTTTATTACATTATGGTACATATGAATAAAAACACTGATTTGTACAGTTAGGAAAATATGAAACACCTTCATCTGATTCAACTATGTAATAATTCAAATATGTTTTAGTGTACTTTAAAGAGTAATTTAAAACATAACTAAAGTGTAAGATTTCATGGTATTAGAGATTCTAGGCCGATTTATTAAAGCTCTCCAATACTAGAGAAGATACACTATCATGGGAGAACCTGGGTGATCCAGCTTACATGGACTTGATTTTTTTAGGTGGCAAATGTTTTTAATCCTAGACCAAATCCATTCCAGGTTTGCTGGATAACCCATGTTCTCCCATGAGAGTTTTAATCTTGGAGATTTTTAATCAAGTCCTCTGTCTCTTCTAGTCCTCTGGGACAGTCATGTGCAGCTCATTTTACAATCACAACATATTGTGGGTGCTGAAACAAAGTCATTTCTGGCTGGTTTAGCTTAATTATGCTTGAGCCCTAGTTATTTTTAGTTTTATTGACATAAGCAGCATTCAGACTAGAAGAAAAGGGGACATCACTGTGAGCCAATTATTCTTAGCAGCATTGCATGATGTAATGGAAAATTTCTGACATTTGGAGAAAGCACATATATATATATATTTACATATATATATATATATAGATATATATATATATATATTGTCCTACTCAACATAGACTAACCATACCTTTAATACCTTCCCCACTCTGTTCAGCTGCCTGAAACAAAGAGAAATACTGGTAATTCAGTTTTTGGGGTATGTGATTCACTCCTAAGGACCAACAGAACAGTAGGGGGGGTCAACATTAAGCAGTAAACAAGACTGCAATTTAGGTAAATGTGTTCCTTTACCCATCATTTACAAAGCCCTGGTATTAACATTATTTTAATCTTTCCTGTGCTTTCTGTAACAAAAACATAAATACAATATTAAATAGCATTATGTAATTTGCCTAAACAAACATCACAAAAACGCTTTGGCAAATGTAGTATGTGTTATGCTAGGAGTCTGTGTCATATGTAATGGAAATACAATGATTTTATTTTCTATGGAATTTATGGACAAAAAAAATGCATATTCCTGTTTTCACCCACCAGTGTTAGTGTTGTTTTTTGTTTGTTTTGTTTTTTAAAGACGTTGTATTGTAAATAAAAAGTATACATTGGATTTATATTTTTTTCAATTTTAAATAAGATTTCAGGTGCAAACATAGCAAAGATATTGGCCATTGTAAAGGCCCTTTATTCATTTTATCACAGAAGAATTAAAAAAAAACAACAGAAATGGTAAGAAAAAAGGCAGAAAAATAGCTATGGAGATAAAAATGAGAAAGATGAAAATTTGGACTAATAAGGATTAATGAAGGGTTTATAAGTGGTAAAAACAATGTTTTATTTAAAAAAAATATATATATAACTTGATTTAAGTGTTGTCAAATGCACTATTTTATTAGTCAACAATCTATTTATCAATGAGTAGTAAATACTAGTGTTGGTGTTCCACTTTGGGTTGTCTTTATTTTGGACCCGAATATGGCCGTTCAAATTCGCATAGACCCGACCTGAAAAACACAGGATTTGACTTTGCAAATTTGTGTAATTTATTGAATGTGTGTGATTTGTGTAACTAACTTTTATTTTAGGGAATCTTCTTGTCATTGTGGGATCCCTGGGCACTGGAGATTAAATAAGGACAAGTCTCCCCATTCATCACCTCTAGTGCTCTGTGATTGGCTGAGGAAAGGTAAAGCCTGATGACAGCTCAAGCGTTAATCTCTATCCAAGAACACTTATATAGTTACGCTAGGGCTGCAAGAGCAATCAGGGGAGCGGAGCTGTCATCTCCGTTCCCCTAATTGCTGTTGCCGCCCTGTAGTATGTGTTCCTGGATAGAGTTTCTTTATCCAGGAGCACAGGACTCCTGTGCTCTTGAATAGAGAATCTCTATCCAAGAACACATACAACAAGTAAAGGGCTGCAAGAGCAATCAGGTGAGCGGAGCTGTCAGCTGTGATGTCTAAATTGGATTTCCTGAACGTTATTCCAGGGCAGGCTGCCTACATCCTTTGCCAGCTGCTCTTTGTTGAGTAATGGCAGGGGCTCTGTGTACCTGGGTGATGCTCCTGTCATTGCATTCAGCCAGTCCTGCAAGGAGCAAGCCAAGGACAACTGTTCCTGACTGCCTCTTGCTGGATTGGGTAAACCATGTAAACAGTGGCTGTATTTGTCAATGCTTCACTGGGCGTTTACTAAAGTTTGGAGAATAGTAATTTTTAGGTCAGTCCCCTCTGTAATCACTTGACTTTTTTTATCTGTAGCTTAAAAAGGTACATCTGTCTACTTGGAAACCTCCTTAGAGGTAATTATTCTGTTAGGGCTGATGAGCAGGATACCATGCCCCGCTTAGTAGCAAGTACTGATGCTCGTAGACAGTCGTGGCTTTGTCTCGAGAGAGATAAAGGGTAGTGCGCTGTGTTTTGACTCATTTTTATCCATAGAAGTTCTAGCAAAAAGGTTGTATACCAAGCAAAATTTTTCTTGTCCAAACAGGACTTATACCAAGTTGGACTTATTCCAAAGCAGACTTATACCGAGGTACCACTGTATTCCGTTTCATTCCTGCAGATTCAATTTGATTCAAATCAATGTGAAGGTACCTGTCATGAAGATCAAGAGTTTGGCCATATACAATGATGTCATCCAGATAACACTGTACACCAGGTACATTACTGAGAAGCCAGGCCATAAGGTACACGTTTGAAACGGAACAAACCTTCATGAGTAATAAATGCAGTGGGATCTCTACTTTCCTCATCCAGCAAAACTTGATGATATTGAAGATCTAAAGAAGAAAAAAAGAAGTTAGCTCCTCTGAGTTTTGAAAATACTTCAATATGTGGCAAGGGGTGACTATCAATTTTAACAGCTTTATTTGGTTCACGAAGGTCAACACACAGTCTTATACTTATACCTCCTGTTTTCTTCACGGTCACCACAATAGGAGAAACCCATTTTTTTTTAGTTCTTGGAAAACAGCTTCTCTGACAGAGAAGGCTAAATGCCTTAACTTCTGATGCACTGGTTGGACATCTGGGTGGACTTTAATTTTGTGTACAAAGTACTTTACACAGCCCAATGCGTTGTCAGTACATGATGAAACACTGGACACTGATTGCAGGTTAGATTATGAAGCTGTTGTGATAAGGCCATCCACTAATTGTAGATTTAAAGCAGCAAAAAGATATTTGCCCAATATAGCTGAGCCTTTCTTACAATGAAGAATTCAGCTTAAACACTAGTTGATTGAAATGTATCAGTCACTGACAGGCAACGAAGCACAGGAATAGGGTCTCTTAGATAACTTACCAGCTTCAAAGTAGGCACAGTAAGTAATGTATTTGCAAAGTACCGTAAGTAGATATCCTCAAGTAGTGTAGAAACAGCAGAACCTATTTTAGGCATCCGGGTAAAAGAATGGCTCTGATTAGTAGTAGCAATATAGTAACAGTACATAAAAGTACATTTATTCGGACTGAAAACATCATTTTTATCCACACTTAAGACAGTAACCTCTGAAGAAGCAACTTCCTGAACCTGTCTAGCAGTAGAATTCCGTCACATTTTGGAAAAGTGTCTGATTTTCTTACATTTGTGGCTTAGTGCATCCTTTGCAGGGCATGCAGCATAGTTAGCCATGTGCTGTGCGGAACCACACCTGAAGCAGTACTTGTTTTGTGCATCTACTGCTCTGCGCTGCAGTTCAGGCGAATTTCTTGTCACACCCTTGAATTCGGCCTAAATGTATGTCTAAGGAGTAGATTCTGAATTCACAGCCTGTACACTACCAGTAGTCCCCTGGCTGATGATTTTTGCCTCTGCCACAGCAGTTTCATCGTATTCCAAAAGTAACCTCTCTCTAATATGGGCTGAATTACGGTAGTTTTTTCCACAAGTTGATCTCTTATCATTTCCTCTGTTAAAGCACCAAAATCATAGGTAACAACCAGATCTCTCATTGCTTCAATATAGAGTATTGTAGATTTGCCAGCATGCTGTCCACATTGCCAGAATTTATATCGTTTTGTAACCACATTTTCTTTAGGCACAAAGAAGTTCTTTAGCGCAGTGAGAGCTGAATCATAAGATTCATCTGCTATAGGTAAAGTGTAGATCATACGCTGTCCTTCAGCTCCCAGGCAGTGAATAAGCAAAGCACGTTTTATAGCATCAGGTAAGGATTCTTGATTAGCAGCAAGTATGTAATTCTCAATATCCGAATCCAAACAGTAAAATGCAGTGTAGGCTCACCCAGGTGTGGAAGAAAAGGTGCAGGTGGCTGTGGAGACAGAAGAGACATCATCGCCAATCTTGTTGTGTCCAGTAACCAAGAAGGCAGGGTAAATTAAACCAGGTTTTTTTACAGGATTCACAAACTATATACATGAGCAGTGTCTGTAGTGCACCTTCAGAGCAGAGCAGAACAGCAACCAACAACGACACCAATATCGATTGTCTTAAGGAGTAAACAACTAGAACAGTGACATCTACAGGCCAGACGGATGAACACCACAAATACTTTCCAAATTAATCTCAGCCCCTCCCTCAAAACTGGTTTGAGCTATCAAAGAATGGAGACAAAATATACCTCTCCAGAATATTCCTAAATAGGTTTTTCATTTCCTCCACTGTGATCTGCCATTGCTTCAGTATTTTCAGACTGGGAGTAAGCATTACTTCAGGGTAACATAAGCTGGAAGCCTGTTCAGCTGGATCCTTGGCTTTTTCACATTTCCTACAGTTTCCCAATCATGCAATAAGAGCTTGAATACTTTTCCAGAACCTCAGGAGGAAGTCAAAATTCAGTTTGGGCCAGGTGATTATAACCTCCTAAATTGGGAAAGTAATGTTTGAGATTGTATGGAACGGACTGAGATGGAATATTTGGAGAATGTCATACAGAGAAAGGGTTGATCGGATCAAAACTTAACACTCCAGACAGGGCTGAGTCTTAATAAACAACAGAGAACAACAGGGAAAAGAATAACACCTGGTTGATCATACCTAGGCCACTCTCCCTTCTGGATATGTAGGTCACACATTCTGGTTCATCCTGTTTCCCTAGGGCATCTGCAAGAAGCAGAAAGCTGACAATACAAAAATGTTGGAACCAGGTAAGTTTTGATCAGATCAACCCTTTCTCTGTATGACATTCTCAAATTATTCCATCTGCAATCTCCAATATTACTTTCCCAATTTAGCAGGGTATAATCACCTGGCCCAAACTGAATTCTCAAAATTTTGACTTGTCTGATTAGGAGGTGGCAGTACACACAGTATTTATTGAAGTTTTCAGGTGGAGGCATGGGTGACCCCTGTGTCACCCATGCCTCCTGTCACTTTCTGTGTCTCCTGTGTTCCCTTGTGTTTTCGGTGACCCTATGTCACCGGAATCTATTCTCTGGATTTCTGGTACTTGACTCATGGCTTTTTTCCTGACTTCACTTGTATGCTGCCTGCCTCAACCCTGGCTTTCTATTGAGTATCCTCTGCTTGCTGATTTAGTACCATGCAACAACCTCACCTCTAGAATCCCTCGAGAAAACCAGGCTGTTGCTTGGACCCTGCACCTAATAAGGTGATGGTTTTAACATCATCTGGGGCTGGATTTGTCAACCACTGCTTGTAAAACAAATGTCAGTTCTTTTAAAACTGCATAAAGTTTGTTGATATGTTTGAAAAGGATGGTTATATACACAATTGAAGAACATATATGAACACTAAAGTTGACATTATTTAGTCTTTAAAATGTCTTTATGAAGAAGCCTGAGGGCAAAATGTGTGAAGGACAGAAAAGCACAATTCATTCCGTTATAAGTACAGAAAAGCATAATTAATTCAGTGTAATGTATCCAAAAAAAGTTTTTTTTTTTATATGAACATAATGGAATAAATTGAGATTTTAATAATATTTAATGTATGAAAGTTACCTGAAAAGTCCCATAAAACAAATTCAAAGAAGAATCGTGAAAGATCCTAACCAGATACTTGCCCAGAGACTTGACAACCAGGAAGCTACCCAAATCCAGGTACTTTACCAGCTTTATGCACTCACCACCCGCCTGGATCAGTTTCTGGTTTCTTCCAGTGCACCTGTTGAACTTCCAGTCCCTGTCCAGCCTTCTGCTATCCCAGTGGTCTCTGCGCTTCACCTGCCACCCCCACAGCAATTCCCTGGGGATTTCAAGACTTGTCATGGCTTCATGAACCAGTGCCGCATCCAGTTATTTAATGGCTTCATGCTTTGGTAGCTATGTACAACAAAATACCAGACAAAACAATATTATACTTATTCAGGTGCAAAATAAAAATCACAAAAATACAATGTAATTGATGAACGTCCCAATCCCAGCTTTCTTAGTGGGGTCTGTGGGACTAGTACTAAATATTATCAAACTTCAAATTGTCACAAAGCATAGTTTCAAATGTGGAGAATAGCAAAACACCATTCGGTGCGATTAGTTTTTGGGTCAGATGTGTTGCGCCTTATGGGGTTTCAGGGAGATAGAGAGAATCATACCACAGCTAGTACATAAGAACATTTAACAAAGAAAATACATAATTAGAAAATAGGGATATGCTAATGAGCATAGAGCAACATATAAATCATTGCCTTAAATATAGCAAGCAAAAAAATTTTTTTTACCAATAATCATTTCAAAAAGTGAAATATATATTCATAGCATCATGAAGTAAAATAAAATGATGTACATATGTATTTTTTAATAATGAATCGGAGGAACCATATAATTCTCTAAGATATAAGTTATAAATAGACATAGTATCATTGGAAAGTGTAGGAAGACTACAACATAGGAAGAAGGGTGTGGTAACACTCTAATTAGGAGTTGGAGATAGGGCTTTACCTCCTGGGGAGGTATTGTTTTAATTTCCTGGGACCTGTAGTGCTCTTCTGGGTGCCAGTGTTCGATGACAAAATCCTACCTTTGGAATGCGTACTACCAGCTGATTGGTGTGTACAATGACGTCACAATCATCTGTGTATGGTCTGTCTCCATCTCCTATCTTTTTCTATGAGATCAGGCTTCAATGTGAGCTCCCAGAGAATGGCCATGTTCTATAGACCTGGGCAATCAGCTGTGCTGTTCCCCACCCTCCTTATACTGTGAAATAGTCACACCCCTCGTACACCAGCAGCAGCAGCATGAGAGCTGTGTCTGCGTCAATGCTACTGCATTATACTCACTTTATAAACCTTCATAACCTTCAAACCTAACCCTAAACCTAATTTCAGCCCCCTGAACATAACAAGTTGCCAGATACGGGGTCTCAAACATAAAATTGTAATAAAATTCAGGGATCTTTTCTCATTAAAGTAAAAGTTTTTAAAATGACACCTTTACTTATATCCATGACATATGCCACTGTGTTTGTCAAAAAAAATAAAAATAAATAAAATATAGCAGCATAACTCACAGATCTGCGCAAGTACAGGTAACAAACCAAACAACATCCAAATTGGACTGAAAAGGCAGATAAAGTCATCACAAATGTATTTAAAACAAGTAATTTAATATAATACGTTTAAAATGCAAAACAGTCAATAAAAAGCTCTTAAGTAGGCTAATACAGATCTCAATTTTTTATCTTTGACACGTTTCACGGACAAAAGCTGCTTCCTCAGGAGATTGATTGGGATCTAAATACAATATCAATACATGAATAATTCATTATTAGTCATTAATAATAGATTTACAGCAATCATACATTAGATCATAATTACTACTTACTTGTAACAATTACATATTCAATCTTATTTAAACTGCCTTCTCACAAATCTTTGGAGCTGGTGTAAAAACAAGGAAGCACAAGCAGACATCCAAATCAATCAGCAATTTAGGCCGATGCTATAATAGGTTAAAAAATAAAAAAATATAATCACTCTCTTCAATGATGAAACAAAACTCTTTCTAAATTTAATGTATCAACTTTATAAATAAAATTAAATAAAACCTAATCAAGTGTTAATTGTAAAAGTGTATGAGTAAAATAATAATACCCAAAAATTAATGCTCAACAAGCATCCATGAAAAGAATATTCCAACAAAATATAAGCTTAAATTATAAAATGTGATGTGCAATTGGTGGTCAATTATCTTTTAATCTTTTATCTTCAATCTTTTGTAACGAGCCTACCTTTTTACTTAAAAGATACCACTGAACTATTAAAAGTTATAGATAATTTAACCATACCATCTGGAGCTTTACTTGTAGCAATCATATCAAGGCCCTCTACGCTAGTATTCCACACAATAGAGGACTACAAGTGGTTAATACATTTCTTGAGGAAACACATTTCAAAAAGAGGAAATCAAATAAATTTGTATTATTACGACTGGATTACATAATTTAAATTTAAATGTCTTTGTTTAAAATGACATTACATACCTCCAGGTGCCGGGCAGGGGCGATGGGGACTAGATGTGCCCCTACATACGCCACCGTGTACCTGGGGTTTGGGAGAAGGACTTATTTTCAGATAAGGATTTATCCATGTACCTTTGTCAAATTTTGCAGTGGCGAATGTACATTGATGATGTGTTCATGGTTTGGAATATAATATTTGCTTAAAGAGCTTGTTGCGAAACTTCAGGAGAATTCCTCCTATCTGAAATTCACTTTTCACTTTAGCTCCTCCTCTGTTTGCTATTGGATGTTGTTTGGTTTGTTGGTGTATTAACCTGGGATGTGACAGTACTATATAAAACACATACTGCTGGATATTCAATCTTTTGCTACAGTTATTTTGACTTTATTACCACTTTAATGAGCAAAGATCGCTAATTGTTGTTGGGATTTTATGTTTGAGACCCTGTATCTGGCAACTTTTTATGTTCAGGAGGCTGAAATTTAGTAGCAGCTCCCAGGGTCCCCTGTGTACCCTGACCCTGAAAATTTCAAGTTTCTACAACAATCGGTGTAGGAGATATGAGCGTTTATTCACAGTGATATTGACAGCAGCATGGACACACACACAGCTTTCATCCTGCTGCTGCTGGTGTATGAGAGGTAGGTTTTTTTCACAGTACAAGGTGGGCGGGGAGCAGCACAGCTGGTCTTCGAGGTCTATAGAACACACCCACAGTACACGTTATTGTATACTCCCAATCAACTGGTCGTATGCATTCCGAGGGTAGTATTTTCCAATTGGAGACAAATAGGAGATTCTAATAGAATGGAGACATGTGTGCATTGTTAACAGAAACTGTAATTTCTTGTTGGGGGGGTGTAGTCTTTGTACTCCACAAAGAACACCATTTAACAGGCGTCGGTGGATCAGGTCGGCTAGATTCAGGCTGTTTGGTTTGGAGACTGGGTTCTTAAATATATATTGAATAACTGAGCTAAGTATATGTGCTTTATATGTATTGCAGCAGCTATTAGGAGGAAAATGGAGAATTGGTAAGCAAAGTTGGTTTTAATTAATATAGCTGATTGGGTATAATTAGGTGGGCCATTATGGAGCTCTTTAGGAGTAAGAATATTTATTGATTGGTTCACTAATGTGAATGGTTTTATTATAGAAGTTTATTTTTAATACAGGATACACAAAAGTGGCATTGGAATTTATTGACTTGTAGGTGGTTAATGTGTAGTAACTTGGTATGTTGACAATGAACACACTTTCTTTAAATATTTTATTTTATTTGTTTCTTTTTGGTCATTTATTTAAACAGTTGTTTGATGTGCTTTAAGCAAGTGCAATATACAAATTAGGTGGTGTGGAGAGATTGCTTTGGAAGTATATCTGTATGGCAGCACCTTAATAAAGTTTTTTACACTTGAATAGATACAAAATTGGTAAATTTAGATGAAGAAAAAAATTTTCTTAGCACTGTAATAATGGAAAATGGATTGGGAAACTAGTAGTGTTGCTCGAATTCGGGTCGTCCTAATGTTCAACCCAAATATGACCGTTTGAATTCGGGTGGACCCTACCAAAATGCATTCAAACAACTAGGGACCTCCCCCATGATGCAAAGGGCCCTCCAATTAGAGCAGGGATGCCCCCCTCCATGTTTGTTGTGGCAGGCAGCCGATTGGCTGTCGGTCACTGCATGCCACACAGGCAGCCATTGGCCTAAATAAGGCCAAGGTGTGCCTGCATTTACCACTCCTGACAGAGATTTGCTGATAGCATCACAACCTTGCAGTGCTGCTTGGCTTGCTTTCTATGTCAAAGTGAGAAAAGTGCTTTACTTTGGTAGACTGTGTCACACTCACACTATTAGTCAGATAGATTGTTGGATTGTACTGTATTTGTGCAGTCCTGAAATCTACTGTACTCAGATAGGTAGAGTGTTTCACTGTTTGCTGGATAGATAGATAGATAGATAGATAGATAGATAGATAGATAGAAAGCTTGATAAATAGTCAGTCAGTGTGTTACATAGACGCAGCCAGAGGCAGGGTCCCCTCGCTGACTGCGTGCACAGTATCACACTTGTACTGAGAGACAGACACACAGACGCAGTGTATACTGCAGTATATAGTTTGTATACTGTGCTGCATATTAACCACCTGAGCGTTACACTGAGGTCTAGATTTCTGTTACAATCATTCATTGAAGATGCTCAGTTGTTTAAGTCATCTGATGAAGAGAGTCAGTTCCTAGGCTTACCCCCCAGTTACTTTTCACGAGCACAGTCTCAGCCAGATGAGCCAATTCAAACTGGCGCCATATGGCTGTGTTTCCTTTCGGCACATATAGGGAAACTGTCTCATCTGATGATGATGATGATGTCCTTGATCTGACATGGGGCGAACAAGGAGATCATCATAGGCAGCAAGAAGAGGAGGAGGAGGAGGAAGAGGAAGAAGAGGAGGCGGAGGTTGCAGAGCGCCCTTAAAGGGGGGAAGGGAGGAAGAGGGTAAAAGCTGCCCACACTCTGCATTCTTCAATTACCAGTGAGGCAAGTCATAGAAGTAAATCGTCGGAAGCTGTCACCACAGCTATGCCTCAACAACCGCGGACCGCCACCACGAGCACCAGCTCCAGAGCACCTTTTGGCCCAGTTAAATGTTCGCCAGTGTGGGCATTTTTTAATGTCCATAGTGATGACAACACTATGGTCATCTGTAAATTGTGTGCTCAACACTTGAAACGAGGCAAGAACCCAAACAAACTTCTTGGAACAAGTTGCATGAGCACTCATTTAAAAAGCCACCACCCAGTAACCTGGCGGGAACACCTGGTGAAAGCATAGAGCTCTGTGCGACCACCTCCGGCCAAGAAGCCAGCTCCAACTGCTTGATCCTCCTCCGCTGCCTTTCCTCCTTCTGCCACTAAAGTTTCCCATGCTGCTGCCAGCAATTTGAGTGTGGCATGTAGCGGATCATTAACTTTTTCAGGCTCCACCAGCGGTGAGCAGGAGCTCCAACGCAGATCGGCTGCTGTTTGTGGTGTTGCCAGCAATCAGGACCAGGCATCATTGCCATCCCCCCAACTTCTACCCCATCGTCCAATGTTTCTGTGGTTAGCATTAGCAGCATCCAACCTTCCATCCCCCAGATGCTGGAGCGCAAGAGGAAATATGGCCCAAATGACCCCAAAACAAAGCTGATCAATGTGGCAAATGCACAGCTGATTGCGTTAGAGCTTCTCCCTTACTGCCTGGTGGACTCCAATGCGTTCCATTACGCATTACTCTGTGCAAACCCACAGTAAGTTATGCCTAAGCGACAGTACTTTACACAAAAATGTGTTCCGGCTTTGCATGAACACGTGCAGAGCAATGTGTCCATGGCCCTGCAGCACTCAGTTTCTGGCAAGGTTCACCCGACAACCGACAGTTGGTCGAGCAAGCATGGAGTGGGAAGATATATTTCCGTTACAGCTCACTGGGTAACTTTGGTGGCAGCTGGGGAAGATGCAGCTGCAGCAAGGCCTGCATACCTACTTCAGCCCAGAGCACATCGCCATGCAATTTCCTCCTCAACCTCCACTTCCACCTCCTCCTTTGAATCTTGTGCCTCAACCTCTTCTGCCAGGGACACTTTGCCATGGAGACCCAGCACCTCCCATTCGGCAGCATCTGTTCACCACCAGCAACAACCTGCAGTTTGCTATTTCGGTGCACAATTCCGTCATTGCTATGCAGTCCTGAAGTTGCGAAGTCTGGGTTCCCTCAGCCACATGGGCGCAGCCATTCTAAGTGCCTTGCGGGAGCAGGAGGACAAATGGCTAACTCCCAACAGACTTCAGCCAGCAAGGTCATGTGTGACAATGGGGCCAATCTGCTGGCAGCCCTGCGTTGTGGGAAACTCACACACGTACCTTGCCTGGCTCACGTCATGAACCTTATAGTACAGCGCTTTCTTAGGAATTACCCAGGCCTCCAGCCGCTGTTGCTGAAGGACAGAAAGTTGTCAGAGTATTTCCGCCAGTCGTACACAGCCAGTGCCAGATTGGTGGAGTTACAGCAAAATCTGAACCTGCCAGTGCACCGGTTAATTTGTGATGTGGCTACTAGTGTTGGTCGAATAGCTCACTATTCGATTCAGCAGCTATTCGCTCAAATATAGCAAAAAAATTTGGGTGGTCGAACATCGAATTCGAACACCATTAAAGTCAATGGGAGAAAAATTCGGGTTTGTTTCAGCACTGTGTATAGCTTCTACAGCCTCCAAACAGATGTAAAAAGATACATTATAAAAGTATATATAAAAAGATACATTGTAAAAAGATATATTGTAAAAAGATACATTGTAAAAGGATACATAAAAAGATACATTATAAAAAGATACATAACACTATTCCATACCCCTGTACTTCACATTAATAATAAAGTGCACCTGTCAAATTAATTTTAGGCTAAAGCTAGGTACACCCTTCCAATAATTATTGTTAGAAAATGAACGATTGTGACCGATCAACGATTATACTTGAACAATCATATTGTGCACAATTCTGTACATGCTGTAACAATATGATCGTTCATATATATTCCACCAACAGTGTTCAAACACTAGATACAATCGTTTGAACGATGCAGGGAGGGACATGTAAAGGAGAAAGTGTACCGCAGAAACATGCACAATCACTGAACGTCACGATACTGTACACACGATAGATAGTGAAAGATCGTCGGCCAATCAGATCAACCGTAGCGGTCGTTCATTTCCAGCGACAATCCTCGTTCGTCGCCGTCCTTGGTCACTTTTTTTTGGCCAATCGGTTGTTCATCGGTCGTTTCTAACGATAATTATTGGACGTGTGTATGCAGCTTTAGTCTACACAGACTGCATTCCCATGGGCTAATCTACACCAGGACGTTTCCTTCAGGCACGTTTTTGAGCCTTATCTTAAACGTTGCTTGCAACATTTAAAAAATTAAAGCGATGGATAAATGCGAAAAACGCTTCCATTGAACTCAATGGAGGCTTTTTCAAGCGTTTTTAAGCTTTTATGAAAGCTTCCATTGAAAACAATGGGGGCTTTCATGAAACATTTTTAGCAGGACTTTGGAATCTGGAAGCCCCCTTTATTAAGGCGACTCCCAGATAAAGTTCCCACGGTCCTGGAATCCCACAATGACATTATGATTCATAATGTTATTGTTGGATAACCTGTAAAAAATAAAAAAGAACAAGTTTAAAATAAAAAACATAAATAAATTTTTTTTTTTTCCTCCTGAATTTTTGCTGTCGAATGCAGCAAAATTCGGGTCGGGTCTACCCGAATTCGAACAGCCATATTCGGGTCGAATATAGGGACAACTCGAATTCGAACATCAACACTAGTGGCTACATGTTGGAATTCCACATTTTACATGCTGCAGCGGCTGGCTGAACAACAGAAAGCGGTGGTAGATTACGTGGCAGAGTCTGTTCGTTTCAGACGTATACCTACACTATTTTTCTTCAGCCCTGCAGAGTGGCGGCAAATTGAGGACTTGTGCACTGTATTGTCACCTTTTGAAGAGGCGACCAGGATGATCAGCAGGGATCAGGCCTGTGTCAGTGACACCATCCCCATCATATGCTGCCTGCTGGAACAGATGATGGTGGGTCTCGGACATGACACAGAGCGGACGCTGCAAACATCATCTCAGACATGCGTGCCTACTATGCATAGTGCACCAAATCCAGGAAAAGGAGGAGGTGGAAGAGGATGAGGAGGACATTGCAGGCATGGGAGAAGGGGAGGAAGGGGCAGAGGAGGATATTGAGGGTACATGGCATCCATCCACCCAAACAAAAGGCGGCATGTTCCGTGGATGGCAAAACCAAGGGGAGGAGGAGGAGCAGCAGCGGTAGAGGTCATCTAAGCCAAACTATGCAGGCTTTTTTTCAGCGGAAGCAAGCCGTCAGTCGTGCAGCAATTGCCAATGACACTCAGCAGTGCTACTCAGTCATGGTGCAGGAATACCTGAGTTCTACATGGGAAATCTGCAACCTGCAAGGCCAGGACCCACTGGTCTACTGGGTATCCAAGCTTGAGCAGTGGCCGGAGCTGGCAGAACATGCCATTCAGATCCTTGCCTGCCCAGCCACAAGTGTGTTATCTGAAAGATCGTTCAGTGCAGCTGGGGGCGTAGTGAGTGACAAGCGAATTCGGCTCTCCGCAGAAAATGTTGACCGAATCACTTTTATTAAAATGAATAAGGCTTTGATCGGCAATGACTTCAACACCCCCTCTGCAGAGTGTACTGATTAGTCGTCAACTTCTGCACGGCCTGCTGACACCTTGATAGAAAGAGCACGTTCACAGCCTTCGGCATCTCCTTCTACTCCTCCGCCTCGTGGCCCTCTACCTCCACTCTGTCTCTGAGGTCTATAACTTGCAATGGAGCTGTGTAACTGGCTAAATTTTGTTTACCAAGCACCTCTCTGATTTTTTTACAGAAATACAGAAGTTTTTCTGGCTTTTTTGATAGATAGCTAGTTGGATCAGAATGAATTATCTGTATGTTTTTACAAAAATTCAGAATTTTTTCTGTTCATTTTGATAGATTGCAAGTGGTATCAGAATTAAATATCTGTATTTTTTTACAGAAATGTTTCTGTTTATTTTGATAGATAGCAAGTGGTATGAGAATTAAATATCTGTATATTTTTTACAGAAATACAGAAATTTTTCTGTTCATTTTGATAGATAGCAAGTGGTATGAGAATTAAGTATCGATATTTTTTTTTACAAAAATACAGAAATTTTTCTGTTCATTTTGATAGATTGCAAGTGGTATCAGAATTAAATATCCGTATTTTTTCACAGAAATACAGAAATTGTTCTGTTTATTTTGATAGATTGCAAGTGGTATCAGAATTAAATATCCGTATTTTTTTTACAGAAATACAGAAATTTTTCAGTTTATTTTGATAGATTGCAAGTGGTATCAGAGTTAAATAGTAATTTTTTTACAGAAATACAGGCATTTTTATATTTATTTTGATAGATTGCAAGTGGAATCAGAATTAAATATCTGTATTTTTTTTACCCTGCCTCTGGCTGCGTGTATGTAACACACTGACTGACTATTTATGTATCTATGTATATATGTATCCATGTATCTATCTATCTATCTATCTATCTATCTATCTAGCTAGCTAGCTAACAGTGAAACACTCTACCTATCTGAGTACAGTAGATTTCAGGACTGCACCAATACAGTACAATCCAACAATCCATCTAATAGTGTGAGTGTGACACAGTCTAAGTAAAGCACTTTTCTCACTTTGACAAAGCAAGCCAAGCAGCACAGAAAGGTTGTGATGCTAGCAATTTTCTGTCAGGAGTGGTAAATGCAGACACGCCCTGGCCTTATATAGGCCATTGGCTGCCTGTGTGGCATGCAGTGACAGACAGCCAATCGGCTGCCTGCCACAACAAACATAAATGGGAGCATCCCTGCTGTTACTGGAGGGCCCTAGGCATCATGGGGTTGGTCTCCAGGTATTGTGGGAGGGTCGAAATTCAGGTCAGGTCCACCTAAATTGGAACGGCCATATTTGGGTCGAACATTAGGACGACCCAAATTCGAACAACAACAGTAGACACACTCCATCTTGTGTTCTGTGTCAGAAAAAGAAGCAGGGAGAAAAGTGCATTGTGACAGGAACAGTTTAGGAGCCTTCTGTATATCTTCAAATATACAGATTGTGCAGTTTTTGATGCTACCTCTTGCTATCTAGCAAAAAAAAAAAAACAGAAACAATTCTGTCCTACTCTCCAAAAAAAAAAACATGTATTTCTGTAAAAAATAAAAATATTTTATTCAGATCCAACTTCCTATCAAAAAAGCCAGAAAAAGTTCTGTATTTCTCTCTCAAAACAAAACCCAGATATTTTATTTTGACAGCACTTGCTACCTATCAAAAAAGCTAGAAAAATTTCTGTATTTCTCTAAAAAAAATACAGATATTTTATTCTTATCCAACGTGCTATCTATCAAAAAAGCCAGAAAAATTCTGTATTTCTCTAACAAAATACAGGTGTTTTATTCTGATACCACTTGCTATCTATCAACAAGCCAGAAAAATTTCTGTATTTCTCTCAAAAAAATAGGAACATTTTATTCTGGGCCACTTGCTATCTATCAAAAAAGACAAAAAAATGGTATTTCTCTCAAAAAAATCCAGATATTTTATTCTGATCGCAGTTGCTATCTATCAAAAAAGCCAGAAAAAATGTCTGCATTTCTCTCAAAAATATAAAGATATTTAATTTTGATCTAACTTGCTATCTATCAAAAAAGCCAGAAAAAAATCTGTATTCCTCTCATGAAAAATACAGATATTTTATTCTGGGCCACTTGCTATCTATCAAAAAAGCCAGAAAAATTTCTGTATTCCCCCCCAAAAATACAGATATTTTATTCTTATTCCACTTTCTATCTATCAAAAAGCCAGAGAAATTTCTGTATTTCTCCTAATAAAATACAAATATTTTATTCTGACAGCACTTGCTATCTATCAAAACAGCTAGAAAATTTTCTGTATTTCTCTAAAAAAATACAGATATTTTATTCTGATAGCACTTCCTATCTATCAAAAAAGCCAGAAAAATTTCTGTATTTCTCCCAAAAAAATACAGATATTTTATTCTGGGCCACTTGCTTTCTATCAAAAAAAGCCAGGAAAGATTTCTGTATTTCTCTCAAAAACATATAGATATTTTATTCTGATCCCACTTGCTATCTATCAAAAAATCCAGAAAAAATTTGGTATTTCTCACAAAAAATCTAGATATTTTATTCTGATCCCACTTTCTTTCTATCAAAAAGCCAGAAAAAATTCTGTATTTCTCTAAATAAATTACAGATATTTTATTATATTATCACTTGCCATCAAAAAAGGCAGAAAAATTTCTGTATTTCTCTCAATAAAATAAAGATATTTTATTCTGATCCCACTTGCTATCCATCAAAAAAGCCAGGAAAATGTCTATATTTCTCTCCAAAAAATCTAAAATATTTTATTCTGATCCCACTTGCTATCTATCAAAAAAGGCAGAAAAAATTCTGTATTTCTCTAAAAAAAACAGATATTTTATTCTGATCCAACTTGCTATCTATCAAAAAAGCTAGAAAAATGTCTATATTTCTCTCCAAAAAATCTAAATATTTTATTCTGATCCCACTTGCTATTTATAAAAAAAGACAGAAAAATTTCTGTATTTCTCTCAAAAAAATACAGATATTTTATTCTGATTCCACTTACTATCTATCAAAAAAGCCAGAAAAATTTCTGTATTTCACTCGGAAAAATAAAGATATTTTATTCTGATCCCACTTTCTATCTATAAAAAAAGCCAGAAAAATGTCTATATTTCTCTCAAAAAAATACAGATATTTTATTCTGATAGCACTTGCTATCTATCAAAAAAAGCCAGAAAAAGTTCTGTTTTTCCCCCCAAAAAATACAGATATTTTATTCTGAGCGACTTGCTATTATCAAAAAAGCCAGAAAAATGTTGGTATTTCTCACAAAAAAATCTAGATATTTTATTCTGATCCCACTTTCTATCTATCAAAAAGCCAGAAAAAAATTCTGTATTTCTCTCAATAAAATACAGATGTTTTTTTTCTGATATCACTTGCTATCTATCAAAAAAGCAAGAAAAATTTCTGTATTTCTCTAAAAAAAACAGATATTTTATTCTGACAGCACTTGCTTTCTATCAAAAAAGCTAGAATTTTTTCTGTATTTCTCTAAAATAAAAAAAACAGATATTTTATTCTTATCCCACTTGCTATCTATCAAAAAAGCCAGAAAATGTTCTGTATTTCTCTCAGAAAAATAGAGATATTTTATTCTGATAGCACTTGCTATCTATCAAAAAAGCCAGAAAAGTTTCTGTATTGCTCTCAAAAAAATTAGGATATTTTATTCTAATCCCACTTCTAATCCCACCAGGGCAACCTGCCACATCTGGCAGGGGGCATACTCCCTGGGAGTCCGCCACTGTAGGACAGCAGCAGCAGCAGTAAATCGTTGAAGGCAGCAGCACAAGTTGTTAAACAGGTCTGAGATGTGTGCAGAGCACCAGTACGCTGGTAGATTTATTTAGAGGGCATACTACAATCATATAGCCACGTCATGTTTAGAGTACTGTGAACTGGCTTTTAGGGGCCTCAAGTGCAGCAGGCCCTTTTTCTGCAGCGGCAGCAGCAACCAGCACAGCCGTGACAGGAGCAAAGACAAGAGTAAGCATGGCTAATGTGCCCGTACCTCCTGATGACTCCCCCTTGTTGTTTGACGAACAGCCTGACGATCTGTCATTGCGAATTTCAGAGCAGGAGGCAGACTTTGAGACTCTTGGAGAGTGTGGTCAGCACTTGCTGGGCGAGGGTTCTGGATCAGTGGCTGCATTTGCAGAGGTTGGCTTAGATGAAAATGAGGATGATGATGACCGTGATGTCACCTGGGAACCACCGGTGTGTGTAAGGGCTAGCAGCAGTTCCGAAACAGACATAGAGAATAGGCAGCAGCAGCAGCAGCAGCAAAAGACTGGGGATGTAAGGGGTTGCCAATCAGCCTCATGTGAGTCCCAAAGAAAAGACAGAGGAGTGGGCACAAGCAAAGGAACAGTCAGAGACGATGTGACTGTGGGGGAGGTGGAGCTGGAGCAGACGCAGGGCACCCAGCAGACGCAGAGGCAGGCAAAGAGACAGAGCAGCAGAGTGGTTGCACGCACCTCTCTAGTGTGGTCCTTTTTCACGCTGAAAGACAATGACGGGTGCGTAACAATCCGCATCCTGTGCCATAGGCAGATTCGCAGGGGACAGTCTGGATTAAATTTGGGTACAACATGTGCAAGAACCACAAACCAAAGTGGGAGCAGTACTTGCGGTCTCTTGAAGGAGGTGTAATCACATCATAGTCTCTTCTTCCAACTCCATTGACTCCTTCTACACCTCCAACTGTCATTGCTACTACATCTCAGGAGGTTGGTGACAGACAGAATTCAAGCTGCGAGGTTCGCTAGCTTCTGGTTGCAGGTTTCTTGGTGTCAGACGATGTTTGTCACCGAAGGATGGGTACTCCAGTGACTCCAGCTCCCCTAGCTCCCAGTCCCTTCAGCCCACTCTACTGAAGTTCTGCGCAAGGCATCAGGCTATGGGCCCAACCAACAAAAGAGTCATCAAACTCAATTCATGTCTAGCCAAACTATTGGCCTTGCAGCTACTGCTGTACAGCATTGTGGACTCTGTTTCCTTCCGTGCCCTAATGGCCTGTGGCGAGCGTCGGTGGAATAAACCAAGCAGGCATTACTTCTCCTGCACAGCTGTTCCCAGTTTACATGCACATGTAATGGGTAACCTCTCGCGGGCATAGGCATTCTCAGTGTCAAGTGAAATCCACGTCACCATGGACAGCTGGACAACCAGGCACAGAGTTGGACGCTACCTGTCCTTCACTTCTCACTGGGTAGCCTTGCATAACTCATTGGGCGGTAGTCTGCAAGAGGCATTGCAGCACCTGGTACCCCGCCAAGGGGTGTGATGGTAAAGCCACCCCAGTCTTTTCCCTCATCCTCCTCCTTCATTCCTATTACCGGCAAACCCTCTCTTTTCGACATTCCTCCTAAAAGTCCAGCAGCGGGGGACACCACTACGACTCCCTCAAGCACATGGGTTGCCAGGCAGTGCTGAAACTAGTCTCCTTGGAGGAGAAAAGTCACCCCGCCGGAGAACTCTAGTCGGCTTTGCACAGAGAGGTTGAGGCTTGGCTAACACCCTTCCGGCTCATAACAGGCAACGTAGTGTGCGTCAGCGAGGCCAACCTTGTGGACGTGCTGCGCATGGGCCGCATAACACATGTGCCCTGCTTTGCGCACGTACTGAACCTGGTGGTGCAGAAGTTCCTCCGCACGTACTCAGGACTGCAGGACTTTCTGAGACAGGCTCGCTCCATCTGCAACCATGTACGCTGATCCCCTACTGCCGCCGCAATGCTTAGCAAGATCCAGCATCAACAGAGGCTTCCACCGCATAGACTGATTTGTGACAGTGTGACTAGATAGAACTCCACCCTGCACATGTTTTAGCATCTGTGTGAGCAAAAGCTAGCCATCCACCATTACTTAGTCAGCGTAGTGCATGGAGGCAGCGGGGCCCTTGTTACAGCCACACAACTGAGCTATTTTACCAGTGACCAGTGGCTGCAGATGGAGACGCTGTTCAAGGTACTGGCCCCCTTTGAGCAGGCCACAAACATTGTGAGTCGGGAGCGGTCAGGCTTTAACGATGTAATTCCAATCATCTTTCAGCTTGATAATACCGTGTGTGGCCTGATGGAAAGCGGCGATGGGAGAGGAGGGGAAGAAATGGCAAGGAGGATGAGGGTGACTTTACACTCCAAAGCGCACAGTCAGCATCATGAGGAGCAGAGAAGAGACACTGGCCAGCAGAGGTTCAAGAGGAGGAGGAGGAGGACGAGGAGGAAGATAATTATGATGATAAGGGAGACCATTTTGGGGCTGCTGGACAGTACCCATCCAACCCACATTTGGGCTGTCATGATCCAGGCATTGTGCGGGCAATGGAACAACAGGAACTGCTGCAGTTTCAAGAGGAGGAGGTGGGTGATGAGAAGGAAGATGTTTTGGTGCCTACTGAGGGACAGGAGGAGGATGAGCCCAGGAAACCCCTCTTTCATATGTGTGTGCACATGTTGCGATGCCAACGGAGGGACCCCTGAATTTGCAGCATCAAAAACCAGGATGATTACTGCCTGGCCACCCTTCTGGATCATCACTATAAAGACAATATGTCACAGTTTCTACCCAACCCAGTGCAAGAGAAAGAAAAGCTGACCAGCCTGAGCAGAATACTATGTGACGTTCGGTGTGAGGAGTTCGGCGCACCACATTCCAGACAGGGAGCTCAGGCAGACTCTGTATCCTTTTGTAGTGGCGGCAGCATCAGAAGTAGTGGCAGCAGGCCGCACACATCCAAAAGTGTAGGTCAAGGCAGGGGGGGTGTTTCTGGATGCCTGGCGAATCCTGATGTGGCCACCTCAAACAAGTGAAGTGCAGGGGCCTAACCATCGAGAATGGATGAAGCAAATGGTGCACGATTATGCTGGCTCTTTTCTGGCTGTTGGTGGTGGTGCCGATGACAGCAATTATGAGGAGGATGCCTGTCCTCAGTAGTGACGCCATTCATTTTTGGGTCAACAGAAATCTGCCCGCAGTTGGCACAGTATGCCACCAAGCTTCTTTCGTGCATGGCATCCAGTGTTCTGTCCGAAAGAACCTTCAGTGCCGCTGGAGAATGTCAATGGCCTCATCTTTTTAAAAATGAACGAATGGTGGGTTACTAACAGCTATCATATTCCCACTGCAGATGTCTGCGCCTTTGCCCTTCTCAGGGCTCACACCACTTCTGTGCAAGCCATAGAGCCCCCTAGACGCTGCGTCTCCCTGCGTGTGACAGCATACAGCATGTTGAAATATCACAAAAAATGTGATATACCCCTTCATAAAAAGGGACTTTTTAGGCACAAAATATAAAAAAAAGGAATTTTCATTTGATCACATTAAAACATCTATTTTTTGATGTGATACGTTACTTCACGTTACTTATACAATGATAGTTTAAAAACAGTCACAATCAACATTTACATATAAAAAATAAACATAATTGTTAATATCAACAATTATCAACATCATGTAAAATTTCTGATAATATCAAAATGTAAATCTTATAAACTGTTTACATTTAAACACTTTAAGGGGGAAAATATTGTGGTACAACCTCATCCAAAATTATTTGTGCAGATAACACCAGCAGAATTGCGCACTTTGCCCCGGATTCATCAAGCAGAATCGGATGATCGCTCGCGCATTCGTATTCGCGATCCGAAATCGTACGCCGTTGATATTCAGCAACTGAAAAAGCTCGCGGCTGGAGCCGCGCATCTCCGGCAGCTTTACACTGGCGAGCTTGCATTAAAAGTCACTGTTCCCCTAA
>NC_092859.1:53486950-53510045 GCF_032062135.1 Pyxicephalus adspersus
GCACACTCGAGTCCGGACCGCGGGAAACCTCGCTCGCTGGTCGCGCGTACTTTCGCGCTTCCAGCGAGCGCGGATTTTATTGATGAATCAGGGGCTTTGTGTCCACCATCCAATATCAAAGAAGCAGCTTTTACTCCCCTTTCTGATGTTAGGAGGGGGAGGTGTCTATGCTAGTTTAAAGTTTTTTTACCCGGTGGGACTCTTTTCCTGGTTCTGACAGCTTTGACTGTCTGTTTTCTAGTGGTGAATTTGAAGCAGTGGGTGCTTTACAATGCATGAAACCCAGGAGTGAAGTTCTTTTTTGTTAAAACTTTCCATCCTGAATCCTCCTATCTGGCAAAAAGTAGACATAGATTTGAGATGAGTTATAATAACTTTCATACCACTCTATGTTGTACAATTTAGGGAGTGTAAATATTATCTAAGCTTATCCCTTTTGAAATTAGAAAATGGGCCATGTGTAAGTTTAATTTGCTAAAGATTGCAAATATATTGACCCCGTTCAAGTTTTATTACAATTTGTAGTTGAAGCTAAAATGGTTAAATAGGATAAAAGGATAAAAATTTAAAAAATTGTTAAGCAAAACAAAGTCAAACACAGATGATTTTGGTCTCTCTAATCAGGAAGTGCTACATGGGGAAGTGTTTCAGGTTGGAATCTTGACAAAAACACTATCTGCATAGAATTTGTATGTTCTTCCTATGTTTGCATTGGTTTTCTTAGGGTACTCCAGTTTCCTCCAACATCCTAAAAACATGCATTTGCAGGTAAATTGACTTTCCCTCGAAAAATTGGTCTTAGATAGTGTTAATGAGATGACTGTGATAGGGATATGAGATTGTGAGTCCCTCTAACAAACGGTTCATGACATGGCAATAAACTTTGTAAAGCTCTGCATAAAATCATTGGGTGGCAACATAGGGTCTGATGAAGCAGAAGAATTCTGTGAAACACGTCACCATTATGAATGTTGACCAAGCTACACTGATGTTGTATTGCTGGTGATGTAATATACCTTTTTGTATTGTATGTATATTAATAGAAGCCAATGTACAAATTTTTAAATTTCATGTTGTACAAGTTAAAATTTATGTCTCTAAGCTGCCTTCTTAATATGGGCGTAATCCTTTTGTTTGTAATTATTATTATATTGGCAGTAGGACTGGGCGCATAGTCCTGGAATTGGTAAAAGTTAATAGAGATTGCAACATCCCTTTGTTTCCCATATATATTGCTGCTCTGTGTAATATGTCAACATTATATAAATACAAGTTGATAATATTATTTATTTTGACAAACAAATGCTGTGGTGAAAAAGCTGAATTGCAGATTTTGTCTGTTTATTCTTATTCATTTTAAGCAATCTTAAATTATTCTTTCCAAACATGTTGCTGCCTGTAATGCAGCCCTTATCTTTCCCAGATGAGTTTTCAAAATAATTCCTTCATCTCCACTAGAGGGCTGTGTTGGCTCAAATTTGAGAGCAAAGCATAAAGGATTGTTTATTTCCTAATATTTCTTGTGTTTTTAAAAAATGTGATGCTATTTCAAATGTGTGGCACAATCATTTTGATAGTCATGTGTGTTGTAGCCATGTACTTTTTTATGTTTAAAATAGCTACTCAATTTTAGCAGCTTCATGTGTAACCTTTAGGCATTCTATTTTTTATCTTTTAGTTTTATCTAGTGCATTTCCTAAACCCTTCTTTACAACTTTAAATCTGCATTTATCTCTTACTTTTTACAGTTACACTTTTACTTTTAATTTTACTGCCCTCGGTAATATTGGGGAAAGTACCAATGTCAGCTTTTCCCTCAAAGGTACAGGTGTGGAGGCTCTTTAGAGGCTATGTCCAATATTATGGACACAGGAGCATAAGTTCCCCCTTATCAGGTTTTCTTCTCTCTCATCCTATATCTCTCAGATATCTCTTTCCCTGTCACCAGCACAACCTCCGAGGTCCACTATTTTACAACAATCCTTGTAAAAGTTGGAATTTTGTATCTCCAGGGGTAGTAAATTTAAAGATTTTGCAAATATCGAAGTGTAAATCATTTAAAAAAAAGATAAAAAGAGCTAAAACAAACACATGGCTCAAAACACAATTTAGTGCAAATTACCATGATTGTTGAAAACCAAAAGACAGAGTAGAAGAAGAGGGGGAAAAGGAAAAAAGAAAATAAAACAAGAAGATAATGAAAGGGGGAAAAAAGGAAGAGTGGAGTGGATATCAAAGAGAAAGAAGAGATAGATTCCAATGAGGTTGGAGATAGTATGCCAGCCAAGATTACCAAATAGATAATCATCATCTATTGTAATCTATTTTTAACTTGTTGCTTAGTAGTAGTAGTGCATGTTGTGGGTCCCTAGGTATATTCATACCCAAAACCAATTGAATCATATGACAAAATATAATCCATCTAGAGACTTTGAGGCATGACCACCAGACATGACTCATAGGGCCACTGGCAGAACAGCCATGCAAACAGTTAGAAGAATAGGATGGGACCACCTGAGCTATATGTGCTGGGGTTATTTGCCACCTCATAAGGACTTTATAGGAGTTTTCAGGTATGTTTTTAGAACTCTTGGGGATAGTTTGCTAAATGTTCAAGCAATCATCAGCTCTGCAATCATCAGTAATGGAAAGTTCTTTATACCACCTCGATATATAAGACGAGGGTGAGTTAAATTGGGAAACCACTACTGACACATACAGAGGAGATATCATACCTGTGGTAGACGGTTTATCCTTGCAAATGCGTTCAAAAAAGGTCAATACCCGGGGAAACTGGAGGCCACGGTTCAATGAAAGAATAAAGTGATGAATTTGTAATTAATGAAATAATTTGTTAGGGATTTCACATGTTTCCTTGAGTTTGCTAAAGGCAAATAACTCCCTATTGAGATAACATGGAATGTACTTTAGTAGGGCCATTAGTTAGTCACCAAACATAACACTGCTCAACAAAAAAAAAAAAAAAAACACAATTCCCTTGCCAAGGATTGTTAAATATATTTAGTGCATTTCAGGTCTGCTGAATCCAGAAATGACATCAGTTTAATTGAATTAGCTCTAGCTTTTGTGATACAGGAATCGGAATAAATGATTTTACCAATAACAAATGTTAACATAGCAAATTATTATCAATCTTTATTTACACCGATGTTTTGCATTTTATATATATAATATAGGATTATTTTCATGAAACTTTCTTTGCCTTCTTTTTATTCATACATTTTCTTTCTTTTACAGAAATATGAGTTCTTCAAGAAGAAGTTGTTTAACCTCCCTGGCGGTATGAATACTAAGTTCGGTAAGGTACAATTAGGGATACTTAGTATTTCAAATTTCCCACCTACCAGTCCAACAGTCCCACCTTCCTCTCACACACCGCCGGGGATGCTGATGCTGGCCGGGCAATGCCAGGTTACGCAGATGCCTGGCTGGCATCGGCAGGGGAGGAAGATGCTGGGCATCAAGGAGGACGCTGTCACGGATAACAGGGAGGGGAGGGAAACAGAAAGGTAAATACAAGGGACTAGACCTCAAATGGCTAGGGAAAAGGGAATAGTCACCCCTTACAGACACCCTAACCTAGCCCTGACTCCTGACAGTATGAATATCCCCTGATGGTGGGAATACTCATACATGGGAACCTAGGCCCTAGTAGCCCTGCATAGCTGTTGGAGTAGTGACTGGGCTTGAGGCTACTGGTTCCTTCCCTTATGAAAGAACCAGTGTCTCCCTGAGGCCTAGTAACAACCAAAGAACAACAAAACACCAAAAGTAGTTCAACTTATCTTAATAGCAAATAGAGAAGCAGGAACTCTGGAGAGGACAACACACCAGCTCTTCACATCCCAGAAGTGAATATCAACTGCATAGCATGAAGTGTGGGGCCAGACTAAATGAAGGAGCAGTAATGACCACCAGCTGCAGCTGATACAAGGGGAGTGGTCATTACAAACAACAACACAGAAACAAGTAAAAACAAGAGACAGTCAGATAACCTCAGGTGCAGCTTGTCTGACAGAACCTCAAACTTCAGTCACGGAAGGGACCGTGACAGACACTGCGTGGAACCGCTGGAGGAAGCCGCTCAGGAATACAGCCACACTGAGGAATACAGCAGTACATTGTCTTTCATGAAAATGTATTTTACAGTATAAAATAATAGTATGAGTATAATAAAGTTTGAAACACAAAATCATGTCAAAGTTTATTATTCAATTTATTAATACATTTATTTTTTTAAATGTAATTAATTTGTTATTTTTACATGATTTTGTGTTTCAAACTTTAATATACTTATAGTATTATATTATACTGTAAAATATATTTTCATAAAAGACAATGTACTGCTTTTAGACATAAAAAAATCCAGACAGAAATGAACCGCCCAGGAAGTTAAATGACCCTAATGTATTTTGTTACATTTGTGGTGAATATTGTCAGCAAAAACAGAGAAGAAATATTACAGAATTTGTGAAACAAGCATATCTTGCATATTTTGGTATTAAACTGGGGGACAAAGATAAGTATTGGGCTCCCCATATGGTATGCAAAACTTGTGAAGAGTGTCTACGTCAATGGAAAAAGTGAAAAGTTTGAAATTTGGTGTACTTTTGTGCTGTGAATGTGAAAAGTTTCAACCGTTACAAGAAAAACAAGTGGAACTAGTCTGATTTGGAATCAGGAAGACCACCTGTGCTGCATTGTGCTGATATTTCCAGTGTTCAGTACACTCCCTGATATTCCTGTATACGACATGGAGAATATACAAGGTTTGGAGTGTAATCCAGGAGTTAGCATTGGAAGTGAATATGAAGGAAGTGTTTCATCAAACCAGCATTTCTCCCAAGAAGAGCTCAATGATTTAATACGTGACCTAAGTCTGTCAAAACAAGCATTTGAACTTTTAGCATCCAGGCTAAAAGAAAAGAACTGTCTGAGACCGGAATTTAAAGTAATGGTTTATAGGACAAGATAGGTGACACTCCTACCATAATTCAGTGAAGATGGAGACTTTGTGTACTATTGTTACGTCCCTGGACTACTAGCCTATATGGGAGTACCAGAATACAAAGCAGAAGACTGGTGGCTTTTAATAGACAGTTCCATTCGAAGTTTAAAATATGTTTTACTGCATAATGGCAACTGCTATGCATGCGAGGAATCTGAAAATATTAAAAATGGTCTTACAAAAGCTTTGCTATCATGAACACCAATGGTACATATGTGTTGGTTTAAAAATGGTGAACTTCCTACTTGGACAGAAAAGTGGATACGCAAATTACCCATGTTTCATCTGCTTGTGAGATAGTAGAGCAAAGCATGATCACTGGAAAAAAGTGACATGGCCTCCAAGGGAAAACATGAAAAAATGTGCAGCGAACATCATTAACGAGCCAATGGTTGACAAAGAACAAATCATTCTTCCTTCATTACATATAAAGTTGAAGCAATTTGTTAGATATCTGAACAAGGACAGTGATTGCTACAAATACATTTGTAGATTCTTCCCTTGATTGAGAACTGATAAATTAAAAGCATCTTTGATGGACCCAGATTAGTAAACTGATAAGTAATTCAAATTTCACAAGTTACATGACTGACACTGAAGCTTCTGCCTGGCACAGCTTTTTCATGGTTGTCAAGAACTTCTTGGGTAACTATAAAGCACAAAATTATGAAGAACTGGTACAAAACTTGATCCTAAACTTTAAAATTTTGGGTTGCTACAATGAGCATAAATGTACAATATCTTCATAGCCATTTGCAAAAATTTCCAGAAAACCTTGGCGATCTCAGTGAGGAACAAGGGGAGAGGTTCCATCAAGATACAAAGGTAATGGAAGAAAGGTTTTAGGGCAGATGGGATATACACATGATGGAAGACTACTGCTGGAGCCTTCAACAGGATTGTCATGATCATTAGCACAAAAGGATTTTTACAATGATTGCTTTGTGATTAGTTCTGTAAATATACTAAATTTAGAAATATTAATTAACTAAATTAACTAAATTTCTATGGGGTTGTTATTGGGGGTCATTATTTCAAAAACTAGAGCCAATCTACCAAAACCAAAACGATATTTGGAATCTGTGCATCAAACATAACCTAAAATTACTTTAAACAGGTTGGTAGGAAAATGTTTGTCGACCAGTGTAATTAGCAGATTGAAAATGGCCCAACGGGGAAAAGAGGATTGTAAAATATATTCATGAGCTAGTGATGAGTACTGATCAGTCCAGCTTGGTGCTTCACTGTATCCCAAATGGCTAAAGAATGGGGCATAAACTGACTAGAATGCTTAGGCCTACAGGAAGAAGATTCCATTCTAATAATGCCCATAAAGGGCAGTCAACAGTAGAATGAACAGAACCCTCAGTAGCATAAACATGCAATATTGAACCGTTGCCGATGGGCAATGATAGAGTCAATCCAGGCCTAAAAATTTCTTACCCAGATGCCATTTCTGCAGTTGCATTTTCAAGTAATGCCACGACAATCAAAAAGCTTTGTTCATATCTAAAGAAAGGAGCATTGAATATTGGGAAGATTTGCACTAAAAATATTTAAGGTAATAACAGAGTACAGTGGATACTACCCGAAGCCTGGTGGCCTGGAACAAACCCAACTTTCGATGGTTTCTATGGATAAGTGTAGGTAGGAAAGAATTTAATCTATTGGCTAGTATTTTAAAAATCAATATTCAGTAATTAGAAATGGATATAAAATTAACTCAACAAAGGGAATCCTTACCAGGCTTAGGGATCATTACAACCTGTGCTTGCAACTTATCAGGACTAAGAGAGCCTGATGACTTTAGATTATCATTAAGGTAAACCAAATGAGGTGAATCTTTTATAAAACAGTGCTGAAAATCTATCAGGGCCACAATGCTTGCCTACTTTAATTGATTTTATGGGACAAAGGTAAGATAAAAGCTGTACTTAAAGTTTCTGCTTGGGTGAGAGATCCCATTTAAGATCCTATATAAGAAAGCCCAAATATGATAAGGAAGAGTTTCAGGTAGGACCTAATATAATTTATATAGGTGATGATGGAACTCATCTAAAATTTTAAGAGGGTTAGAGGTAAGAAGTTGATGCCTGGTGCACAAAGATATTGAAGGTTTATGCCTGGGAATATTCCGCAATTTGTTGGCCAACATAGAACCATTTAAGTTACTGTTAATATAGAATTTCTGTATCAACAAATATTGTGCTCAGCGATATCCATGAGATCTGTCCTAGCTCTAAGGATGTATTGTGCTCTATTGTGTTTTGTGGCATGCTTCCTATAGAGCTCCATAATGGTTGTTAAATCTGCTTCCAGTTTATGCTGTTGTTGGAGGCGTTCACGCCTACCCCTCATATAAGAAGCATAGAAGATGAGACTCAATTTACATTTATCCTAAAATATTCAGTAGTTTTACAGTTGATATCCATAAGAATATGTGAATATGATAACAATGACATCATTCAATGATGGAATCATTAAGGCACTACAAATTAAAACTGGATACAAGATAAAATGAATTAAAAACTATTAAAGCTGGGTTGTGGTCATACCATGGTATGATCAATATATGATAATAATTAATTTGAGGAAAAAAGGACAGAGAAAAAATAATATGATCAATACGTGATTGAGAAGAGTGTGGATAAAAGTATTAGGTATATTCTCGCTATGATGCTGCTCTCTTCACACATCAACCACCTGTAGATTCTGTAATAAGAAACCAGAAGAATGTATCAGCTTTGGCAGTCGTGGTATCTCGGGGTGATTTATCTAGTTTGGGATTAAAAACCATATTAGAATCTCCACATAATATTAGGGTGCCTTGTAAATGGACAAGTAAAACTGTGGTTAGATGTGAGAAAAAGGGGATTTGATGGTATTAGGAGCATAGTAGAAGATAATATTAACCATATTATACAAAATAGAGTCTACCAAGATCAGAAAGTGATCAGAAAGTGGGGTCAGCAATATTTTTTGGCAAATAAAGGGAGTAGATTTTTAAAGGGCTATAAGGATACCACGTTTGTTTCTTGATTGGAACACATAACTGGTAAAATGGGGAATAGGAATTATATAAAAAGCATAACCCAGGAGAGGAGGCTATGTGGGTTTCCTGCAGACATGTGATATCTATTTTCAGGACTTTAATAGCAACCAAAAAAGGAGTTTAGCTCCTGGATCAAACCATATAATGGTGTGCAGGGCAAAAAGGAGAAAAAAAGGAAAAAAAAACCAGTAGGAAAGTAAAACCATTAAACACATATAAATCAAAATGGAACTCATGTGAAGGGAAGCACCTAAGTGCATCAGTGCTGACCGTGGATTTCAAGGAGTTGATAGAACAAAGGTCAGCCAAGGGAGAGCATGTATCCACTCGGACACAAACGTGGGTACTGACTAGTGTTGGTCGAATAGCTCACTATTCGATTCGACAGCTATTCGGCCGAATATAGCAAAAAAATTCGGGTGGTCAAACATCGAGTTCGAAACCCATTAAAGTCAATGGGAGAAAAATTCGGGTTTGTTTCAGCACTGTGTAGAGCTTCTACAGCCTCCAAACAGATGTAAAAAGATACAATATAAAAGGATACATAAAAAGATACATTGTAAAGAGATACATTGTAAAAGGATACATAAAAAGATACATTGTAAAGAGATACATTGTAAAAGGATACATAAAAAGATACATTATAAAAAGATACATAACAATATTACATACCCCTGTGCTTCACATGAATATTAAAGTGCACCTGTCAAATCAATTTTAGGCTAAAGCTAGGTACACACTACCAATAATTATTGTTAGAAAATGAACGATTACGACCGATCAACGATTATGCACGATTATACTTGAACAATCATATTGTGCACAATCCGTACATGCTGTAACAATATGATCGTTCATATATAATCCACCAACAGTGTCCACACACTAGATACAATCGTTTGAATGATGCAGGGAGGGACATGTAAAGGAGAAAGTGTATCGCAGAAACATGCACGATCACTGAATGACCGTACACGATAGATAGTGAAAGATCGTCGGCCAATCAGATCCACCGTGACGGTCGTTCATTTCCAACGACAATCCTCGTTCGACGGTGTCCTTGGTCCCTTTTCCTGGCCAATCGGTTGTTCATCATTCGTTTCTAACGATAATTATTGGACGTGTGTATGCAGCTTTAGTCTACACGGACTGCATTCCCATGGGCTAATCTACACCAGGACGTTTCCTTCAGGCACGTTTATCTACACCAGGACGTTTCCTTCAGGCACGTTTTTGAGCGTTATCTTAAATGTTGCTTGCAACATTTAAAAAATTAAAACGCTGGATAAACGCAGGAAAAAGCTTCCATTGAACTCAATGGAGGCTTTTTCAAGCGTTTTTAAGCTTTTATGAAAGCTTTCATTGAAAACAATGGGGGCTTTTATAAACATTTTTAGGAGGACTTTGGAATCTGGAAGCCCCCTTTAATAAGAAGACTCCCAGATCTCCACCGCCCCACCCTGGGGAATGAGTACAGGGGTACATAAATCCCCTTACTCATTCCCTGAAAGGGTTAAAATATAAGTAAAAAATAGGACAAGGCTTTAATTTAAAATTATTTTATTAATGTGTGTGTTTGTGTAATTTAACTTAAAAAATTAAAACGCTGGATAAACGCGGGAAAACGCTTCCATTGAACTCAATGGAGGCTTTTTCAAGCGTTTTTAAGCTTTTATGAAAGCTTTCATTGAAAACAATGGGGGCTTTTATAAACATTTTTAGCAGGACTTTGGAATCTGGAAGCCCCCTTTAATAAGAAGACTCCCAGATCTCCACCGCCCCACCCTGGGGAATGAGTACAGGGGTACATAAATCCCCTTACTCATTCCCTGAAAGGGTAAAATATAAGTAAAAAATAGGACAAGGCTTTAATTTAAAATTATTTTATTAATGTGTGTGTTTGTGTAATTTAACTTTTTTTTTTTTTTTTTCTTTCTTAAATTATTTATTTCGTATGTGTTTTTTATTTTAAACTTGTTTTTTTTTATTTTTTACAGGTTATCCCACAATGACATTATGAATCATAATGTCATTGTCAGATAACCTGTAAAAAATAATAAAAAAACAAGTTTAAAATAAAAAACAAAAAAAAAAATTTTTGCTGTCGAATGCACCAAAATTCGGTTCGTGTATACCCGAATTTGAACAGCCATATTCGGGTCGAATATAGGGACAACCCGAATTTGGACATCAACACTAGTACTGACCACCCCAACTAACATGGTACCATTTACAGAAAAAACTATTTCAACCTCAATTGAAAAAATATAAATCATATCTAATGGATCAAAAAACAAAAAATGTCAGCCATGTGCCACATGTGTAAGAAGGTGGAAGTATTTGTGAGACTAAAAAAGTCAGGAAGTATTAAAGAATGACACCAAACATTCAGCCACTGCTTAATTAAAAGTTAGTACTTATCTTTATTGGATACGTACAATGGTCGAAAACAGCAACAGTTCCATCAGCAGGATCACGCGACTCGTTTTACCCCAGGGAGTGCCCATTTCTATATCATCTAACTGGGAAGAGTCAAGCAGGGAGAAGCTGGGATTTCTCCCATCCAGAAAATGTCAGCGTCAGCACTCAATTCTATGATATCTAAAGTTAACAATACCAATACACTGATCTCAATCAATCAACTCGTTACATGATCATTACTAGCTAATTTAACCAAACCTCTCTGTTGTATATATGTTGTATATTACCAGTTGCTTTCTTTCTTATGACCCATCAGGGCATAACAGCCATAATTTTCTTCTTAAAGGAGAAGGAAGGACACAAGATGTTCACAAGGGAACAGACCAGACAGTTTACACAAATCCACCTGTACATCCACAACAGATGTATTCAGCATTCCATGTTTTTGTATTTGACTTGCTAAAAAGAATTACTCGTAGGTGGTTTTCCAGTGGAATAATCAGAAAGCCTCACCATTCCTGCTACACACAAGGATAGGGGTTGTAGGCTGCCCATAGCTTTGGAACATATGGTATACTGTGAAGAGGGTCTCGCTGTAAGTGAAGGCTTAGATATAAGAGAAGCAGTCGTTTCCTGGGATTATTGAAGGCATAGACAAACCCTAAGGAGGACACAAAGAGAGATCTATTATACACTTGACCAGGTCGGTAGCCGAGACAAATGAGTAGGGGCAATACTGGTAGGTAAAAAGCAGCTTGAAGATGCCTTAACCTCACTGGCGGTAAGAATACTAAGTATTTTTAAATGTAAAAGCGGTACATTTAAAAATACTTTATTAGTATATAAAATTTCTCTCCTGGTCCCGCCTACCAGCCCAAGGGTCCAGCCCCACACCCGCGGGTATCTGCTTCCCCTATCCTTGCGTCCCCAACGTTCACCAGGGAGACAGCAAACCACTGAGTTGAAGCGATCCGGGCTACAAACTATAATATCAGTCCTCCTGACTATAGAATCCCCTATTACAAACAATTTTGTACACCTCTGGGTTTTCCACCTTCACATAACTTTTCAAATTTGCTGTGGCTCTCAAACATAGAGTTTGCCTTCTCCTACCTCTCCTTCTAACTACAGTAACCCAGCTCTCTACTTGCTCATCCTGATTTACCTCTCCTCCAGTGAGCAGGAGACTACTCTTAAGGTTATCCAGTGATTTCAGTGTTGCAATGTGCTTCTCCAGATCTCTGATGTAAGATTTCAGAAGGGCGACTTGCTCACATCTGAGTAAAACCTTCAACCTTGCTACCAATCATTTTCCAAGTAACAATATATATTACTTTCAGGGAGTTTTAAAAGGATACTTACAGTTTGTAGATCAAGGTTCAACTTTTTAAATTCACTTAGTTCAGAGCCACTTTGTTCACCAGCCAAAAGTGATCACCCCTAAAAAAGCTTGAGAATCTATATTTTGATAAACACAATGCCTTGGAGGAAATACATCAGCAATGATTTTACAGAAGCTAAAGAAGCCTATGCTGTCCATAAATCTGGGAAGTATTATATGACCATTTCCAAACAATTTAAAAATCACCATTCTAGAGTGAGATAGATTATTCACAAGTGCAAATTTACCAGAAATTTACCATTTATCAGAAATTCAGCGACATTCAGCTGGGATTCTGCCACACAAAATGAAAAATATGTTCTCATTACCCTCCATGGTGGTGTGATTAGGTTAGTAATCATGAGTGTCAAGGCGGTACATTGTTTTAAACTTCCCACCCAGTCACGCCCCCAGTGCACCGCCCCCGCATGTGCACACGCCCCAAGGACGGAAGGTCAGGGGACACAGATGCCAGGCAGAAGAAGAATCCTAGCCAGATTGATAGCCTTATAATATAAAACTATGTCAGGGAATCCTAAACCTCAACTGGCTTTAGGTCTGAGGAGCATTTTCCTAATAATAAGGGGTCTAGGACCATGCCATAAGAACCTAAATACCAGGGACTGCAATTTACGGAAAAAGGAGAAGGATATATGTATGGGAAGTGAATGAAGTACATATAGTAATCGCAGTAGTATATTCATTTTTATGATCACAGCTCTCCTAAACCAGGAAAATGGTCTAGTATTCCATTTCTCTAGATCAGCTCTGATATTTCGGTACAATGCATCAAAATTCTGACTACGTAAGCCTTGTAGTTTAGGTGTGATTTTAATACCTAAATATTGCAAATACATTTCCCATTGAAAAGGGAAAGCCTCCTGTAAATGCAGTACTTGAGAAGGGGGGCAAGGTGATATTCAATGTCTTTGACTTGGCCATGTTAATTTGAAAATTGGAAAGTGATCCAAAAATCAGCCAGAAAGAATTAAAGGTCATCTGCATATGCTGTGACCCTAAAATCTTGCTTTCCTACTCGCACTCCTGTAATGCTGCTGTTGAGCTTCAATGTACGGATAAATGGCTGCAGAATCAGAATGAACAGCAGAGATGACAGGGGACACATCATTCCAAATGAATATATGATCTGAAAATAAACCCATTCACTTTGACCCTCGCTGTAGGAGAGCAATATAATGACTTGAATCAAGCCATCATACATAGTTGAAACCACATAAAACCAAGTGTTTCAAACATAAATTCCCACACCGCTCTATCAAATGTTTTTTTGGCATCTGTTGATAAAAGCATGCCTTGGTGTCCCTTATTAGTCATCCAATGTATTATTGCTTTGGTGATCTTATATCTTGCCTCCCGTCCGGTCATGAAGCCCACATGGTTCAATCCAAAAATATGTTGCAAATAGGAGAGAATCCTATTGCATAGCATCGTGGCCAACAATTTGATATCAAAATAGGCCTGTAATTAGTGCAGTATTTTGTATTCTTTCTCGGTTTCGGGATAGCCTTAATGTAGGCCTCAGTCCAGGACAGGGAAGCTATATCACCATCAGCCAAACTTTTGATTGCATTCAACAAAGGGGTCATGAGTACAGAAGCATACATTTTTATAATATAGAGTGGTACGCCCTTCAGGTCCAGGGCTTTTGTTTTTCATCTGTGATAAAGCCAATCCAAGATCAACTTCTGTAAAAGGTCTCTAAGCCTCTATCTCCCCAAGGACTAGTAAATTGCTCCTCCCAAGATAAGCTCAAAAAGCCTGTATTTTTGTCTCTAACTGGACCTGGGATTTTTTTTGAATAAGTAAATTATAAAAGTCAGCGTAGAGTTCTTGAAAATGAGCAGCCATATCCTTTGCTGGGTGCATAATGTGGCCTCTCTTATTAGTTAGCTCGTAAATACGGAATGCCATTCGCGATTCGTTCATGGCTCTAGCTAAAAATCTCCTACTCCTCTATATGTCTCTCCTCATAGCAGAGTTTACTTCTAAAGAATACTAATTTAAGCACCTTTTTGTAAAGCAACCCCTGGAGTTCAGAACGAGCTTTTGGCAAGCTGATCAGCCACAGAGGATGCCATGGAATACTTGTGTACTGCTTCCTATTTAGCGAGTTCTACCAGAAGCTCTTGAATATTATGCTCCATTTCCCTTTTTAAATCAGCCCCCTTACTAATCAGTTCTCCTTATATTGTGCATTTATGGGCTTCCCATACAGTCATAGGGTATATCCTGGGGGTAACATTCTCTCTAAAATACATAATGAGTCTGTTTTCAATATGAAATTACTTAACAAGTTAGAATTCAGTGGCCAGCATCCCTCCCTGAAAAGTCAGTAAATGCTATAGGTGCTATAGGTGTGTGATCTGAATGTACTGATACCTATGTCTGCTTTTGTGAGTCTGAATAAATTGGGTTGAGACAGAACTCAGCAAATCCTTTCAGAGTAATAATGGCCATCTCAAAAATTTGGCTTGAGAGTTGGCTTGAGATTGGGTGTTCATCACATGCCCCACCTATGCCTGATTTATCAATCAGCTGCGTGATTCAGAAGGAGATGTTAAACCCAATGGTGAGGTGATAGCAATTATTTAGGGCACACCTGCTCCCTGTTCTGTGCGCATCTCCATATTACAGGTTAGTTTGAATCTTTAGCGCTTGATGTTCTTTTGTGTAAGTGCTACTTTTTTATGTTACATTCTACTCATTCACAAACTTGCTTCATTTATAGTTACATTTTTTGCACTTGTTGTTTTGATACTTTTTCTTTTGGTTGCATCACTGTAAACTAATTTCTATCAAGCTGGATATATAATAAGTAGCACTTCCTAATATGTCATCACGCAACAGTATCAGTGTAAAAAAAATGTGAACAAACATTTGTGACCTGAATAAACTTTCATTTTAGTTTGGCTTTGGAGAAATCAAATATTTTAGTAAAGGATTATATGCAAACATGTTATAATACATGTATTAAGGAACATTCAGTGATTTCACTTGTGTGTGTATGTTAAAATACATTTAAATGCAATAATCCTTTATAATAATCCATAATTGTTTGTTTCATCTGTAATGCCAGTTTCTGTTGTTTAGCAATTCTTCAGCAATGTTTTGTCATTTTTTCCACAAGTATTGAGTACAGATGTCTGGTGCTACACATGCATGGTTTCCACTCCAGACTGCTACTTGACCCCCCGTTTGCCTTTGTCCCATTCCCAAAGTCACATTGTCATATATTGGTATTTGAATGTATTATGTACATATTTCTTTTATGAATAAATTGTCTAGGAGGTCCAGGTTGCCAAGCACAACATCAAACCACTTTGATTGCCAAGCTCACAAGCAGGGTCAAGAACTCTTAGAAATGAACAGATGTTGTGTTGTTGCTCCTCTTAATTTTGCTCAATAAATACTGGATTGTATGCATTAGTTAGGTGTTTACATAAAACAAATGGTACTAGTATCTAAAACTTACAGGGACAAATCCACTTTGTGCCGGGGATCGCAGTGGAACTGCAGATGAACTCTCAATGGAGAAACTCCTTTGAGAGTTCATCTTCAGTTCCACTGCGATCCCAGGGCACTAGAGGTTAATTATCCTCTAGTGCCCTGGGATCGCAGTGAATTCTCAGGGTGGCATTCAGTCTTGCAGCCTGGGAATCTTGTGTGTGATCCCTGGCACTAGAGGTTAAATGGGTGTTGTGCTGAATGGTAAGCAAAGTATCAAATGTAGCAACATAGATTAGGCTAACCAACAAAACAACAGCCCCTCCTTGACAAAAAAATTAGGACAAAGGAGAAAATCAAGGTTGACAGCCCCTATATATATATATATTCTCTGATCCCTGAACCAGGCCCAATCTCGTACCAAACTAGTTACAGACAAGAAAAGGTGAAGATGTCCAGAATTCAAGATTGGAGACCTGGTCTGGCTTTCTACGGAGAATTTAAAGCTGTGTTGTCCCGCTATGAAGTTGGACCCTAAGTTTGTGGGACCCTTCCCAATTAAGGACATCTTTACTCTGTAGCGGTTAGGCTCTAACTACCAGAAACTCTGAAGGCCCACCCTGTCTTTCCTGTTTGAAGCTGGTCATGCAAAATCCATTTGGTAGTAGGAACCCTTGTTCTCTGCCTACCACCCTACTCGAAGGAGATGAAGAATTTGAAGTGGAGGCTATTATGGACTCCAGAGAAGATCGAGCCACATACAGTACCCTGTGAAGTGGAAAGGTTTTGGGGAGAGGAGAACTCTTGGGTTCTATCCAGAGATGTCCATGCCAAAACATTGAATTCATCCTTTCATCAGGCACATGCTGAAAAACCCACTCAGGGGGGTATTTCACATACAATGTTACCACTCCGCCCGCAGATCATCTGCTCAGCAAGCTACAGCATCACTTGCATCCCTGTAGCCTTAAATTTTCCACTGTTCACAGCAACCCCTGCACCAAAACTGAGGCTTTGCACAGCTGCACGGGATTCTAGACTAGGTACTGCAGCCAATGAGCAGATTTTTTAATCCTGTCTGGCCACTGGCTGATGAGCCTGATGATCTAGTTTCAGGCGCTGGATCCTCAGTGCATTTCCTGCATCTCTGCCAGCTGGTTCCCTGTTTGGATTCTCTGTATTTGACCTCAGTTTGACTTTGACTCTGACTCATCTGCTGCTTGCCCTGACTTTGGCCTGTTACCTGACCTTGCCTTTTCTGCCTCCTGCCCTGACCTTGGCCTGTTTAACCATCTAGCCTTGCCTCACTGTGTTCCAGCCTGATAGCCATTTCTATACTGAAGTCTTCTGATCCCTGTCACTCCCTGGTGGGGGAGCCTGGGCGCTGTGACCTGGTGACCTTGCAGCAAAGTAGACCACTAGAGTCATTGGCCCATCACTCCTTGCAGGGTGTGCTGGTGAAGACCAGGGGGATTCCGCGCCTCAGGTAATCCCATGTCACCTGCCAGGTAGAGGCAAACTATAATATCCTTATCTATAGCCTTGTCACATGTACGATTCCAAGACTTTTCTAGAACTGCCCCCACTCTCTAAAACTCTCTTGCTCATCCTATTCAGCTTACTCCTACTTTCTGCACGTTTAAAATAACCCTCATAACTCATGTTTTAAAACTTGGCTACCCTATTTCATCTGTCTTTTAAACCCTCGCTACTCAATCACCATTGCATATACCCCCTTGTGTTGTGTTTTACATCCCCAAATTTTTTTATTGTTTTGTTTTTATTGAAATTCTACAAACAAAATACATATTTACAATAAATATAACGGAAAAGTAACTATTAGGCATCTATGCCAAACTCAAAACTCTTATCAAAGGCCACAAGCCAAAAAAAAAAAAACAATCAAAGAAAAATATACTTTTTTTAAAAAAAAAAAATAATATCTAGGCAAGGTCACCATTTATGTAGCCTTTATGCATAAATCAATCAATATTAAAAGGGAAGGACACCGAAAGAAGACCAGATGTTCCTCCACGCCCTCATCTAGGATCCCTCTGTCTTTCCCCCTTTCCCATACCTTAAATTTTACCCACCGAGTGCAGAATTTAATTTACTCAGCTCAACAGGAAGGATTTTTCTAGGCAAGTATTACTTTCTAGGTAAGTATATGCATTCAAGTGTAATATCAGGACACTGCACTAACTATAAAAAGTGTATCAAAATCAAAGTCCAAGTGATTCTTGAATGCTCCATTAACTCATTCTGCATAACTCATGTGTCTATGACAAGGAATACCCGGACCCCCTATTACCCCTTTGTAAACTTCTAAATTAAAGGAGCATTTGAGCAGAAAGTGCTCCATGGTCTCTTCTGTTTCTCTACATTCTGGTCTCAGGCACACACAGTCTCTAGAGGGCCAATGCTGATAAATCCTCAGGTAAAGTTTACCATTTAAGGTGAGCCAATTCAGGTCCCTAAACTTCATGGGGATCCTTTACATAATATTTAATCTCAGCCCTTCCCTCAAAACTGCACTTAAGGCCAATAACCTATCAAAGAATGAAGACAAAATTGAAAGCTGCAGAAAAGTCTCAAATGGAGTTTTACCTCGGCAATCTGCTTTGGGTTAACCTTCCTTGAGACAAGTTGTCAAGCCTTCTGCGCAGTCTCTGATAGTTTACATATTTAACACCTTGTTTCTTTTCACCAAAGGATCTAAAAAAGCCACCAATCCTGCTTTTAACAACCTTCCACCACTCATTGTATCTACATGAGTGGTTTGTACACTGGTCCAAGACTGATACCTGTGCTTGAAAGAAATCCTCAATATATTGTCTAACATTCTCTTCCAACAATTCCAAAATAATTTTCCAGATACCCCTCCCTCTGAGCAGAGTATGTTAAGTATTCACAGTCACAAATAGCATAAAGTGGTCAGAGAACTCGCACAAACCTCAGGGCCTGAGGAAGCGGAGTTCACCTTTAAAATACTATCAATTCTGCTCTTACTAGTCTCTCCCCTAAAATCACTATTAAAAAAAAATCTATGACTTCCAGGGGTGAAGCTACATGAAGCAGCTGCATTTTACATTAGCTTCCCACTACAACCGACATCCATCCAACTGAAACTAACTAGCCACGTGGCTTTCTTCACAGGTACCGTTGGGCATAGTCATCGGGGAGTGAAAGAGAGAAGGAAGAGCCATGAATAAACAATTCTCCCCCTGCAAAATACCTAGAGCTGGCTCTGTCGTTTCAGGCTGCGTGGAGCGCATAGGCCATCTTGGCTGCAGGATCAGTCCACCAGACCCAGAATGGAGGCGTCTCCAGGTTCTAGGACACCTGAATATTCAGGAACATTGTGCCCCATACCTCTTTACCAGGATGCTGCATGGAAGATCCAAGTGACATGTGAGTGACTGATTACATTGGTGCTGGTGCTACTACAGGATTTCTTGTGCTGTATCTGAAGTGCCAATTAAGTTTTGCCCTGTTTATCAGCCTGGGGAATTGGGGTCACTCCTTCCCAGTTGGAAAAGCTGAGTTTATTTACTATGACATAGCCCATTTACTTTTCTATTGGTGTACTTCTCACCATGGATACATTTGTTGGAAAAATGTATTCACTTTAAACAGACCACAAAACAATAACTTTGTCTCTCACTGAAATCTGACTCCTCTCCCTCCGCCTTGCCCTCACTGAAAATTTCACTTTCTCTTGGCCTGTTTGAGAGTGAGGAATCACGCGCAGCAACTCCACTTCCAGCAGTTAACTCAATGGAAATAGTATTAGACCTTTACTACCACACTTGGAAATTTGACGGCCTCCAAAAATCAATAGAAGCTACTCTTGCAACAATTACCTCCACCACTTGAATTTGAACAGTGAGTCAGCGATCCTGAGGATCAAATGCTTGACTCTCACAACAAAATGTCTGCTCAGGCTATGTAAATAGATGCCATGGAGGCCAAGTTGGAGGACCTTGAGAATTTTAGTCTTATTAGCATACCAGAAACCTTCAAGGGTCAGGATGTTCCCTAATTTGATGACAACTTGAAATCTCCTGCCTAGTCCTGCACGCAGCATTGAAAGAGCTATTCTTGGTGCCTATAGGAAAATTTGGTAGCACAAATCACTGAGCTTGCATAGTGCACTATACCTGACCCTGGACCCAAGTGGACAAGGTTAGAGGCCCTGGTTCTAGATACCTATTGAGATTTTACCATGGGTCCCACCCAAATTGTGGCTATCCCCTACATTTTCTTGTTTCATTGTACTCTAAAGCACACTTTTGTTCTTCCCATGTTTTTTCTAACACCTAACTTTATACTACATTCCAGCTCCTTTTTAACGGTGGACTAACAAAGGTGTCATAATAATAGGGGACTTTCTAATAGGTTGACTAATTGCTAGTTTAATTTTTTTGTTTGGGGATATAAACTTCCTTCAATGGAATTCTTCCAATATTATAAGAATTCTCAGTTGTTAAAGGTAAATTTTAAATTTAGGCTTATGTCTCTACTATTTACAGCAACTCTTTCTAAGAATATTGGCAAATCATATGATGCAACATAGGAGGTGAATTTCTACCATTTACTGGTCACATTTTGAGGCATCTTGAATGTTTTCTCTCTTAGCTTTCCGGGCTGTGGTCAACTGAGAACATTGTCCAATATTTTGTGGCATTGTACTAATGTCAGGATACTATCATACAACGTTGTGCACATGCACATAATTCTGCATATAACTATAGGTCTAGGTTTGTGTTTAGCCACGTACACACAAAAGCACACACCCCTATGTAAATCCCTACACAGACACATATGCAGCACAGGAATGCCTTGTTAATAGTATAGATTCAGATGCATATGGCCAACGACAAAATTGGTACCAAAAGACTTATGTAAGGCTTAGAGATTGGGCTGTAAGTTGTAATTCTTGTACCTTTTATACCCTTAGCTGTTCATTTCTTGCTGATCCGACTTGTCTCATGACTTGATCATGCTCACCTGCTAGTAACCCAGATTGTATCTTGACTACAGGTTACTCCTTCTCACCTATTCCTGGCCCAGCATGTCTCTTGACCCAGCATGTCTCCTGACCATGGCCTAACCCTTCTCAGCTGTTGCTGACCCAACTCCCTAATCTTGCTTATTTATTGCTAGCCCAGCTTGTATCTTGACTGCAGCTTGATCCTGCTCATTTATTGCTTACTTGGCTTTTCTGCTGATTTTGGCTTGCATTTGCTTACTGTTGTTAACTTGCTGTCGCTGACCTGGTCTGTCTACTTACAAACACCTGTTCTGATCGCTATCCATTCCACCTATGGCTTGCATCACTTGACAAGAAATGTTAGCATTCGTCTCTTCACTCCAGAGACATGCAGACTAGAGGTGCAAGGAAAGCTCTCTCATCATTACTGTCTCTAGCCAGGTATGTGATAACTAAGATGAGCAGATTTTGGTCAAGAATATATAATTTAATTTCCTCCCTAGTGGTAAATTTGTAGCTCAGATTACCCCTCCAAAAAACTCTAGAAAGCATGTTTCTTTCTTATCGCTACCAAAACATCTACCACACCTGATCCCATTTTATTAGCAGCTTGATTCACATTGGAGTTCCTCCATCCTAAAGCATACCTAAACTCAGATTTTTACTTTACATAAAAGGGAGGAAAACCAGTGCGATCGAGGGATCTGGGAAGTTAAAGGTAAGTGTGATTTTTTTTTTTTTTTCAGTTTAATTCTGCTTTAAGGCTAAGGCTATCTTAAGGCTATTTACACACTGTTCCCATTACTCCATACCCTTCAGAGTAAATCTTTTTGTTTCTATTGGTTCCCTTTGTCTTACTCATGTCAATGTTTTGATAACTGTTTGTTTCTTTTTTTGACATGACATTAAAATTATTGAGATCTAAAATAATGCAAGGTTCCTAAATTTCAGCTAGAGTACAGCAGTGTAAATATACATTTCTATTCTGGTGGGATCTCACATCAAAAGGTTGCAGGAAAGGTAGTGTATATATTGTATTTAGTTCAGTTTGGTATTGTATAGTTCAGTCACGTATCTTAATTTGATTATCTTTTATTTTATCTGTTGACAATCTAAGTGTCATTTTTTGGATGTTGTAGCCCTCTTTATACAGTGTTTGAAGACAGTGTGGTGTTGCCAACTGTGTGGTAATGATGAGCCAGGCATTCACTGAATCTGTGGAACCTGCTGTAATTTCTGAAAAGTGCCAGTGCCTCTCAATTGGGTCTTGTGCATGAACAAGTGTAGCCTCAATCCACTCAGTATTGTGTTCGAAAGTCCATATATTAAAATTGGAAACAGATAACACCCAGCGGGTCATCAAAGATAAATACTTTTAACGGGCATAACCACAATAAACAGTCCTTGGATCATGTCTCATTGAGGGGATGCACTACTCGGGGGTACACCGGCCAGAGCCGCGGACCACCAGTGGTCCGTGGACCACCGGTTGGCGACCGCTGCTCTAAATGACCTCATCACTGAATGCTAGGGGGACAGCAGCCATCTTTAAAGATGAATTTTCAAACTTAGATTGAAATAGGCAGAATAATTATCTCACTACACTATTATTAATACAAAATTATTAAAAAAGAAAAAAAATTGAGTGAACTGATAAAAAAATGAGAAACAGGTCAATATGGCTAAAGAACAAAATGGATTGGTATATTATGAATCAATTCTAAATGTAAATAAATGTCATTAATGGCAAGTGCTCAGATTCACTTCCAGTCAAGATTTAATGCAGTTTTCCACTGTTTAGATGCCATTTCACTGTATGTCTCAATCCACTATACAATAATATAACAAACTTACCCTAATGATCACAATGCAGAAAATACTAATTATAAATTAACTATCTCTTCTTTTGTATGTGCTCAAAATTGTTTTTTTAACACAAATGGATATTTATCTCAACAATAAATAGGTTGTTTTAATAACTTTCATTTACCTCTGGGGGAGCTGAATTTAGATTTTTAATATGCAATAATACCTCTTAGTAGCCTCTAGGAGATGAAATTTATTAAGTAGTTTTTCTGATGATCTTACAATGGCATTGGGAAGAATAATATTACTTTGCATCAGTTACTTTGAATTGAAATGTTTTTATTTGACTCATTGTCTATTGTTATTAACATTTAAGGATAAGCATGAAACCACAAAAACAACATTATTTCAAATTTTCAGATATCTACTGAAATAATTTTCCATTGCCATTACATACTACTTATAAGTATAACTAATTACTGAATACTAATTTAGTCAATGTGACTTCTAATATGTAAGTATGATTTTTTTATTTGAATCACAATCAAGTTTGAATTTTGAATGTGCTCAATGTTCATAAATCATCCAACATCCAAGCGATAATATGACAGAATATATAGGCATCAATTGTGTTGTTTACAGGCTGTGGCTAATCCATCATATGTGTTAGATTGGTGGTAATAAGTGTATTGTAATGTGAGCCCCAGTGGAAAGAAGCAGCTAGTGTCATGTCAAGAGACAGGCAGTGAATTCGTCCAATAGTCACACCACTAGCAGGTCACCTGGCCAGATAAGTGCCTCCTAACATCTTCCTGTGTTGTCCTACTCATAGCCCCTGATTCATCAAGCAGAATCGGATTATCGGTCGCGCATTCGTATTCGCGATCCGGAATCGTACGCGATCGCGCTATTCAGCAACTGAAAAAGATCGCGGCCGGAGCCGCGCAT
>NC_092859.1:53512745-53525023 GCF_032062135.1 Pyxicephalus adspersus
TCGCGCAGCTGAAATCTAATCGCCTTAATTGGCAGATTCGCGCTCCCTATTGTGAAGGCTGGAATCCGGCTGGTAGTGAGGCGAGTGTACGCGCATACTCGAGTCCGGACCGCAGTAATCCGCGATCGATGGCCGCGCGTACTTTTGCGCTTCCAGCGAGCGCGGATTTTATTGATGAATCAGGGGCATAGTGTCTTTGAAGAAAGTACTAAGAAGGTTGTTAATGTATGGTCGACTGGAGATTTTAAGTAACTTGGGGAACTCAATGTTGTCATATCTATATGCTGATTCGTTGAAGGAAAAATGAATGTTACGGGGTGCAATTTTCTATTATCTGGTCAGTAGACGTATATATCCAATGGGTAGTTGGCATGAATACAGCTCAGGTTTTTTTAATGAAACTACCAAAATCAAAAGATAAGCTTTGTATTTAGGTAATTAGCATTCTTAAAAATCAGGGAATATATCTTCAATATAAGGGGCAAACTCTTTTTAGATAGTTGCTACTAGAAGATTTCCCAGCAGAAGATTTCCTCTCAGCCTATGTTCCAGTGACAACTGTAATATTTAATTATCACAAGAAGATATAGAATGAATGTTTCCAGTGGTGGCACATAAAATAGTAAAGGTAAAACCATATTCAAAACATAAAAAAGGATAGTAATACACTTCAAATAATTCCATAATAATAGGAAATATATGACAGTGGGTATTTCTTACCTCTAGCATACCTAGACTGAACCACTCATTGCTGCCCTATTCATTTCCTACTGGGCTGCTATGGGCTGACACTACATGTTCAATGCCGTCAGAAGGCAGTAACCGCATCACAACCTCACTGCCAGTCTGAACATGTGGTAATGTGGTAGGAAATTTCTAGTGCCATTGCACCTAAACCAATAAAGTACTACCATTACTAGCCCAAAATGGTGATGAAGAACACATATAATATGTGTTCTTCATCACCATACTGGGCTAGTAATGGTAGTACGTTATTGGTTTAGGTGCACAGGCACTAGGAAATCTGACTTTGGTATTCTCTTTAATCCCCAAATACCTGAGCCACACACAAGCTACACCTGCCACCAGATCACCATGGTAGGCTGTCCGGACTATACCTGCCAAATCAGGAACATTACAGAAGGTAAGTGCACCAACTGCTGTTGTAAGAAGGACACAACATCCAGTGGAAAAAAAACTACAGGTCCCAGAACACTAACATCTCCACATCTTTCCCTGCTGTATCAAATCCAGAATGGCTAACATGAAAATGAGCTGGATGACATTAATGATATTGCTTTTTTCTCAGCTGACAAATTTCATTTCAGCTGATGTCAGTATGTGGCATTTGCTACTAATAAACTGCAACAGCCCTGAGTCAAAGAAACTCAAATTCCTTGTCTTTGTGCTGTGGTGCATTACCTTTCCTTGTACAAGTGGCCCATAATACGAGTATGTAATGTTGAATTCCAGAAAATACGCAGGTCACACATGATTTTGTGTAGGGACAATTTGTCTTTGCAAGGCCAGGGGTTCACTTTTTCTGTGTAGAATCTGCTGAAGTAAGTGCAGACCTTTCCAGCCATGGTCAAGACATCCTGTTAGGATAACACTTCAAATATTTGTTAACTATCTTATATAGTAAATATGCAAAGCTGGGAATGTGAATGACTTTGCCCAGGTACAGTAAAGCTACAATAGAGGTCTTGTAGTTGGTGACCACACAACACAACAAATCCTCATCTAATGGGACTTTTTAGGTCATTCCACACAATTCATGAGATCTTCCAAATAACATTAAAAAACTTTATTTAATACAACTTCTTAAAACCTAAGAACATTTAAAACAATTTTTCATATATATATCCATAAAAATCTCCTGTGTGGGGCACCCCTGAAAGATGCAGGTACCTCCATTTATTTCTACGCATTTCGCGGAGTTCAATCTGCTTCTTTAGGAAAGCAGGAGGTATGGTAGTCCTGTATGAGGACAACCCAACAGGAACTTTCTCACACAGAATGGTAAGTTGAGATACACTGAATCAGCAACAAAACGGGTGAGTAGCAAATCTCAGGAGGATACCTTCCAATGCTTGTGGCTCTTACTTAAATAGCATAAACCCAGCCGTTCGCCTTACAGCAAGGGGATCCTTCTAATCTACTTATCCTTGGGTTTATGCTATTTAGGTGAGAGCCACAGCCATTGGAAGATAAGTGGAGCTACACGCATCTTTAAAAAGTGCCCCACGCAGGAGATTTTTAGGGATAAATATGTAAAATTGTGTTTAAATGTTCATAGAGTTTTTTTTTAATGTTATTTGGAAGATCTCATGAATTGTGAAAAATGGACTAAAAAGTTAAGGGTTGAGGATTTGATGTGTTGTTTGTCTTTGATCTAGGGATGTGGCCAGGTGGATGTTTGAATACTGGGTGATATCTGCATCCATCACAATAGATGACCACACAACAACATTTGGGGGCCACTTTTGGGAGCAATAGGTATCTGTAGCTTTAATGGGAGACCTGCAAAATTTTGAAAGAAGCTTTATCTTCCAAAAACTAATTTTTTTTGGGTGTTCCCGCACAGTACCTTCTGCTTTATCCCAATCACTGTTCTCCTCATCACTCTTGCCTGGCTCTCATGTTTTGTAAAGTACACTAATATCATTGTTGACTTACCCTTTCACAGGATAATCCGAAGATTTGCCACAAAGTGCTGCTTGTTCACCTGTTGTTTTATGAGAGTTGTTTTTTTTTAATACACCACCCAACTACTACCACCATCATAATCAGCTAAAGAACCAAAACAATGAAAAACAATTTCACAAATAATGCTCTACTCCTCAGCAGTTCTGTAGCTCCTCTGCATTGAATAAATGTTGTGTGTCATCACACAGCTGCTCCACCTCATCAGCTCTTGTTTCCTGTGATTCACACAAACTTGTTTTCATTTACTGGGAGACAGGTAGACTGCCTGAAGAGAGGATTAAGAACCTGTGCCATCCAAGAGTGGTTATCAGTGTTGCTAAGGATGCAGAGTGACTCCAGGGTAATGTATCAGGTTGTCATTATTTCCTTGTGTTACTTAGACGATGATACTGGGGAACAATTTTGAACAGATTTTTTGTTGACTTCAATTTTTAAGCTCAATTACACTAAAATAGGTATGCTGATTCTGAAGGTGCAGTTTGTTTTCTTCTATCACGTCAGGTTTTTTCTCTACCGCTTATATTAATGCGATTACAGTAGCATGGATTTGTATAGGCTATTCATTTACACGCAAGACAGTGTGGTCAGAGGTTGTATGCTGCTCTACATAGTGAACAAGCAAAATTTTGTTTCTATATACACACGTATTTCCTTTTCTTCAGATCATGTCTGGCTCTGCTGTTTCTCGTTGCAAGTGCCAAAACAATGCTGTTTTTTTTGTTATATCTGTGACAGTTTCAACATTCCCAATCAAGGAGCGAACATCAGCACATTTGTAGTGCAAGCATATTTGGCATATTTCAAAGTTAAACCTAGTGATCAGGATAAGTCTTGGGGCCCTCATTTGGTGTGCAAACAGTGTGTCCGGGTTTTACGGATGTGGACAAAGGGAAAACTTCAGGATATACCAAGAAAAATAAATGTAACATAGAGTATCCTAGTCTACCATCCGCTATACACCCAGTGGCTCATTCAGATGAAATCCCAGTGGTGGTTTTCGTTACACTACCCTCTCTTGAAGAACATGATTATGGTGATGGACTAGGTAAAAAAAATGATGAAGTTTGAAATTGAAGAGAATTCTGTTCATAAGGGATTTGATCAGCATGTGTTGAGTGATTTGGCACATGATTTGGGACTATTGAAGAAGGCTTCGGAACTCCTAGCATCAAGCCCGAGTGAGAAAAACTTACTTGAAAAAGGAACAAAGGTGTCGTACTTTCGAACCAGCGAAATTGCATTTCTGCAGTACTTTAGAACTGACAGTGGCTTTGTGTATTGCCATAACATACCTAGTTTATTGGAGGAATTAGGACTTCCAATCTATACCTAAACTGAATGGCCACTATTCATTGATAGCTGAGCTTAAAGTGTGTCCTCCTTCAATGGCAATGTATTTGGATCAGTCCCAATTGGCCATTCAGTTTCTCTTTGTGAAGAATATACAGCCATAAAGAGAGTAATTGAGTTGTTGCAATATCACCAACTCAGTTGGGTCATCTGTGTTGACCTTAAAATGGTATGCTTCTATCTTGGTCAGTGACGCAGATACACCAAGTATCCCTGTTATCTGTGAATGTGGGACAGCAGAGCTCGTGAGAGGCATTGGGTGGAAAGGAATTGGCCTCCAAGATCTGCCCTAAAACCAGGTCATCGAAACATTCGAAATGAGCCACTTGTTGATAGAAAGAATATTATATTCCCGCCTCTGCACATGAAACGGTCTGATGAAGCAATTTGTTAAAGCTTTGCCAACTGAAGGAGACTGTTTCAAGTACCTCATTTTGGCATTTCCTATCCTGTCATTTAAAAAAATTATAGGCCAGTCTGTTTCATGATCCACAGATTCGGCAGCTCATCAAAGATGAACATTTCATCAGGATAATGTCAGAAGTCGAAAAGAATGCTTGGTTATCATTCAAAGCCATTGTCAAGGACTTTCTTGGAAACACATGAGCAAATAATTACACAGAAATTCCAGAAACTTTTTTTTTCCAGAGTCACAAAATACTTGCTTGCAATATGAGCATCAAGGTGCATTTTCTGCATAGCCATCTTTCTAAAATCCAGGAAAACCTTGGTACAGTCAGTGATGAGCAAAGTGAACAATTCCACCAAGATTTGAAGGTCATGAAAGGTCGGTGTCAGGGTCGATGGGATGTACATAAGATGGTTGACTATTGTTGGAGCATTCAGCGGGATTGTCCTAACGCTGAGCACTCCAGGAAAAGCGTAGATTTTTACCTTAACCGCTTTCCCGATTAATTTTCAAATGTTTTACTGTAAAAAAAAGTCATAACAACAATAATGTCGTAACAATATATTTAAAATCATACATTTTCAATGTATGTGAAATGTGTAGGTTTTTTAACAAAATGGAGGGTACCCTGTATCGTAAAAACTGGATTTGATAGCAAAAAACTGGGGTCATTTCTGGATTCACCACCCAAGAATTTGTAAAAAAACAAGTGTAAGATCTAACTCAACAAAATATCATTTCCCCAATGTTAACCACAGGCTATCCCATCCTAACCCAATAAGCCATCTAACCTTGTGAAAACATGCAAAAAAGGGAAATTTCTATCTGCTAGCACTGGTGGTGTTTATAGTAGTGGTGTTGCTAGTGCCCTCATTCCTCCTGCTACATATAGTTTGGGTCTATATACAAAGGGTTTGGAGTTGAAAATACTGCAATAGCTTCCAGTCTCTTTTTGAACCAATGATAAAATTTTTACACTAGCACAAAGTGTCTGAATTCACAAATGAATTGTCAAAAATTAAACAGTCATTTTAAAAAAAAAATGCCTGGGTATAATGAGAGATTTTAACTACCCTGACATTGACTGGAGTACTGGCACTTTAGGTACAGCAAAAGGGGAGACATTTATGGTATGATAATTGTATGGTACAGTTTATAGACGCTCCAACTAGAAATGATACTCTGCTGCACCTAGTTTTTTCTAACAATGCAGAGCTTATCACCAATGTTCATATAAAAGAGAATCAGGGTAGCAGTGCCCATAATATTACTTAATTTAATGTAAGCTGTAAACATGAGTCAAAAACAGGAAAGATAAAAACATTCAATTTTAAGACGGCAAAATTTTCATTAAGTGAATTGTGAATTAGACTGGGACAGAATATTCTCTTCAAAAAACACATAACAGAAATGGGATAGTTTCAAGTCTTTTCTGCACTACATTCCAATGGGTAATAAGTTTAAGAAGCTGAAATTAAACCTTATGTGGCTCACATCTATTGTTAAAAAAGCCAAGAATAAGAAAGGGGCATTCCAAAAATTTAAAAATGAAGGATCACTTTCATCATTTGAAAAATATAAAGAATATAACAAAAGATGTAAAAAGTAAAATAAATTTGCAAAACTTCAAAAGAAAAGACAGATTGCAAAGGAAAGTAAGGAAAACTTCTAAAAATATTTACATATATTAATAGCAAAAAGATCAGATCTGAGCATGTAGGCCTCTTTAATGATGTCCCTGGGTTGGTCATTGGGGATAAAGAAAAAGGGGATTTAATAAACACCTTTTTTTTTATTTTAGCTCTGTGTACGCAAAGGATAATGGCAGAGCTTAAGTTCAAATAGCAATGTCACTGCTTGAGATCAGCCACAATGGCTCAAAATCGATATGATTGAAAAATAGTTGGGCAAAATTAGGGTTGACAAAGCACTAGAACCTGATGGATTACACCCACATGTCCTCAAAGAGCTGAGCTTAGCTATGTCAAAGCCATTGTTTTTTTAATTTTTAGAGACTTCTGAATCACTGACATGGTACGAATGGATTGACGTAAAAGCCAATGTCATTCCTATCTTCAAAAAGGGAGCAAAGCCAATACCAAGTATCTACAGACCTGTTAGTTTAATGTCCATAGTTGGAAAGGTCCTAAAATGATTGCTAAAGAACCACATAGAGGAGTTTCTACTAGAAACTAATATTATAAGTAATAGTCAGCATGACTTCAAGAAAGACAGAAGTTGTCAAACAAATTTACTCTCCTTTTTTGAGGAAGTAAGTAAACAGGTAAACAGTGGAGTGGCAGTTGATATAGTGTACTTGGACTTTGCTTAAGCATTTGACATAGCATTCCACAGACTGTTAATATGCAAGTTAGGGTCAATAGGTTTAGAAAAGCCAATCTGTAAATGGATAGAGAAAAGGCTTAAAGGCTAAGATGGCCTAAGGGTATTAGTGGTGTGCCCCAGGGTTCCGTGTTGGGACCTTTACTGTTTAACATTTTTATAAATGATACAGAGTTTGGGATTTAAAGTACCACTTCTGTGCTTGCAGATGACACCAAACTATGTAATGGAATTAAGTCCATACAAGATGTCTAAAATCTCAAAGCAGACCTGGATGTACTGTTTGATTTGGCAGCCAAGTGGCAAATGACATTTAATATTGAGAAATGAAAAGTTATGCACTTGATTGATGTGATTTTATTTAGTGAACAGTCAAACCATAAAAATAATTGGAAATAATATTAGAAACAATTTAATTTGAGATTGTTGACTGTGATAATTCAGTTTGATTCTTTTCAATTCATTTTTATCCAAAATTTGATTTGCCTAAAATTTGATTCCACTTCTGGACTGGTTGCACCAAAAGATTAAATAGTAGGTTTAGTTAACCATTATGTTTTAATATTAATTATGTTTGAAGTGTCTAAACATTACATTCTCACCAGAGTTGTTGTTGGGGGTGTCTGGGGGATTTGTTGGACCAAAATACAAAATGTTTTAGGTATAGGGGACAAACCATGTTTAAATAGCAAACATGGGGTTTATTAGCATCAGAATGTCGGTCATTAGCACTCTAAAGCTTGTAGATACACTAGGTACATACGTTAGAAGCATTTCTGTAAATGTGCAACATTAAAGCAAACCTATGCAAAAACAATGCAAAGGACTGCATCATCAGTAGGTGTTCTACAAATGTAAATGACCATTGAGCACTTCTGCCAGCACTTCTGCCAAAATGTAAATATATCTTTTTTTACCAAGTGCATATGTGCCATGAACACGATAACCCGCACATGCGCACTAACACAACCACCACACTTGAGGGGAGAAGTCCATCACCGCCATCACCTGTGCTTGAGGGAGAGGCTCAGCCGCACGTGCACTTACACACCACTAACGCTAACTCCTGGCCTATTTTAGGCTCGAAATAAACCCAACACAGCACTCCTTGCTGTCAATTCCACTACAGAAGCTCCCAGCAGCGGCCCCAGAATTCTAAACTCTTTTGGTAAGTTACAAATCTTACCTTTGTTGAAACTTTATTCACTTTTTTTTTTTCACTTAAAAAACTTTGTTGAAAAAATTATTTCACAATACTAGAATATCATTTAATTATATATGACAGTTTTGATATATTTGAATATCATACTACATGTATCTTTTTGATACACATGATTTATCATACCCTTTCATTGTATAATTTTTAGTGCATAAACATTAATACCTTAGCATACAATCATTAGCCCCCACTATGGAGCTAGCCTCCTCCCTTCCTTTTTCATAATTTATACTTCTAATTCTCTGACAGTTGCTGGTCATTAGCTTAACTCAATCTATTCCTCAGAATAGCTTGGATCTCACATCCCTTCTTGCCTGGTTTTAAGGAAAGAATCGCCATTGCCACCAAATAGCTCTGTTGTAATTCTGTTATTACATATATCTGTATCCTATACCCAGTTTGCCATCTTGATTATAACTCTGTCACAACTATTTCGAATTTGTGCTCAATATACTACTTTGTTTTACGTAGTGCGTTAACAATCTCAACTAATCCCCTGAGAAAGCTGCATGGCTAAACTCGTCAGGACAAGAGACGTTTAATATGACAATTTCCTTATGCTTAGGGATCTGATCTGTACAGCTAACCGGTCTTTTTCACCACATAGGACTTTTATGGGGATGACCACTCACAAGGATTGTTTTTGTATATATCACTGATTGTCTTGATTGCATTAATCACAGTATAATTATTTACTGCCAAAAAACTCAGCTTTCTCTTTATTTACTCTTTGTATTCTATCTAATTTGGGCCAGCAATACCTACAACTAATTAGGAGGATGATTGACTACTTCAAGTTATATACTAGCAAAATGATTGAAAATCATCCACACCCACATGACCTTAGGCTCCCATCATGTGTCAAAGATACTATCCCCATACTCTATATTCCTGATAACATGCTTGTTCCATTTGAAACCTTAGTTGTTTTACATAATTATACCATTGGGGCAGACAGAACAAAGTTGTGAGACCTAGCCCTTAAGTAATTAATTCTCTATACCTTTATATGCATTCATATTCAACTGCTCCTACTTTTTACAATTACAAAGTGTGGCAATGGTGACTACACATGCCCCATTATATGCAATTTCATATCTAGGGGGTTCAGAATAGGAATTATTTGCTTAGGAGGCAACATCAATGTACCACCTTCTAGCATTGCTATTAACTGCTAATAAGGGAAACTGAAGTAAAAATAATATTAATAATAACAGAGGTAGTAATAATAATAATACCATTCTGATAATGCTAATTAGAAAACATGGGGAGTGATAAAAACTCCCCTAAAATTGGGGAGCAAACAAAAAAAACTTAAATTAGGAAGGGACATATAACATTTAGGAAGATTTCATTTTTTCTAATACTAACTAGGGAAATTGAGCTAAAGCATTTATACATATTAGACCAAAAAGGGGCATACAGTTTTTGCCTACTTGTCATTCTCTCTTACAGGTATTTGGAGCAGTGAGGTAAAAAAAAAGGTTTATATATTCAGTACTTGCAAAGTACTCCACTATCTTCTATTGCTAATTAGCAAGATTGGTTTAAAACTAGGTTAAAAATAAATTAAAAAGGTTTATAAAAAGTTTGAAAAGGCCATATTTCTGCTACTGGTAAGTAAAATAACTGAATAACAAAAAAAAAATACTTAACCTAAAACTGGCATGCAATACATATTTGCCAAGGTGGCAGTTTTTGTGACTGATAATTAGAAACACTGGGCAGTGAAAACATCCCCACAAAAAAAATCACAAAATTGGGAAGGGGCACACATTGTTTTTCAAAATAGAATTTTCTTTTACTACTAATCACAAAAAAAATTAGGAAAAGGCATACAGCAGTGTCTAAGGTGATAATTTTTGCTATCAGTAAATAGAGAAGTTGAGTGGCATAAAGAGTTTTCAACAGCCACATTTGATGCTGCTGCTAATTAACCTCCCTGACGGTATGATTAATGTGGATTTTTAAAGGCGGTAAATTTAAAAATTCTCATTATTTTAAATTTCCCACCTGGTCCCGCTCTCCAGCCTAAGACTGGTGAGCAGGTGCCCGGCCGGCATTGCCAGGGGAAGAAGATGCCGGGCATTGCTTGAGGATGCCGTGGGCAATGCTTGAGGATGCCGCTGGAATATGGGAACCAGGTAGGAGTTTTAAACTCCCTGGCAATTTGAGCCACACTCGTTACCAATTTTGTTATGGAAAATCTACCCTGAGCCACACTTGGGAATACCGTCAAGGATGTTAGGGAAATTGGGAAGGTATAAAATAAATAAATAAATAATAATAAAAAAAAAATCACAGTAATTATTTCCAGTTATACACGGTGTGTTGTTAAATAAAAAACCCAGGTTCCTCTGTTAGTTTGATTACCAAGTAAAATCGCAGTAATTATTTTCAGTTACACATTTTTCCTCCTTTGTTGCTAAAAATTTGTCATGCTTTTCTTTTAATTTGACCGCTGATATGTGGACTTGTTTGTGCTAGAACAAAAGTAGGCCTCACAAGATACCAACAGCCACTCAACTTCCTCAAACTATGGGTAGCAGGAGGGAGGGTGCAAGCAACATCACTACTAAGCACACAACTATCAGTGCTAGCAGATAGAAACAAGTCTAATTACACTGGGAAACAATTTTGAACACATTTTTTGTTTACTTCAATTTTTAAGCTTATTTACACTAAAATAGGTATCCTGATTCTGAAAGTGCAGTTAGATTTCTTCTATCATGTCAGGTTTTTTCTTTACTGCTTTTATTAATGTGATTACCGTAGTGTGGATTTGTATAGGCTATTTATTTTCACGCAAGACAGTGTGGTCAGCGGTTGTGTGCTGCTCTTCGTAGTAAATAGGCAAAATTTATTTTTCTACTTACACAAGTATTTCCTTTCTTTCAGATCATGTCTGGCTCTGCTTTTTCTCGTTGTAAGTGCCTAAACAATGCTGATTCATTTTGTTATATCTGTGGCAGTTTCACCATTCCCAGTCAAAGGGCAAACATCAGCACATTTGGCAATATTTGGCATATTTAAAAGTTAAACTTGGTGATCAAGATAAGTCTTGGGCTCCTCATAAGGTGTGCAAACAGTGTGTTGAGTGTTTACGGATGTGGACACGTAATAAGATGCCATTTGGTATACCTATGGTTTGGCAAGAGCCTAGTCTCCTAGTCTACCATTGGCTATACGTCCAGTGGCTCATTCAGATGAAACCCCAGTGCCGGTTTTCATTACACTGCCCTCTCTTGAAGAACATGATTATATTGATGAACTAGGTGGCAACAATGATGAAGAGTTTATAATTGAAGAGGACTCTTTTAGTAATGGATTTCATCAGCATGAGTTGAGCGTTTGGCACGCGATTTGGGACTATCGAAGAAGGCTTTAGAACTCCTAGCATCAAGACTGCGTGAGGAAAACTCACTTGAAAAAGGAATGAAGGAATAGTACCTTTGAACCAGAGAAATTGCATTTCTGCAGTATTTTAGAACTGACAGTGGCTTTGTGTATTGCCATAGCATATCTGGTTTAAAAGAGGAATTGGGAATATCAATCTATAACTAAACTGAACGGCAACTATCCATCGATAGCTCAAAGCAGAGTTTAAAGTGTGTCCTCCTTCACAATGGCAATATATTTGAGTCAGTCCCAACTGGCCATTCAGTTTCTCTTTGTGAAGAATATGCAGATATAAAGAGAGTCGGGGAGCTCGATTCATCAAGCCAAATCAGAAGCTCCATGAGCGCGCGTGTTCGCAATCTGAAATGTAGCCCTAAAATCACTTCACCAACGAAATCTGAGGCACTGGTGTACTCGTACAGAAGTCATCAACGGAAGTGATCTCTCTGATGGATATGCGCAGCCCCGGAAGTTTCACACTGGCGAACTTTAAACTCACTGTTCCCCTAAAAAAACATTCTTTCTAATAGCACACATCTTTCACTTAGCCCTAAAAAAATGTTTGTGCTGTTCAAATGTTTAAAACATCTATATGAGCTAAGAAATAAGCATATTTTAAAATAACTTTTAGGCAAGAGTTTACCGAGTTCAGCTCCTCTACATAGCCACCAGTCTAAACGCTTGCGATGGAGGAGGAAATCCCCGCCTGGGGCTAAATTTTGCAACTTTCCGGAAGGCTAAACCTCGGCTTTGCTATAGGACTAGATTTACCCACAAAACTCACAAGCCCACACACGTTCTTGTTTGCTTCTATATATATATATATATATATATATATATATATATATA
>NC_092859.1:53525094-53558180 GCF_032062135.1 Pyxicephalus adspersus
TATAGCTAAAGAAGCAAACAAGAATGTGTGTGTGTGCTTGTGACTTTTGTGAGAAAATCTAGTCCAAAGGCAAAGCCAAGGTTTAGCCTGTGGAAAGTCGCAATATTTACCCCAAGGTGGCTCCCCTGATCAGGCATCGCAAGCGTTTAGATAGGCGCCTATGTAGAGGAGCTGAACTCGGTTACCTCTTGCCTAACAGGAAAGAAATAAGTATATCATTTGAAACCACCACTACTTCCCACCACTACATATCTCCCATCCTATTGTGTGTGAAATTCCCCCACCTTCTAGATTGTAAGCTCTTCGGGACAGGGTCCTCTCCTCCCGTATCACTGTTGGTATTAGTCTGTCATTTGCAATCCCTATTTAATGTACAGCGCTGCGTAATATGTTGGCGCTATATAAATCCTGTTTAATATTAATAATAATAATAATAATAATAATAATATATATATATATATATATATATATATATATACACATATATACATATAGAAAACACTTTACCATTAAATCCTTCTCAGCTTTATTTTATTTTTTTAATTTAAGTGAATATCTGTTTACTGGGGTACAAATCTAAAGGATCGTATCAATAAATGATTATGGAATGTCCAACAACAGGAAAAAAACAAACAGACAATTTTGACAGACTGCCCAAGTGCTAATTGCAAGCGAATTTGTATCACCTGTGCGCTTAAATTTGAGCATGAATAAGGGTGTTGTCTAACTTGCTTTTTCCATTTGTCTTTTTTTTCTTGGAGGAGCTGTTGTTTTGTGTGTTATCCTAATTCATCTATGTTGCTGCATTTGATATTTTGCTTACGCTTTAGCACAATAGTTGCTTTTGTTTTTGAAACTTTGAATGTCCATTTTGCAATTTTTAGGTCAATGGTAATGCTATATTATTGTGTCTGTTGCCATATTGTTTGATTGCAAAATTCGGCCATTATTACCACTTTGAAATGTTTGTCCTGCATTAATATTTTCTAATCCAGTTTTCCACCCTTGATAGGTCAAAATTGCATATTGGTTTGGTAAGTATTTTTTGAATGCAATATTTGTTGTGCCATTTTTGAACTATTTTGGCTTTATATGGAAGTGTGGATTTACATGTGTTTTGTTTGTAGTGGTGTGTGTGGTGTGTAATGTAGTGGTGTGTGTGTTTTTTTATGTTTTTTTTATATTTTATTGTGACCTTTTAGCAAATGTTTCTTTTGAATAAAGTTGTTTGTAAAATGTTGTTGTTTGTTTTATTGAGGTTTGTTGTTATGTGATCTCCTTTCCAATCTCCCAGGACATACAGTTTAAAAAGTCAATTGTGATTGTTTTAGGGCTGTTCCTTTTTCTGAATTGTTTGAAAGGCTAAAAACAGCACAATTGTCTTTGTTAAAACTGAGTTGTTTAATGCGCATAGTTGTGCGCCAAACTTCAGGAGCATGTAGCGCTTAGTTGTGCGCCAAGGCGGACCCGCTATGTGCGCCTGAACTGTGTTTTATCATTTGAAAAATGCGTCACACTTTTGCACAGTCCTCATTCAGGTAAGTTTTTTTTATTTTTTTGTGTATATTGCTTGTTTTGCTTCATATGCACTCATGCATGTATGTATAGACATGAGTGCACATGAAGCAAAACATGTATGTATGCATTTAGATGTGTGTACATATACATAGAAAAGCAAAATTATACGAAGATTCAGGCAAAGATGGGTTTTTGGACCATATTGCTTCACATGCTTCAAATTGAAAAGATTACCTATTTGTTCCTATGATTTCTGATGTCATGGGCTTGGCTACAAGAAACATTCATGGATGATATTGCTTCTGATTAAAGGAGGAATCCACCTTTATGTGCTTTCACTACCAAGCTGAGGTGAGTAAGTCAATATATATAGTGGGCATAGGTCTAAAATGCCATTCAAACCTGGAGAAACACTCTTACACCCCACAAACAAAGTGGATTTGGCCCTGGAAGTTTCATATACTAGTACTATTTGTTTTGTGTAAACACCTAAATAATGCATACACTCCAGTATTCAAAGAGCATTAGGTTAAGAGACACAACATCTGCTCATTTCCAAGAGTGCCTGACCCCGCTTGTGAGCTTGGCAATCAATGTGGTTTGATGTTGTGCTTGGCAACCTGGACCTTCTTACCTCACCATCAGGTTTGTTAGAATGAGTATGCAACTCTGGACAGCTACTTGACAACCAGTTTGGACAACAAGTGGAAGTGTGCTTGTATACAATAGTGCTAGGATCAGGCAGCACATCACAATGACAACAAACCTATAACAATACCACAAATGATCAGAGGAGTTGTGTGGCAGCAAAATAACATAAGTACAAAGGTCAGACCATTTAAAAAAAAGGAAAAAAAACATTACAATTTATTCAGAAAAGGACTATGTACATAATACATTCAAATACCAATATGTGGCAATGGGACAAAGGCGACTAGGGGGGTCAAGTAGCAGTTTGGAGTGGAAACCATGCAGACATTTGTACTCAATACTTGTGGAAAAAATTAGAAAACATCGCTGAAGAATTGCTAAACAACAGAAACTGGCATTACAAACCAGTCACAAAAACATTGCAGCAACAAATGAAACTAACAATAATGAGGATTACAAAAAATCACATCAATGCATAACATCCAAGCAAACTTACTTGATTAACCCCCCCACCATAAACCAGTCCAGTTAAAATAGTACTAATGAAAATGCATATGTATTTTTATACATTTAAATGTATTTTGACATACACACACAAGTGAAATCACTAAATGTTCCTTAATACATGTATTATACCATGTTTGCCTAAAATCCTTTACTAAAATATTTGATTTCTCTAATGCCAAACTAGAATGAAATTTTAATCAGGTCACAAATGTTTGTTCACATATTTACATATATTACATATTTACAGTCATACTATTGTGTGATAACATATTAGAAAGTGCTACTTAGCAGAAATTAGTTTGCAGTATTGCAGTAAGAAAAAGTATCGAAACAAGTGCAACAAATGTAACTATAAATGAAGCAAGTTTGTGAATGAGTAGAATGTAACAAAAAAGGTAGCACTTAGACAAAAAAACATCAAGCATTAAAGATTCAAACTGACCTGTAAAATGGGCTGGAGATGCGCACAGAACAGGGAGCAGGTGTGCGCTAATCAATTGCTATCACCTCAAAATTGAGTTTAACATCTACTCCTGAATCGCTCAGCTGAAAATTAATCACCTTAATTGGCGTATTCTGGATCTTTGCTCATTTTTGCAGGAAACCCGCAGGCGAGTTCACTAGAACTCGGCCCCCACTCGTGTGAATAGAACTTGCCGATCAGCGAGTACGTACGCGCATTTTATTAATAAAGCAGGCTCATTGAGTTGTTGCAATATCACCAACACAATTGGGTTATCTGTGTTGACCTTAAAATGGTATGGTAATAATTGTGCCACCACCAAAATCAAAAGCAAAATTATAGGTTGAATTTTCATAAACTTAGATTCAGACTGTCAGAAAATTCTAAACTTAGAATTTAAGATAAAAAATTGATTGTGACTTTTCCCTGTTATTCTTTCACATTTTGGGATGTTGTCTTACCTTTTGTCGATGTAAACTGATCATAAAATTAATTCACACTGGTCCCATGCTGTATGAGATTTTTAAATTGGAATAATAAACCATTGCAAATGCTTTGCCACCAAAAAGAACAATCAGAATATGATAAAATGGATTAATTTTATTAGCAAGAATGGGGAAAACTATTTGCCATTTGTGAAGTGATATTGCAGCATTTCCTGGACATTATATAAAGACATTTTTTTCCCATTGTGTGAAAAAAAATCCCTTTTTTTTTCTCTGCATGATTAAAAGTTAACAGATAATAGAAATGTGCCCATCCTGGCTTGAGGTTCCTAAAATAGGTTAAAGAAACCATTGCTAGTAATTTTCCACCAGTCAAAAAACAGAGCATACTGGTGATAGTATTATTTTCCACCTAAAAACATTTTTTTTTGACTGTTCCAATTTATATTGGTTATATTAGTTAAACTACAGTTAAAATTAGTTTCGTACAAATCACTTTACTCTTTAGTACTTTAAATAGAGGTTTTCATTGAGAGGGTGGTAGATAAGAGGTATGTGTGAGTGTATGAGAGGTTTTATGTTAATATGTTTTTTTATCCAGATACGAATTTGGTTTGCTCTTTAAATGTGTTTGATTAGCATATGTAGCATTTGTTATCTCATGTAGATACTCTAAAAAACTAAAGTAACACAAAGTAACTTGATGATTAAAAACACAAAACATTTAAAGCAGCAAGTAGGGGTGTCTTGCATGATGATATGTATACCTCCATTGGCACATTTCTTATTTCCTAACATGCTCTATCTTTTTTTCCTTCATTTCAACTCAAAAAATTCTAAATCAAAACATGGTAGTATAGTTCTTATTATTTTCAAATTTTTTATTGGTGCATTATATCAATTACTGTTTTTAATAAATATTTTTTTAAAATCTTGTTGAGAATTCTTTTTTAACAATAACATAGCTTTCATATATGCATTATGTCAATAACTGTTTATTAAAGAATTCCTTAATTCTTATTAAATCATTCCTTAATTTATTAATTGTACAATAAATTGAGGGTTAGTATAAAAAGGATGACGGGAACTTTACACAGTTTAATTAACCATCCAAAATAAAATATTCGTTGGAAGGTAGAGGACTATGCTTTGAAATGTTTCATTTCATTATAAAAGTGCTCTCTTACAGAATTTGTTACCTCTTTCAGATTTTTATGCAAACTACTGATGGGATGATAACAATAAATCACTTTTATAATACTAGACTATTAAAGGAAAGCATAAAGCAGTCTGAAGCCTGTAAGTGCTGCCAACATCTCTTGCTTTAATGAATTCCCTTTTAGATGTCCATTAAATGCTCATGGTAAATGTACTCATAATGGAAATGGCAAATCTAAATGGGATGATATGAATAATCCATGGAGTTTAAATTCTGGTTTATGATCATCTTCACATTTAGTTTTCAGCACAACACAGTTTAGTTTTCATTACAGTTTAGAATAATGAGGACAGGGAGTAATTGATTGCTTCAAGCAGATTAGAATCAATAGCTTTCATTTCAAAGCACTAGTTTAATGCTATAATTTGAGCTGTAAATATTGATTTAAGAAACTGAACACAATGTTTTGTGTCAAGTGAACTTTTATCTTTAAGGCTGAAAGGATATATATGTTTATATGGTGATTGTTAAAAGCAAATATTCCAGCTAATCGAAGTCTGTCAATTTATTTTGCTTTTCCTAAATAAACATCCTGGATTATGATACCCTCTTAACCTTAACATATACGCATCTATAGAATTTAAATATATATATATATATATATATATATATATATATATATTAAAAAAGAACACTTTCTGGTTTTATGTATCAAAACATAATAGAAATCATAGAATGATGGTCAAACACTAAGTACACCCCAGTATACCCCATGATTCAATAGCTTGTAGAACTACCTTTAGCAACTACAACTTGAAGTAATAATTTGATGGTTAAATGAATGGGCCTGATTTATCAACCTCCTTAGCGGTTCATTTCTGTCCGGTTTTATATGACTAAAAGCGGTACGAAATCGGTACACGAAATCATGTCAAAATATTAAATTAAATAAAAAAAATAAAAATATTTTTAAATTTTTTATTTTTTAAAATTAAAAAAAAAATTATTTTCATACCATAATAATATACTGTAAAAAAATGTTCATGAAAGACAATGTACTGCTTTTACACACATAAATCCAATGTAATGCATGCAATACAGTTATTTTGTATTGAATGCAATACAAATGGATTTTGAATTTCCCGCCCCACCCTGCCGGCAGCGTACACACACACCCATGTCACCAGAAAGAAGACAGTGATCAGGGCGAAAGATGACGTGGGACGTCAGCAGGTCAGGTAAGCACTGTATTTACTAACCTTCCCATAGGTTTACTGCTTTTAGCAACTTTTTTTTACCCTGAGTCACACTCGGGGTTTCCGTTGGGAAGGTTAAAGCTCTCCAAGACTGGAGAAGATACATACACAAGGGTGATCCAGCAAACCCAGAACAGATTTCCTAAAAGTCATTTGCTATTTGTTAACAATTGTTTTCAATCCTGGACCAGATCCATTTCAAGTTTGCTGGATCACCAAGATTGGAGTGTATAGACTATCATGAGAGAACCTGGGTGATACAGCAAACCTGGAATAATTTTCATAAAATAATTTCATATTATTTGGTTAATGTTTTCAATCCGTGACCAATTCTTTTACAGGTTTGCTGAGTCACCCAGATTCTACCATGATAGTCTATCTTTTCTGGTCTTCGGGACCTTTGATAAATTAGGCCCAATGACTGCACACTGCACAGGTCCTGTAGCTGCAAAACAAGCCCAAATCCAATAGACAATATACAGACACTTCTGTCCAAAAGACATTGATTTAGAAATCATGTGGTTTGTTTAGATGCACCTTTGGCAGCCTAAACCATGCTCTCTAGTTCCAAAAAACCTTACTTTAGTATTTTTCTAATTGTACTGTCATGAACTTTAGCATTTAATATGTTAACTATCGTCTGTAGTGTCTGAGATTGAGCTCTTTTTGTAATGTTTTTGTAATTTCTCTGAGAATTGCACAAACTCATCTGGGGTGTCCACTAACGGAATGATTGACAGCCATCTTGAATTGTTTTATGTTTGTGAATATTATTTCCCACTATGGAATAATAGACTTCAAATTGTTTGGAAATGGCCTTTTAAGCTTTCTCTAAGATCATTCATCCTTGTGTGGAAGTGGTAAGGTGTACTCTTTGTACACACTGCTCTGTGTTTTTGCTAAATAAAAAATGACAAAACAGTGTAAGTATAAAACATTGTTGTTCATCTGAGGTTATATATATATATATATATATATATATATATATATATTTTTTACTTTTTTTCACTCACATTCAACGTGAATTAGTAAGAAAGAGGTTTAAAGGCAGTGGTGCCAGTGCCCATTCCTAGGTGCAAAAAACTCAATATCAATGTTGTTACCATCAGGCATAGCCATTTTAGTACTTAAATATATCTCTTCTAAAAGTACCTCACACGCCAAAAGCGAAGAAAGCTAGTAATATTATCTCAGGGAGATCCACAACTGCGTATCATAATGACAAAAAATCTGCATACCTAAAATATTTTGTTACGTTTCAATATGGGGAGCATGTTTTTAACTTAATCCTTGTTTAGGGCACATATTGCAGCGATCACTCTCTGTCATCAATCGATTACAGGAAATAGCAATCATCTCTAACCACATCTATGTCACATAAAACAAGGTATTTTAAAGTATCAATTCAAAATGAACACAAATTGCGTGCACAATCATGCTCCTCTGGAGTCAGCGATAGTACGTGTGTTTACACAAAATATGTGTGTTCACACAAAAAGAGCACTGCAGCTGCAGAGCAGGTAAGGTCCAAGTGCCTAGTGTGGTAAACATTTAGTGACACAGGGACTGGTATAGCATGATCCGGGTGGATCACTGTTACAGGTACTATGTTGGGAGGAGCAGCAGGCCCCAGGGAATGGAGAGTAGTGCTTAATCTGACCTGTTCTCCTCCCCTGAGTCAGCACATGGCATTTGAAAAGACCAAAATGTTCTAAAGTGGTTATTTTGGCCTGGGGTAAGCTGATGTAAGGAGCTTCTGTGAGACCTGTCTGACCTGTCAGATCTCAGCTCTGATGACTCATTTCCACAGCCAATTGGTCCCATTGCTTGTAACTGAGATAACTTTTGAGCGGATTGCAATGGGCCTGGTAGGGCCACTAGGTATATCTGGGGTATATAGGGGAATCAGTACATATTGGTTGTCATGGACTACGCCACTCGGTCCCCTTAAGGAACACCTGCTCAAAAACCATAGACCGATGAGCTGTTCAATATGTTCTAAGGGTTTATGTCTGGGATGATGCGAGAGCCATGTTCTTAAAATAAACAGTTATGCACTTCTGTTTATCATCCCCAATCAGACAGGCTGGTGGAGAGATTTAACAAAACTTACAAAAGAATGCTTAAAAGGTAGGTGACAGAGATGGGAGAAATTGGGACTGCCTCCTCCCTTATTTAATGTTTGCAATTAGGGAAGACCTATGGGGTTCTCGTCCTCTCGAACTGCTATATAGGCATCATCCCCGAGGACTCCTTGATGTGGCAAAGGAGACATGGTAGAGTAAGTCCACACCACCTAGGTGTCAATGATATGCAAGACAAAAATATTCAGGTAAGCAGTTAGAGTAATGTTCAGCGCTAGGAGAATCCCGCCGGATGCACCAACAATAGTCAGCCATCATATGTACATCCCATCTACCCTGATACCGTCCTTTCATGACCTTCAAATCTTGGTGGAATTGTTCACCTTGCTTATCACTGGCTGCACCAAGGTTTTTCGGGAGGTTAGAAAGATGGCTATGCAGAAAATGCACCTTGATGCTCATATTGCAACCAAACATTTTGTAGCTCTCCAAGAGTTTCTAGACAATTTCTGTGTAATTATTTGCTCATGTGTTTCCAAGAAAGTCCTTGGCAATGGCTTTGAATGATAACCAAGCATTCTTTTTGACTTCTGACATTGTCCTGATGAAATGTTCATCTTTGATGAGCTGCCGAATCTGTGGACCATCAAACACATCGGCCTAAAATTTTTCAAATGACAGGCTAGGAAATGACAAAATGAGGTACTTCAGTCTCCTTCAGTTGGCAAAGACCCAGTTTCATGTGCAGAGGCGGGAATATAATATCCTTTCTATCAACAAGTGGCTCATGTAGAATGTTTGGATTACCTGGTTTTAGGGCAGACCTTGGAGGCCAATTCCTTTCCACCCAATGCCTCTCACAAGCTTTGCTGTCCCACATGCACAGATAACAGGGATACTTGGTATATCGGCATTGCTGACCAAGAAAGCATACAATTTAAGGTCAACACAGATGACCCAACTGTGTTGGTGATATTTCAACTACTTAATGACTCTCTTTATGTCTGCATACTGTTCACAAAGAGAAACTGAATGGCCAATTGGGACTGACACAATTATATTGCCATTGTGAAGGAGGACACACTTTAAACTCTGCTTTGAGCTATCAATGAATAGTTGCCATTCAGTTGAGTTAAAGATTGGAATTCCCAATTCCTCCTGTGACAGAGTGTCTCTAGAAAGGGTAGAAAAGGTCTGGAAAGTGTTAAAAAGGCTCCAGGGAAATGAAAGTGAGGAGGTTTGGATAGGTTTCCTAGGAAGAAACCAGGTTCTATAGGGCCCTGGATCCAGCCAAGGGAGTAAAAGGGTGGGCCCCTTAGCCCAACCCAATCCTGACTGGGTTAATATGCACCTGCACTCAGGTGCAAGAGAGAAGGTGTGCTCAGTGAGAGCCTGAGAAGGTACGCTCAGCAAGAGGGAGTTGGCAATTCCGGACTTGGAGGTCTCGCTGGACAACTTTGGGATTGCTCAGCAATGAGACCTGACATTAGCCAAAGCCTAGGAACAGGTTAAAGTAATTAATGGGGATTCCCAGATTCCAGGGTCTGAAAATATTTTTTCCACATTTTACTGTAAAGAATGAAATGTTGTATTGTGTAAACAGGGTGCGAGATGAGGTAAAAGAGCAATTATTTGTGCCCCATCCCTACCTAAGAATGGTGTTAGACCTTGCCCATAGGCCTGCCCTTGGAAGGCACATTGTTGCTAAAAAGACCCAGCAACGTATCTTACACAGGTTCTTAAGGCCAGGGTTTTTGCTAATGTAAAGCAGTATTGCGAGTTTTGCCCAGAATGGACCACCTTCATGGTCCACCAATTCCACTGCCCATTATAGAGGTACCATTTGAAAGGATAGCAATGGACCTGATTGGGCCGCTGGTCAAGTCAGCCACAATCATCACAATGCATCAGGATATCCTGGTGGTGCTAGAATATGCTACCTCCTCAAAAGGTAGTTCCCTTAAAAAACACCTCCTCTAAATCTATTGCAAAGAAGTTGTTTTATATGTTTACACGCATACTGATCCCTCAGGAAATTTTTCCAGATCAAGGGACAATTTTTCAAAGGTCATGAAAGATTTGTGTTGTTTATTTGGCATAAATCAACAGTATGACAGTATGTACAAATGTCTTTTGGCTCCCGGGTGCCCCAGCTACCTTTCAGCACATGATGGATGAGATACTAGGCTCACATCAACACTTTGCTGCTGCTTATCTGGATGATGTGGTAATCTTTAGCAGGGATTGGGAAAGTGCGCTAAAGGCTTTGAGGAAGCCATGAACCTGGGATACACCATAGGTAGGGGCCTTTTAAAACCTCAAGTTCATACGGTCACAGCCATCAAATAATGGCCACAACTGCTAATAAAGAAACAGGTTAGGACTTTTCTCTGTATTATTGGGTAATATCGTAGGTAATCAAAGGAAAAGGGTCTGTTATGGTGAAATGGAGTTCAGAAGCCAAAAGGGGAAGCTTTATGCCAACATCCTGTTAGTTGCCTCTAATTTTATGAAGCCTTTTGTGGTACAGACAGATGCTTCTTGTGTTTGTCTGGGGACAGTCCTGTGTCACAAACACTGCATGATATGTGACTCCTCTATTATATGAAAACTGTCTGTATTACTGTCTTGCTCCAGTCAGTCAGGGATTTGAGTGAGCAGGCTAGTTGCTCAGTCGAGCCATCATTTTAACTGGAAGTCTGTCTATATACACATATATATATATATATATATATATATATATATATATATAGAACAGAACTTGAACTCATATACGAAGTTTGTTGTCCAAGAAGAGTATACAAATGTGACATACAAATAGGGTCAAGTGAATCAATCAGAAATGCCAGCTGTATTTTCTTTCATCAAATCAAGTGACACGTTTTGCAGAAAAGTGTGCTTCGTCAAACCCAGGATCAAAATCAAACAGTATTCATCGAACTGCATGTAATATTTGTAACTTAGGATATTAAGTTTAAATCAAGGGGGAAAAAAGAGGGTCAGGAGGGGAGGAGGGAGAGAAATAGGTTCCTCATGCATTATCTAGGCTGAGAGATAAGAGATTAAAGCATCCCATGTGTTATGAAAAACTTGCAGTTCATCTTTAAGTAGACATGTCAGTTGGTTGTTTGTCATGATCCAGTTCAGGCTGTTTTTAGTGAATTCCAATGGTATATTAGAGGCTTTCCAATAGCAAGTTATTTCTAGGAGGATATATGTAATCAAACAGGCAATTGGTTTTGGAAGCATCTCATCTAGTTGTGTAAATAAGTATATTTCTAATCATTTAGGTAAGTTGATTTGGGTGACTAAATAGATGAGGTTGTAGATTCTGATCCAAAATCTTTTATCTTTTGGGCAGCTCCACCAGGCATGTAACAAAGTACCCATCTGACCACATTTTCTATAACACAAGGGTGAAAGGTCTTTATTTAGCTTATGCAGTTTGATGGGTACTACCAATGCATTAGAACATGATAATTTGCTTCAATAAGAGAAGTACAGGTAGTCCCTTGGTTACATACGAGTTAGGGACTGTAGGTTTGTTCTTAAATTGAATTTGTATGTAAGTTGGAACAGGTACATTATTTCAATTAGGGCAATTAGGGGGGACGTGGCTTGGAGGGCACGATGGATGGCCGCATTGCAGCACCTGATGGACCAACCCTTCATTAGGGATTATGTTGTTGACGCTCAGTCGGATCCCTCACAGGCCTCCAAGATGGTGCTGGCACACTCCTCTGCCATGTAGCAAGGGAGAGAGCAGATGAGCAGAGCGGACACACAGGGCTCCCCAGAACAGATGGATGGCTACCCTCATGAGCAGAGGGGCTCTCCAGCTTCCTTCCTACGGGATCCAAGATCTCCACGGTCCCCGAGATCTCCTGCGGTGGGTCCGGTGAGTCAGGGCACTAACTTGGAGGGTTCCCCCTCCCCTGCAACATCTCCCCAGCAGGCCCCTTCCTGGTCCCCGGATCCCATACCCACTCAGCTGGATGCACTGACACCAGGAGGATTTAGGCAGGGGGTCTCCTTCCCTGTACACAGCACCCCAGCTCAGGGTTCTGGTGGGTTTCCTGCTACAGGCCCCCCCCCCTTCATGCCACGATGGTCTTCTCTCCAGCAGGATCCTCAGCACCATTAGAGGATACTAGAAGGGCAGAATCCACCACCATGAACTTGGGGACCCCGGGACCCTCCAGAAATCAGACCGGGGATACCCTTTTTCAGAGGGACACCCACCTCTCCCCTGGCATATATATGGCAAAACTGTATATACAGTTTTTGTCCTCTAAAGCAGATTTTCCAAACCTGGTTGCTGAGGTTCAGGCCACTTGTTGCTCAGAAATTGGGGCCTTACATAATGATCTGCAGCGGGAAGAGTAGATGAATTGGATGGCACTGTTCAACAAGCTTAAGTGGACATTGAGACCCTCACACAAATCCCTGGATAGTTCTCAAAAATTTAGAGATCTCCAAAAGTTACAGGAATAATATTAGGATTCAGGGGCCTACCTGAAGCCACCCAGAATGCGGATTTGAAATTGGTTCTGCAGGCTTTTTTCGGCCATTTGCTGGGACGCCCTGCCGCTAGAAAAATTAAAAATTACCAGGGCCTTTCGCGCCTTCAGATAACCTGGCACGTCATCCAGACGACGGGATGTTCTCTGTCAACTGGACAGTGCTGACCTGAAGGATGAGATCATGGCCAATACTAGGAATATCTGCAATCTTGAGTTTGATGGTGCTCCCCTTCAGCTGTTCAAGGACTTATCGTGGCATACCCTGCAACAACGTCGATTGCTACAACCATTGCTGGCTGTGCTCCGGGTCTTCCTTATAGATGGGGCTTCACTTTTAGCCACGCCGAGATGGAAGAACATCCACACTACGTTGCCCAGAGGATCTTACCGCCTTTTGTAAGGATCTGGGTGTTGATCGCCCAAAACTTCCCGGATGGAAACCTGAAGCTCCCCCACGCTCTTCCGCATGGCAAGCAGTGACATTCAAACGACACCATGCACGTCCTCCACTGGACTCTTCATCTCCACCAGAGGCCCCCAATGGACCGAGATGCTAGTATCCTTGAATGGGACTGGCTGGTCCTTGCACTAGAACTTTACACAGATTCATGCTTGAAATGTTATTTTGATTGGGCACTACTTTATACTTGTCCTAATGCTGTTCTCAGGCTGTTCTTCCACTGCTGCTATCCTGGATGGCCATTTTTTGTGGGAAGACTATACTGCTTTACACTTGAAAGGAGATTTTGATGGTGCACTGCTCTACATTTGCCTTAATGCTATCTCCCGGCTATCACTGAACAACTGATATCTAGGCTGTGCATTGTTTTATATCTACCCCACTACTGTTTTTCAGAATGTAACTGTCAGCCTTCAGAAAGGAGAGCTCTGTTTGAAGGTGATTAACCAGGGGATCACACACATATGTATTGGTTAATGGGTGAATGACCCTTTTAGTTTATTTGCGGAAAAGATAGTGGTAAATGTCCAATGACCTTGCGGATAAACAGTAGAGGCAACTGTCCAATGACTGGGCAAATAACAATGCTGGTAAATGTCCAATGACTTTGCTCATAACAGTGAAGATAATAGATTGCAGACAAACCTTGGAAGTCATATACAGATGATCAGATGGAGAGCGGAGGATGCATGAGTAGTGAGGAGCAGGAACCAAGAATCAGGAGCAGGAACCAGGAATCGGGAATCAGGAGCAGGAACCGGGAATCAGGTAACAGGATGAGGAACTAGGAATCAGGAGCAGGAACCAGGAATCAGGAAACAGCAACCAGGAATCAGGAAACAGGAAGTTGTCACAATCAATCAGCACTGGAAGGAAATCATGGAGCCTTGGAGCTCGCACTGGGCATGTGCAGAGTAAGGATACGCACTGAGCATGTGCGAAGTGTGGTGCAAACTGAGCATATGCAATAACATTCATTTAGACATAGGTTTGTGACAGTTACTACATGACCTCTATCTTGGATGGCTATTGTTTGAAAAGTTTTGCCGTTTTACATTTGAAATGTCATACTGACTGTGTACTGTTTTACACTTACCTTATTGTTGTTTATCTGTCTTTCACTAAACAGCTGCTATTTTGGATAGTAATTTAGATATATTGCTATGTTTACAGTTTATCTAGCTGCCCCAGGGGGGCCTACTGCTGCGCTCAGTTTGCGCTGGGCGGGGTGGTGGTGGGCTTTCCCGGGTGCTATAACACCTCAAGTGGTCGGCGCTGACTGTTGAGATAATGATGACTTGCTTCTGCCCATAATTGCCCCTCTGTTGTGGGCCTCCGGGCCCTTTCCCCCTCTAGGAGCATATGTTCATACACCAGATGGTTTTGTTCCCAGGCTCCCCGTATGGGGGGTCAGGGATCGGCGGGTGTCAGACCTCCCCTGGTTGCCGATGTGTGACATTCACTGGTTGCCTTTTTTTGTTTGGTTCTTTTTTTTGTCCCCTCCCCTTTTGAGCACCCCTGCTTTAATCCTGTATCCTGGTTTCCTTTGGAGGTGTAACCATCATACTGCTTGACTATACCTGGGTCAATGCTACTTTTAGACCACCCACAACTGATTGTCCTGTTTGGCTGAAGGGGAAAGCTGTTGCCTTTTGACTCTTTTATATTTACTATGGCTGCTCAAATATTGTTCTTTAATGTTAAGGGTCTGAACTCCAATAGGAAGCAGAAGCTGGCCTTTAGAGAATTCAAGCGTCTTTTTCCTGAGGTGGTCTTCCTGCAAGAAACACATTTTGACAGTTCAGGCTCTTTTAACTTTGCCTCTAAACTTTACTCTCAGGTGTACATGGCTAATTCACCTAGTAAAAAAAGAGCTGGTGTTGCTATCCTTATGAAACCCTCCTATAAGTTGTCATTGCCCCGTTCGATTTTAGATCCAGAAGGCAGATTCCTCATTTTACGTGGAACCCTACAGGGCATACCCATCACTCTATGTAACCTATATGCACCAAACATGGGCCAAACTCAATTCCTTTCTAAAACACTATAAGACTTGATGGAATTTGACCATACCTTTTTGGTAGCTGGCGGGGATTTTAATTTATTGTTTTCCTCGCAATTAATGCAGCATTCTAAAGCTTTTAGACAGTTGATTCGCAAACACTAGCTTTATGATAACTGGTGGATTCATCACCCCACTGGGAAGCAGTTTTCTTTTTACTCCCTTCCTCACTGCACCCACTGTTGCTCAACGAATAGATTATATCTTCACTATATCTCCCGCTGCTGCGGAACAGTGTGTCCTCTGAGATCCATCCCATAACCTGGTCGGATCATGCCCCGATTACACTAGATTTTGTTTTCTACCCAGCCACAGCCAGAGTCTGTCACTGGAGGTTAAACGATTTTTTGCTCAAAAATGATAAAATTAGCGCTAACTGTGGGATTGCAACAACATTTTCGGGATAAGGGTTCAGTGGTGCATACATCTACACTTTGGGAAGCCTATAATACTTTTTTTTGGGGACAGTGTATTTCTTTGAGCTACCGGCTTACAGCGCACAGTTACTACACATGCTCTACGCACTGCGGAAGCGAGTTATGCTCACAAACCATCTCTGGGCCTTCCTCGTGAATTAACTACCCTTCGGTCTAAACTGGGGGCCCTGAAATTACGGAAGGTTAGTTGGATGATGCAGAGAACCTGTCAACTTTACTAAAACAAGGGTAACAAAGCTGACACACTAATTGGCTCGCAAATTGAGGGACCTGCGTGCTAATGCCTCTCCAGTGGCTAATAAGGATGAGAGTGGGGTGGTGAGATATGACCCCTCCCACATTGCCTCACAATTTGAGGCTTATTATACAAATCTATATCAAACAGTACACCAAACCCAAAGTTCTCTAGGAGGTGATTTACAATTGAAACTTGACTCATATCTAGCTGGTAAAGACTTACCCAAACTCAACGCAGAATACTTGGAACAGATTAATAGCCCTATCACTGAAGCCGAAATCTCGAAAATGATAGGACAACTTTTTTCCAGAACTTCCTCGACATCTTCTGGTCTTGTTTAACGAGTTTTTGAAAGGAAAGCCCGTCTTCAGTCTAAGCTGTCTTCCCACATTACTGTAGTACCTAAGCTGGACAAAGACCCTATGGATTGTTCAAGTTTTAGACCTATAGCACTTTTAAACTCAGACCTGAAGATTTTCACAAAAAAATACTGGCTTCTATACTTGGGGATTCAGATAACCCCTATGTATAATCAGTTATACCCCCACAATATTCCACCATGGATTTGAGAGCTTCAGTCCCTCTTAAGTAAATAGAAAAACTACCTCTTGCCCTTGTCTCTACTGGAACGGATAGCTGCCTTAAAGATGATGGTCCTACTCAAATTACTATATGTTTTTGAGAGCCTGCCAGTTAGTGTATCATCGGGAGTGCTAAAGAAACTACAGTTTGATTTCCTGAAATTTATCTGGGCATACAAGAGGCATAGACTTGCTAAACACATTGTTTGCACCCCTAGAGAACTGGGGAGTATGGGGGGGTCCCGAGCTGCACAAGTACTATCTAGCGGCCCATTTACGATACATTCCATTGTGGACATCACCCCATCCCTCCAGTGTTTGTAGGGATATGGAGGAAAGTTGGATCGGTCCTGCACACCCTAACGTAATGCTCTGGAGTTCATTCATGTCCCTGAATGACGATGACCTTCCTGCACACATGGTTTTTACAAGGAACCTATGGAGGTCTTGCAAGGGTAGGTATAGCCTTTCATCTGAGGCCTCAAGGCTAACATCGGTTATTAGAACCCCACAAATCTCGGATATTTTGTTGGGGGTCATGTCAGGGCCATGGAGGGAGAGAGGCCTTTTTCAAATCAGACATCTGTTATACCCCGTGGAGAAACGTTTACTTACCTTTGAAGAGCTCTGTGATAAAGTTGACCTCCCTCGTACTTCATTTTATGCCTACATACAAATTAGGCATTTTATCCTAGCCCTCAAGCCCTCTGCCACGTTCCAGCACATGACCTTCTTTGAGAGATTATGCGTGGAAGGCCTGTACTCCAAGGGTGTTGTCTCCTCTATATACAACCTCCTGCAAATATCAGTTTGTGATACCTCAGGCAAGTTCAAATATATGCTAAAATGGGAGGAGGTCTTGGGGCAGACCCTAGATTTAGATGATTGGCAGGAGATTTGGGAGGCTGCTATTTGTACCTTATATATGGAAAACTTATATAAATTAATTTCAGATGGTACCATACCCCAGTTGTACTCCAGCGTCTATTCCCGTGTACTGACCCTAACTGTTGGCATTGCAGGGACCCCCAAGGCACCCTGGAGCACATCTTTTGGTTCTGTCCTATTAATACATTTTACTGGTCTCGAGTTAACTTATTGCTTTCAGAGGTGGTTCAAATGCAGTTATCCCTGGATCCTCTGACCCACATTTTGGGCCAACCATTTAGGATGGTACCCAAATTCACTCTCAAATTGGTATCACATATTTTGGTAGCTGCATGGATACTGATCCCTGCTAAATGGAAGGCTACTCTGCCCCCTATATATGAGGTTTCAGGAAGTGTGGCTTATAGAGTACCTTACTTCCCCTCCTTGGAAACACCATGGATAATCATGAAAAGACGTGGGAAACCTGGGACCAATGTTATGCTCGATTGTTCAGTTGATCCCCAGAGTCTTATTACCTTAGGCTGCACTCACACTTCTTCATCCTCCCCTTTCCCCATTCCCTTTTGTTCTTTTGGTTTGGTTCTTAAGAAACTTGTACTCATTTTACTGTATGCGTTTTCTTTTTTTTTTTTATGATACTTGACATATGTATTTCATTATCTTTGTTGTAGACTAATGTTCCCTATGCACATGGACTGTGTGAAATCGCTACTCCTAAAATATTTGGACATTTTTTGTATTCATATACTGTCTATGGACTTTGTGTATAATGTGCTAATACTTTTATGGTCAAGGTCAATTGTCTAACACTTTCTGACCTCTCATTATACCGCTGCCCCATAACTGTGTTGCTCAAGTTTTTACACCTGCTATTGCAACTTATTGTTATTTCCTGTTTAATAATTCCGTTGGAAATTTTTCAATAAAAATACAATTTATAAAAAAAAAAAATAAATGCAATTAGGACAGATGTTTGTCTCAACATATTATTGGGCAGCATGGTGTCAGTTACTGTATAAAATCCTCACTGTGAGTTATACTCTGCCATTCCTCAACCGACAATGACTCTCCCCGATCCTCGAGTCCCATTGACACGTATAGAAGAATTTTTTTGTGAGGGTCAAAAAATACTGAATTTACAGCCAAAATTCTTCCCTTGGCTTCAGACAAGGCTGAGTATGACTTTTCAAAAGCTGCACTTTGATAGGGGGAAATTTTCAGTTAAAATGTTTAGAAAAGGACCATATTTGCATAAACCTGAATGTTTCTGAAGGTGGGAGTGAGTATTCTGTAGTGTGGTGGTGCTCATTATATTCCCTCTATTCAAGGGATCTCCAATGCGGTATATTCCTTTGTCTAGTCACCACCTAAACTGTACAACCCGGGGGTTATTCTGGGTTGTCCCATAGGGATGTTAAAGATGAGTGTATGGAATGTAGGTTATGATTTGTTTTTTTGGCCATCCCAGATTGCCATTGAATAAGACAAAGCAGAACACATAATTGCAGGTCTCTTGTTGGGCGCAATCCACATTATTACATCAAGCTGTATGGATGGGCAAGAAAGTGCTTCCAATGCTGTCCATTGGGGCCTGGGTTCCAATATGGTGCATTGACCTAGTGCAGCCACTTGTGCTGCTCTATGGTACTCCCAGGCCACCTAATACTTTGGGAGTAAATAGGGTGGTGGGAATAATTCTTCGGTGTTCATTACTTTATATAAAATTTATTTATTTTGTAGGTTTCGTAATAAATTTTTAGGGATTGCAATAGGCAGGGTTCGAAATAAGTATAGGAGTCTTGGAAGAAGAATAATTTTGATTGCTGGGATCCTGCCAAACCATGAAGGTGGAGAAGTTGACCAATCTTGTAAATCTTTGATAATTTTATGGAAAAAGGGGATGGTAATTAGCCTGAAAGAGTGTTGCCACGAAGGGAGTAAACGTAATACTGACATACGGGATGGATTTTTGTTCCCTCTTAAATCTGAAATTGTTATGCAGTTGGGAAACTATTACCTGAAGGGGAGAGCTACTGATTTATTACTGTTCACCGTCAGGCTTGAGACCTCAGAAAATATATCCAATTCTTTGAAGAGATTAGGAAGTCCTATTATTGAAGTATATAAATTACCACATCGCCTGCATACAGCCCACATTTGTGCTCGACTGAGCCACAGGTAATGCATTGTATGTCAGGATTCTTTCTGATCGCAATTGACAGAAATTCAATCGCTAAGGCAAACAACCTTGTCGGGTACCACTCTTTATCTGTATCAGTGAGGATAGGTGCCCTTTGAGGAAATATTTGCCCATGGTGTGGAGTAGAGAGAAGAGAGTATTCGGTGAAATGAAGCTCCAAATTCCATTTTCTCTAGGCGAGCTAACAAATTGTCCCAAGATAAGCTATCTTATGTAAATCTAAGAACAAAAGCATTGCTTCTCTACCTTAAATACCACTCCGTTTTTAAAATGGTTAAAGTAATGGACCAAGTGGGGAGCCATTTCCGGTCCAAACGCTTTATAGTACATATTTAAAAAGCCACCTGGGCCAGGGGCGCTTTTACCCTTCAAACTTTTATTAGCTTTTAGAATTTTTTTTTATTCAAAATATTTGCATGTACTTTGTTCAATTTTTGGAAAGGCTTATTAGAAAAAAGGACTCCAATCTGGCTCTGGACTGTGTGTAGTTTATTATATTACTTAACCACCTGGCCGTTAAACCCGACCTTGGTTCGGGGTAAAAACACTTGCAAAAAGTGTTAAACCCGAACTTTTCTCACCAGGTGGTTAAAAATGTAAACAAATGTTATATTGTAATCCGATTGTCATACATTGTATGACAATCTGATTACAACTGAAAGAAAATACCCGGTCCCTGCAAAAAAATTTGCTATTGCTGCTGGCATCTGCAGTGAAATGTAAAGCACAATGCAGAAATCCTGTATTGTGCTTTGCATCTCTCTGGAGATGCGAGCAGCAGCAGCAGCGTCTCTTTCTCTGTGAGCAGGGCAGGGAAATCCCCATTCACATCACCCCGGAGGATGAGTCATACAATGTAATCTGCTTTTAAATGATTTTTACAGTACAAAAACACCCCACAACATGAAAAAAAAAAATAAAAGTACATTTTTAATTTTATATTTTATTTTTAGATTACATTGTTGTCTATTATTTCATTATTTTTTAAAATTAATATTTATAATTATGTATTATATTATAATTTATGATTATAATATAATAAATAAATATAATTATCATACCCGGGAGTTAAGCTGCGTACACACGTCCAATTTTTATCGTTGGAAATGAACGACGAACGAACGACGAACGGCTGATTGGCCAAAAATCGTTTGTAAAAAAAGTAACCAACGACGCCAACGAACGAGGATAGTCGTTGGAAATGAACGACTGGACCGGCGGATCGGATTGGACGACGATCGTTGACCATCTATCGTGTGTACGGTCGTTCAGTCATCGTGCATGTTCTGTGGAACGAGAAGGACGTGGGACGATCAGCGGGACCAGGTAAGATGCCGGGCGGCGGAACACAAGATACCGGCCGGCATCTTACCGGTCCCGCTGGCACCCGACGCTGGAGAGGGAGATCGACGGATGACGATGGACGGAGGACGACGCTGGAATAGGAAAACGACGCTGGATGTGCACAGCGGGACCATGGAGGTAAGGCTGTGACAAAAATACGGGCTTAACCATCCTAGCCATTTTTTTTTGCCGTACGAAGGTCGGGCATAACGGCTAGGTGGTTAATCCTAAGAATTACAAGCCCACAATATAAACAAAAATTTCTATGCAAAAAAAATAGGATAGGATTTTATTAAAAGTACATTTATTTATTTTTTTCCATGATTGTGTGTTTTAAACTTTTTTTTATATTCATGATATCTACTAGAACCCTGTTCCGACATATTTCTGTAACTTACAGGTCTACAATTTAAAAAAAAAATTTCATGAAAAACAGTGTACCGCTTTTGGTATAGAAATCTAGACATCAGTGTAACTCCCAGGTGGTTAAGAAGAACCTATGTCTGAACCATCGCAGAGATTTTTCTGCTCTGTAAGTCAGGCACAAATTTATTTCAGTTCTAAGGGCTTCAATTTGTGGCCTAAAATCTAAATCTGGTTCTTGTTTTTGTTGGCATCGCAATTTGAGTAAGGCCTGCTGTTTCTGAATAATGATACGTGTAGATTGCTTTTTAAGGTTAGTAGCAAGGGAGATTATGACCTTTAAAGGTTGCATTATGTGCATCTCAATTAAGAAGTATTATCAGGGTTGTTTAAGCTAAAATATTCAGAATTTTTGGATTTGATAGAGGCGCAAGTAAGAACATAGTTTAGTAAGGATTAATTTAATCTCCAATGTGAAAGCTCTTGGATCAAAGTTTTGATAGTTGAGATAAAACCAGGTCATGGTCCGACCATGAAAACTAGATCCTGTACACCTGCTGCTTATTCCAGTGTTTCCTGTGTTAAGCTCCTGTGTTAACCCCTCATTGTCCAGTCTGTTGATTCCCAGCCAACCTTCCTGTGGTGTTCCTGCTTTCCTGTCTGCCTGTGGATATCCCTGCTTGTCCTGTGCCTCCTGCTGTTTCCATTGTCTCCAGTGTTCCCTGTGCCTACAGTGGCCACTGTGTCACTGATGTCTGTCTCCTGGACCCCTGGTTATTGACCCCTGGGGTGTGACCTGACCTCTCTTGCTTGCTGTCTGGTGATTTGGTACCCTTCTTGCCCACCTTGGTGTGCCCAAGGAATGCAATCTGGCCGTAACCAGCAGCGCAACATCCTCACCATCAGAGGCTCTAGAGAAAACCTGATTACGGCTTTGACTCTGTGCCTTGGCCCTTCTCAGGGCTCGCACTACCTCCATGTGCTCCCTAGTGGTCCTGTCTCTCTGTGCGTGACACTGATTTTGAGCTCTGTTTAGGAGGGTATTTGTAAGTTGGCTTGGAAGTCTTATCTAATATTTGGTCCAGAGCCAAATTGGAGTCCCCCAATAATATCAAAACACCCTCAATGTGTACTGACAATGAATCTAACATATGTTGAAAAAAGGTATATTGACCTACTATGGGAGGGTAAAATGTCAAAATAGATACCATTGCTTCTCCTAATTTTCCTACAACCAGCATATAGTGACCATCAGCATCTTTATGATCTAAGTGAAGTTGGAAGGAAACTTCATTTAAAAAACACAAGGCTACTCTCTTTTTTTCCTGGGAATTAACCTGTGGGAAATGTTTATGCAGGTACTTAGGATAGAAAGTGACAGTAAAATGTGTCTCTTATAATGCTAATATGTCAACCTTAAGCGAGTGATAGTACTGGAAGGCCTTGGCCCTCTTTACTGGGGAGTTGAGGCCCTGTACATTGTGTGTTGGAAAGGGTATTTTATGAATCATGGAGGTCATTACAACTTGTCAAGGATAAGATGCCTATCCACATATTTACCCATTTCAGTGTTATTAACAACCAGCAAGCATGTACATGGGGCTTGGGTACTAAATGCAGAAGACCCTGGAAAAGGGGGGGGGGGGGGGTTTAAAGGTGGTATTGGAGAGGGTATGGTAGGAAGGGAAAAAAGTTACCTCCATGTGTAGCACTTGGAAAGCTATCACATAGCTGAGGTAAAAAAACAAAACAAGAAAAATATGACAATCAGAATTTCTGTTTAAATAGGGAAATCCAGCAATCATCGCCATAAGTCCCCGAAGGAGGCCTTGTTTGCATCAAACATTTTTGAAGATTTCCTAACATGTATGATAAAATTTACAAAAAGTAACCTCTTCATCAATTGAAGCATAAAAATATTATTAACCAATGCCTCAGGAAATAAGAAACCCAAATGGAAGTAACTCTTCCAGCTTTAAAGACAAAAATGTTTGTCCAACATAGAAAAGACACTGTGATTTCAACCATAACTGAAACAGTAGTAATCAGTTATCAAAAAACACCTGTATCAAGGAACCCGATGAGAATAACTGCAGTTTTAGCAATAAACTAAATATAATATCATTGCTTTTGAATCTTGGTGTAAGAAGGGCAATGTATTGTATGGATGAAGCTACAAGAGGCATAATAATAAACCAAACTAAACATGCAATCATGGCTTTAAAGAATACATATAAAAAAGAAAAGAAAAAAAAGGTGTCCACAGTCAGACAAGATTTACTTCCTTGCAGAATATCTTCAGAAGAAATTGGTGAGTATATCATCATAATGATCTGGCAGAAAACCTTTCATATAGCCTTTCACAGTGGCATCAAAATCTTTAATATATTCAGGAAGGCCTCTAATCCAAAAATTGTCCCCCTTTTCTAGAGATAGCTCTAGAATTTTGAGAGAGTCTGTGGACTGTGTCATCCATTTTCTGTTCAATGAGTTCCGATCTGTGGCCTATAAAATGGAGATCTTGTTTTAGATCTGTCTTTTTCAAGATCTTGTTCCAATAATGCAGCAAATTTGGCAATTACATTGGCATCGCTAGAATAACTATTGGGCTGGTGAGTCCAGATAAGGACCACTGGGCCTGCCCATGCGTACTCATCTCAGCCATTCATTTGAAAAAAAATTAATATAACAATAATGTAGTCTGGGACATCCAAGTGTTAGAACATGTTTCCAATGCAAGTGGTCACAGTATTGTCCCTCCATAGGATATCATTGTAAGTAAAAGCACCAATTCACAAATATGCACATGAATCAGGGTATCCATAGAAAATGCAGGACACAGGGTTATTTCCCCTCTGCTACAATACTTTATGCAAGCCTCGGTACTTCAAACAAAACTTACCTCAATCCTGTATGTTGACACAGCTGCCTCAATTAAAAAAATACACCATTCACAATGCAGCAGATCCACCATACCATATACAGTATTAATTCCACATCAGTGGTCCACTGAATGGAACCGCTATGGGACTGTGTATTTATGTCAATAGGTGTCTAACCTCAGGCACATCACGTGGGGATGTGTCCCTTTGGCAAATGGACAAGTGATCTCCCGAAACTGGAAGTAATCAAAACGTGAGTTGCTTGAAAATCAGTTCCAACAACAGTACAGTAAATAATTTGCCTGGGGCAGCATTAACACAATACTGAAGCTGTTCATCATTAGGGGTCAATCAGAGAAACTATCCCATCAAAGAATAGTGTCTCTGGACCTGATTTAATAAAGCTCTTCAAGGCTGGAGAAGATATACTTTCATCAATGAACATGGGAAATCCAGCAAACATGGAATTAATCTAGTCCAGGATTGAAAACATTTTCTAACAATAAATTGAAAATGGCTTAAGAAATCAATTCCAGGTTTGCTGGATCACCTGGGTTCACTGATGAAAGTATATCTTCTCCAGCCTTTAAGAACATTAATAAATCAGGCCATCTACCTCCAGGAACTCGGCAGTTTAACCATAGAATCACAGTAATTCTGTGATTTAGGATCGGAGATATAAATGGTTTATTTGGGGGGTTAAATGAGAGGACCCTCTCCAAACAGGCTATGACACTAAACCTGTGGATCTCAGGGAGAACAAAAGCCCTTGCCATGCGGAAGAGTGGATTTGTCATTGGGTTTGACAGTGCCTTTACCCAGAATAGCATTTCTGAGAGTGGAGGTGATTCTTTTCCTGGGAAATTAACCAGAAGTTTAAATGAGATGTTTGTGAGCAGAGGAACTACAGAATATCATAACAGAATTGAAAAGTATCTTTACACACAGAATAGAAATAACAATAAGTTTATATAATAAATGTTAATATAAACAGCATACATTTTCAACATACAGAAATAGTATACAAGCAAATAACCAATCAGGATTCCTGGTAAAGTTGTATACACATGCAGAGCAAAGATACCTCCAGATACAGATTGCAGCAAAGTTTGGTTGGAGGGGCCCCTGAAGACGAGCTCCGGTGTGGCATCAGTTGGAATCACTTTCAGTCAGGATGGTGGCGATGAGAAGATCATCCAACAGGCACTGGAACAGCTTGAAGAGTAGCTTGTTTCTGAAGACGTCAGCAGTGTGACACTGCAACTCAGTGTCAGCCTATCTACTCTACCACTTAGTCCCTAAGGCATCTCTATCCTGCTGCTGCAACGGGACCTCTATCTGCCAATGGGCTGTCGGTTGCCTAACCTGGCTCTACCATATTCTGTTTAATGAGCTCTGTTTTAATTTTAACTAGACTCGCATACCAAGAGGGGACTACAGCTATTCAGAGTACTGGTAGATGTATGTACACTCCAGTATAGATAGGTTCACCTAATAGTGTAATTACAAGGACTCATTTATAACTGACCAGACCTAATAGGAACACAGAAGACATGAGTATCAATAATCCCCCTGGAAGAATATGGCACACTTGCCAGTTAGTTTCTTTCCCTGGTCTGGGAGATCTTATGAAGTCCACCTGCAGCAAGCACTTCTATATAGGTGGCCATGTGCTCCAATTCTAACAGTAATTCCTGGAACCCTCCTTCATAGTCCTCATCACTCTTTGTCCTTCAGCCTGGGGTTTCTCACACATCTAGCAGAGACATTAATTGCTATCTGTATATGAACGCAATGATAACAGGTCATTAACATTTACAAGTATACAATAGAATATATATATAAAAACTACATACCAAAGTTGAAGTGATGTACGTAGTGCAAAATCAAACATGAATAAATCGACAACTAAAGAATAAAAAAAATGAAGTAAGGACTACTAAAAGATATTGTAATTGTAACATATAAAACACTTACCAAAATACCCAAAAGCATACAAATAGACTGTGCATGTGTGATGCACGCAGAACGGTACACAAATGTGACATAATTGATTTCTATGCATATAAACATACTGCTGTTCATTGGCTGAGCTAAACAGACCTGCATATTGGCAGAGCTGAGGAATAATCACCTAAATTGAAGAATCTTCACTAACTGTTCATTTATCAATGCCTTTCTTTCCGGGACCCAGTTCTTAAATATATGCCTGCTTCTGTTAGTAGCTGCTAGTACAACCAAACCGCTGAAGCTTATTTAGCATGGCGATCTTATGCACATTTTAAAGATAAATCAGCCCAATTGCTGGACTGCCATGCAGGGGCATTGACTGTAAATTGAAATACAACCAATATAGCAATAAGGAAAGGTAACCAGATTGCCTGGATGTTTACTTTGCATGTTAAGTTCTATCACCTTTAAATCCAGGAAAATACAAAACTACAATTATACATTGACTATATAATGTTTATATTAGCCTAGGAATCTTTGTGCACATATATATAAAAAAGGAATCAAATAAAGCTATAGTGTTAAATCAAATAATTTTTTTTTTTAAGTTTTAAAAGTATAAGTACAGTATACAATTAAAATACAATTAAAATTAATTAACCTAAATTAATGGCATATGTTCCAATGCTGTTTTACATGTTTTAATAGGAACATTTTGCTCATGAAACATCCTTTGTAACTTTAAGACAATCTGAAATTTTGTTCCTAAGATGTAGGTGAACCTCTGGCCTGTTTCTATTAGTTCGTTTTTAATAAAATATAGTTGTAGAAATTAGGGTGGTTTATCTGGCAGCAGTAGTAACGATTCCGCTTTATGGTAAATTTGCCCTTGCACCGTGAATGTGGATAGAAATCCAGGCTGTTAAACAACTGATGTGGCGCTGAACGATGTCATTTGGAAACATGAGTTGTATTTTTTGATGTTATTAAGAAAATGCTTTGACTCTGAGGTATTTGCTAATGTGTAATTCTAAAGTTCTTGTGGTGGTGTTTCCAGTTGGCAGAGTTTGACTTTCTCTTTTTTGCAGCAAATACCAGGAGACTCAGATTTAAACTTCTTGGCTTGACAGTAACTACAAACTATTTCCATTTTTCCGATAGTAACACCTGCATGCTGCGAGTACTCTTTATCTTGATCATAGTGGAATCCTTCCAATGCTAAGCTAAAATGTTGTGCAGTCTGTGATCGTCTGGCTATTTCTCTCATTTCGTGCACTTGGGTCTTACGCTGTTGTACTGTCTCTGACGCTCTAGATGTAGTAGCTCTTTTTCTCATTTCCTGTAGTGGGGTCTTATGTTGTTGTACTGTCTCTGAAGCTCTAGATCAGGAGTTGGCAAACTCCGGCCTTTAGGCCAGATACCGCCTAGTCGATAGTTTGTTCCAGCGTAACGCCCCCTGGCTGATCTGGCCTAATGCTGTCCAGCAACCGGTTACCAGCCGGATCTGCCAGGGGGCGTTTGGAACTGCTGGAGCTGCCGGAGCTCCAGTGCCGCCTCATTGCTGTGGCTCCCCTATTTACCCTGGGAGACCTGATACTTCCACCGCCGCAGTAAATGGGGAATGCTCCCTGAAGGTGAATGCATTGCATACGGAGGAGAGGTATTTCACTTTAGGGGGCATTCCCTGGTACGGGGCAAGGCATTAGGGCAGGACTCAGAGCCCGGCCTAGTGTGCTCTCGCAAATCCCTGAAATAGCCTAGTGGCCATAAAAGTTTGCCGACCCCTGCTCTAGATATAGTAGCTCTTTCTCTCATTTCCTGTACTCGGTCTCACTCTGTTGAACTGTCTCTGAAGCTCTAGATGTAGTAGCTCTCTCGCGCAGCAGGGCAAGTCTTCTAATCCTGTCCTCGGGATTTTCTTGTCTATGGTGTTGTTTCATATATTGTGTTTCAGAAGTGGTTTCTTAATGATGTTACTTTAGTATTTAAATGTTTCACGGAACAAAGTCCACTTCATCAAGAATAAACAGACCTAATGTAACAACACTTTACAAAAAAACACCATCAAACCTATATATTACAGAGTTAAAGTACTATATGCTGTATTCAAATATTTAGTCCTACTTACATATATAATTACCCTTAATTAATGTGAGCGAGCGAGTGAACAAAGCAGTACATTTACAGAGTGGTATATAAGACAGATTTGTGGGGCAACAGCAAAGCCATAGGTACACTATGAACAGACCTAATTCAACAACCAAACATCAAAAATAATGATCTATATTTAAATTTATCTTTCACCACTACCTGGTGTACAAATATTAACCCCCCTACCAGTAATCCCGAGTGTGACTCGGGGTGAATTTTACTTGCTAAAAGCCGTAAATCCTGAGTCACACTCGGGGTCGCTTTAATCTTTAAAAAACACCGCTTACCTTGTTGCGTCAGCATCCCCTGGCGTCCTGCTGGTCCCTGCAGGTCCTGGGGACACGTCCTTCCTCTTCGATCTTCAGCCGGTGACTGCAAAGATGATCTTGAGGTTTCCCGTTGACGTTGGTCTAGGTGGGAGGCTTGGCGGGAAATTCAAATAATTTTGTATTGGTTTCAATACAAAATAGCTGTATTGAGTCCATATATATATTATACTAGCTACTGTACAGTTATATTACATGTTTAACTATTTTTTAATTTTAATAGATTTTTGCGTTTTTTGATTTAAAGTTTATTATTACATTTATTAAATACTGGACATATTTTGGTCAGGTATACCTAAAAATTATAGGCCTACAATGTAAAATGAATTTCCATGCAAAAAAATTTTATGCTTTTTGCATGGAAATACGGAGAGAATTAGAAGGCTAGGGGGGGTAAAGTGAACCAGTGCTTTGATACCATCATACATAGACAGAAATGAACAAACCCATCTTTAAAATTTGTTCAACAATACTTACATTTTCCCTTAATCGCAGTATGTGCATATACAGTATATTTCTATATGTGAACAATGATAAAACCAAATTCTAAACTTTATCAAAGTGCTTAACTCATCCTTTAATCTAATAACCATAATTTTATACCTCAGAATGCTTTATCAATTGCTCCTTTTGATGTTCAAGCCACTCCTAATGATTTTATCCTGATATGATAGAGATAAACTTAATCTTTCCAACAAATCACCATATTCTACAAATGGAGTACTTCAAAATCAAATTTATACATATTCATATACACTATTAGACAAAGGCAGGAATGTGGTAGTTTTAGATCGTGAAGAATATAGATTAATGTGCTTAGACATCATAGGAAATTGTATATGGTATGCAGTTATCTCTGAGGCACAAATTAAAGAACTCTATGAGGAGTATCATCTTTAATTTACACAAGCAAAAAAAAGGTTAATTGATGGAAATACATTTAAATACTTGAATATCAGAAATCTTAAATTTCCTACATTTTATTGATTGCAAAAAGTGCATAAAAGCTTGGATAAACCTCCTGGACTTCTGATGGTTTCCAGAATTGGAAATATCCCCTGATCCTAGCTGCTTAGTAGTTAATGATTATTTAGGGCCATTTGGACTGCCTTGTTTTTAAAAAATACTGTCAAAGAATAATGTATCTATTTCCTAAAGAAACATCAGCCATCAGGCTTGTAATGGAACAGACACAGACACCAGTTGATGTATAGGTTGCTGTTCTAATTTATTTAAAAAATGTGATGTTTTTTATTTACAAAGTAGAGTGGTACAGAAAAGTAATTAAAGGTTGTAGTGATAAGAGACCCTTCAGGAATCCTGAGTGATTGATGGCCCTAAACAATAAATGGCCCTGATATCCTGGCAATCCCCCCCCCCCTTCCCAGGTGACCATTCACTTTTGTTCTTTTTAACACATAAAAAGACAAATAAAAGGAACTCAACCAGTTGTACAGGATGTTCAGGATGCAGTCAGATTTACTGATATATTTTAAAATGTAGGCTTCAAACAAGATGGGGTCTTTGACAAAGTCATTTTCCTTCTCATTCCCCCCCTTCTGGTTATTCTTCTGACCAAAGAAACACCAACTTTTGGCATGGCGCCTGTTGCGGACGCCCTACCCAGGGCAGAGAACTGGGTGGATACTTTGTTCTTATGTACATAATTGGAGTCCCAAAATGGTAAGGATTGGTTTGAGCAAGGCCCAGAAAATTCCAGTTAACCAGTTAGCATGATTTAACCAAGATAACAATGACACGTCCCAATGATCTTTATTCTTATCCCACACTGCCAGGTTATGTTCATTAGGCTGCAGTACCTCCTCTTAAGGGCTCTCCACTAATTATCTTTTTACAAATGGTATTTGTTCCCATCATGATTACTTCCAATGAAACAAACTTTGTAGAAACATTTTTTAGCATATCGAGTCCCTAGTGGAATCTGCTCTTCCAGCCATGTCATTTACTTACAGTATACAATTCATGTCTTAATACACCTTTTCACTGTCACATTTTACATACTTACATTTTTCCCCCACAATTATTCCTCTATCCCACGGTGTACCCTCCACAAAGTATCTCATAGGGAATCATCACATTCTAAATAATTTGTTTTTATCTGCGCATTCAACATACTCATTTTCAATTTCAAACTCCTTCTCTCTAATGATTTCCCCTTTTTACACAGACTGAGGGTCCTTCCCTACTGCATGTGGGATCAAGGCACATATATTGCATGAATCATTGGTGTACTGTTTGGTTATCTGGACCATATGTTTTTACCACATATAGTCTAAATATTACCCATGGACCCATATTATCCCAGCCCCACACCACAAGTAATCAACACATATACATGTATACATGTTTCATGCTTGATCCTCCACAATCACTTTCTTGCAGTGAGAAACTTGTATCCAGGCATATATGCTGTTGTTTGTCAAATGGTGGGGTCAAACTTAATGAGGACCATCCAACCTGGGTTCCAAGTTCACCACTTATTCTCCTGGTTTGAACTTTTGGATCCAATAATTGCACATATTTATGCACCTTGTTTAGGCATTTCTGCAAATAGGCCACATAATCTGTCTTATTTGAATAAAGTGTTTTGTAGCTGTTGGGAAAAGTACAGTCCTGCCTATTAGGTTTTGTTCATATTGAATACAGTACAATAGGCAGGCATTCAAACCAAGGTTTCCCAACGTCAGCAGCTATTTTAACCAGCCATTTTTTAATAATACCATTAAGTCTCTCCACTTTACACTACCTTGAGGATGATATGGTGTGTGGAAAACTTGAGTAACATTTAATAAACTCAACATTTGTGATAGGGCTTTCTCATTGAAGTTGGATTCTTGGTCTGACTTTATCACCTTGGACCCCCAACTCTACTAAATAACTGCATAACTGCAACTGCAGTTGATAGCTGCAATCAGCGATTTCCTTAATACTTTTTTTAGCAGTAGCTTCAGTTACCGACTAGGCTCAAGGCCATCCTGAAAATATGTCTGCACATACAAGTACATATCCTATTTTCACATCTATTTGAAGTCTTTGAAGGGGGGTACTCTGGTCTAGGTAAATGTCTACTAGATGTCTTGACTTCGTGGGCAGGATTATAACATAACAGGTAAGGCAGGAAAGAGTGCATCTTGCAGCAAAGGGAGTGAATCCAGAAGCTATCCAGTTCTTCCTTACTGTGGCAGACTTTGCATTCTTACCTAAGTAAGTGATCGCATGGGAAAAATGAGCCATCATAGGGTATAAGCAATGGATCTGACTATGCCAGCTGATATTATCATCCTATTTCTTCGACCCCTAGGTCCATCAATTTTATTAATTTTCCTTCTATGAGACATGTTTTTGTAATTTAACTAGACTTAGGACTAGGTTCACAGGCTTTAAATTATTTACCTTTTTATTTCACTGTTACAATTGTTACCTCAGGAAGTTTTAGGGCTGCAAGAAGCTCTCCCACTATTTTGGCATTCTCAATTGGCTTAACTGTGGTTGTCATGTAATACCTGTCCTTCCATAGGGACCATAGTCTTATGCTTATGCCAAATGCATAGTGGTTATATGTTCAGACAATACCTCACCTACCTTGGCCAGAGTACATGCTTCAATAATGGCTTGCAATTCAGCTTCCTGAACTGATATGTTGAAAGTAAACTCTGTTGGTTTAATACATCATCAGTTATCACTGCATACCCAGTACATGGCTACCCATCGCCAGTATAGTATTGGGAGCAATCTATAAACATCTTAAAATCAGAATTAGTCAGTTATATGGTTAGGTGATACATTTGCTAATCCATGTGTCTCGTTTTTTATACCTTTACAGTAATTTACTTGGAAAGGGCGTAGCATAATTTAATATATTACACCTTCTGATTGGTAAATTGTTAAATAAACAACCCCATATTTAGTCAACCTAACTGCTGACAAATGCTTCTCTTTTTTATCATGTGTAATATATTACATATAAAGTAAGTGTTTGATTCAAGACCACATCTGCTTCTTTTTCCAGCAACAATGCACATGCTGCCACTGCTCCAACACAATCTGGTGATCCCTTAATCACATGATGTAGCTGACAGGAGAAATGTGCCAGTGGTCTCTCTCTGTTTTCATGCATTTCATTCAAGGGGAAGTGGAAGCTGACAATATAACTGTTTTCAAATCTCCCATAATCTAGACATAATCTTTTAAGAAATTGGAAGGGTTCTTCTGAAGTTAATACATTATTATTGTTGATTAGGTATATTTTTATCTCTAATTATCTGCATAAATATGGAAATTATATTCCTATCAATGCATATAGATATTCAATTAAAGAAGGTTCATGCACAAATAATAGCTAGTCATTCAAACAGTTTAATTAAGAAAACAAGGTAAGACAAAATACACAGCAATATTATCAGATATTTAAACATATAGGAACTTGAATCAATGTTACACATATATATATATATATTACATGAACATACAGTTGTTAGTAGTAACCCCTACAATAACTCAGTATCTACTTAGTACAAAATACATCAAAACAATATAGAAATAATAGCATAAACATATACAAAGACATATACCA
>NC_092859.1:53558931-53641276 GCF_032062135.1 Pyxicephalus adspersus
ATATTCATAAACAATCTTGAGGTGCAACATTATTATATATGAATATTTGTGTTTTAGCCCTTTAGAATTCGTTGTCTACAACATTCTTTCCCTGATTCGACAGATTGTCGTCATCCTTTGTTCTTAATGTGGAGTACATTAATTACAATGATAGTACAAACAACAAATTAATTACAAACAATCCAAGCAACTAATTACTCACAGCAAATTACAAACAGCACAAGAAACAAATTGTGCACCTGATACTAAATCAGCGTTGTCAAATATAACATCTCAGCTCAGCAACTAGTGGCTCCAGGGAAAGAGAGTGATACTTAGTGTATAGGGTTTCTTTGAAAGAAAAAACAGGTTCATTAGGGCCCTGGAGCAGGCCAAAGGGAGTGAAGGGTGGGTTCCTTGGCCCAACCTAATCCTGATTTGGATTATATGCACCTGAACTCAGGTGCAAGGAAGAAGAGAATTGATCAGCAAGAGGCTGAGGGAAGTGATCAGCAAGAGGCTGAGAGAGAGCCAGAGTGGATTCCAGGCTGAGAGAGAGCGAGAGTGAATTCCAGGCTGAGAGAGAGCCAGAGTGTTCCAAGCTGAAGAGAGAGCCAGGGTGTTCCAGGCTGAGAGAGAACTAGAGTGTTTCAGGCTGAAGAGAGAGCCAGAGTGTTTCAGGCTGAAGAGAGAGCCAGAGTGTTCCAGGCTGAAGAGAGAGCCAGAGTGTTCCAGGCTGAGAGAGAGCCAGAGGGTTCCAGGAAAGCCAGCGGCCCAACAGTACTACAAACTTGAGAGTTAATAGAACTGATATAGTGTATGTGTTAGGAAGAGAAGGCACCAAGTGAGGTAGCCAGATGCCCAGCCAGGCTACTGTTTATTGTTTTGTTATAAAGTTGTTGAGTTATGCTGTAACACCTGGCTAAAATAACTGGCTAAAAGACTTTTGTTGTCTGCTGCCTCTTGTCTGCCCTGTAAGGATCCTGTTACCATGAGCAACCCCAAGTAAAATCAGTGCAGAGGGCATATGCACCACATTCCTCATATTTCCATGCTATCAGCTGCAATCTTGGTCTTAGGTTTGTAAACTCTCCTCCTTGTGGTGTTTTTTGTTTAGCCTGGGGTGATATAATGATTTTTCTCTCTTTTACATCTTGATGGGAGGAGGTGCACCAGCCACTTTTGTTCAAACTCTAACTAGGCCAGAGATTAGCATATTTCTTAAATGTTTCTTGTTAAATCCTTCCTTATTGTTAGCTTTAAATTGTTCATATATTGCTGTATCTAACCTGCCTCCCAAGGCAGCCTTTTCCTCACTAGGCAGAAATCTGTATCTGTAATTCCTGGGAGTCCCTGACTCTCACGGAGTCCCAGACTCTGAAGATATGTCCTGGGCATACCAGTTTTGATCAGCCAATCATTTGGCTCCCTGAGCCAACGAAACAGAACCCTGTCTGTGGAATTACCAGAGGCTTTCACAGCAATATATCTCTCTCTGAAACCATATGTTAATCAAACAGTAACACTACACACTCTAGTTGTTGTCATTATATTATCTTGTGAACTCTTGCTTTCCTTAGATAGAGTAGAAACTGCACACAGACACCATGCTTCTGTTCCCTCAGGAAGTCTTTCTTGAGAAGAACAACCGAGTTAAACTTTATTAAACACATTCTCAATAACAGACAGACCATATTGTCACATGACAAAGGTCCAGTATGAGAGATAAAACTGTATAGGAGCATACATAATATTACATATCCTAACACCCCCTCTTGCTCTTATACTTTTGGAATGTTATAATTTTCATACAGTCATTAATGTACACTGGTTTATACTCCAAAAATATAAATTTTACATTTTTCTAGCTTACAGTTTGTTATTGGTTTTGTCCTAACAGCAGCTACCATGACATTTGTAGAACAAAACTCAAGAGCTACCTTGCCCTCATTTAGAGCAGATCTAGGGAAATTATATTTGATATCAATTTGTTTGCATCTTTGATGACAAACTGGATTCTTTGTGTGAGCTAAGTTTGGTTGTCTTCAAAAACTTAACTTGCTCAAACTGACATTTACTGTCTAACTCTTTAAGTAACTGTACAAGATATAGACTCTCCTGTGTTGTAGCAACCAACGCTATATATTCAGCTTCTCAAGAAGACTGTGCAATTGTAGGTTGTTTCTTTGACTTCCAAGAAATCAGTAGAAATCAGTCATCACTATATGCCTCAATTTTTAGATCATTGTTACATTTTCTGTATCACCACTCAAAATCAATAGTACCTTTCAAGTATAGTATTACATGTTTAGCTGTAACCAAGTGTTGTACATTTGGTCTTGAAAAGTGTTGTGACAGTTTGATAACTACCCAACATAAGTCTGGTCCTGTACATGTGGTCAAATAAATCAAACTGCACACTATCTCCTGATACCTTTTTGCATCTACAGGATCATTATTGTCATTAAAATCCAGCTTTTGTTCAAAAGGAGTCGATCTTGGTTTACAATCTGACATATTACTTTTTTCAAGCATTTTTGATATATACTTCTTCTGACTTATCTTTATTGCCTCACTGGTATGTTCAAAGCTAATACCTAGAAAATATGTGAGTTTTCCATTTTCCAAGATCTTTCATTTTGAACCTCATTGCTAACATTGGCTTCACATCACTAAGTTTTGTTTCATTGCCGGCAGCAATGATCATCAACCCATATCAATAGTATTGCTATCTCATTTCCTGATTGTTTGACATACACACAATGGTCTACAGAATTCGGTACAAATCCATTTGAGTATAAGTAGTTATGTAGCATTCGATTCAAATTTCTACCTGATTGTTTAAGACCATACAGTGACTTGCTTAGCTTGAGAACTAACTTATCATTTGTTTCAGTTTTTATCTCAAAACCTTCTGGTTGATCAAAATAAATCTCACAGTCAATTGGGGTATGTAAATAAGCTGTTTTCACATCTATTTGATGTAGGACCAGGTTATATTGTACTGCCATTTGCATTAAAATGTGTAAAGAAGTACTATTTGCAGTTGGAGAAAAGGTCTCCATGTAATCTACTCCCTTTATTTGACTGTAACATTCTGCTACATACCTAGCTTTGTATACTTCAGATCCATCTGCATTGTCTTTTATTGCATAGACCCATCTACCTCCCACTGAATTTTTACCTTCTGGTAGGGTGGTCAATGTAAAAGTCTCATTCTCCATTAGTGAATCCATCTTTCATTGCATTAAACCAAGCCAGTGATTCGGGTGACTCCATGGCTTCTCTAAAATTTTGAGGTACCTCATGTGCTCTGAACCAGTAATCAATATTTGTCAGTATCTGATCATTACAGTATGACTCTAGTACATAGTCATCTAGATATTGAGGGGCTTTTCATTCTCTTTTTGGGTATCATGGAGAATGTCTATCTTGTGTCTGGCCATCATCTTTGTCCTCTTTATTTTTGACTTTAGAAACTGGGCACCTATTTGTATTAAAACTGGATATGAGGTTTACAGTCCTTTGCCCATAAATATCATCCTTATTATTTGACAGATCAGTCTGGGTTTGTCTTTCAATCACATTCCTTGTAATAAACTTTACTAGTCTGTGTCTCAAGACTTTATCTGTGTTTGGGTAATACACCAGGTATGAGGGACTATTTTCTTCATATCCTACAAAAATTCCCATTGTGCACTTTGAGTCTAGATTCTTTCTGTCATACTGGTATGCAAAACATTCTGACCCAAAAGTTCTCATCCTTGAAAGATTAGGCTTTCTCCCTGTTATATGGAGTTTGCCTCGAACGACTGTTAAAACACCTGTTACAAATCAAAGCAGCAGTCATTACTGCATATGTCCATAACTCTTTTGGTAGTTTACTGTCTATTAGCATACCTTTTGCCATCTTGAAAAGTGTTCTCCAGTTTCTCTCAGAGGTCCTGGTAGATTGTAAAGGAGATCACATAAAAACAAACCCCCAAAGAACAGACAACTACAAATTTTTTCAAAAAACTTTACTCAAAATAAACCCATTTGCTAAAAGGTCACATTAAAATATAGAGACCACACAGATCCCACTAAATGTACATGACAAAATAAAAAATGTAAACCCACACTTCCATATAAAGCCAAATTAGTTTAAAAATGGCCCAGCAAGTATTGCATTCCAAAGATACTTACCAAACCATTATGCAATTTTGACCTATCAAGGGTGGAAAACCGGATTAGAAAATTTTTATGCAGGACAAACATTTAAAGGTGATAAAAAAGACATATTATTGACACAATACCATAGCATCAACATTGACTTCCTAATTGCAATGCAACATTGAAACATTTAAATTTTAAAAGCAAAACCAGCTATTGTGCTAAATAGTAAGCAAAGTATGAAATGTAGCAACATAGATTAGTAGAACACAGCAAACAACTTTCCCCCAAGAGGAAAAAAAGCCAGAAAAAAGGTCAGACAACACCCTTATATATGCTCATGTTTATGTGCACAGCTGATAGGAATTCACGTGTAATTGGGACATGCGCAGTCTATGCAATTTTATGCTTTGTATTTTGAATGTTTGACATTTCATATTAATTTATTGATATGATCCTTTACATTTGTACACCAGTGAACAGCTATCTAATAAAAAATAAGTAATTTATTAAATGTGTTTGTTTAGTGTAACTTTGAACATTTTTGATTATTATATTTTATATTATAATATTATTTTATTATATACACACACATATATATATATCTATATATAAATTTACATACACACACACATATATTTATATACAGTTAGGTCCGTAAATATTTGGACAGAGACAACTTTTTTCTAATTTTGGTTCTGTACATTACCACAATTTTTTAAATGAAACAACTCGGATGGAGTTGAACTGCAGACATTCAGCTTTAATTCAGTGGGTTGAACAAAAAGATTGCATAAAAATGTGAAGAACTAAAACCTTTTTTTAACACAATCACTTCAGTTCAGGGGCACGAAAGTAGTTGGACAAATTGAAAAGCTGAAAATAAAATGTTCATTTCTAATATGTGGTTGAAAACCCTTTGCTGGCAGTGACAGCCTGTAGTCTTGAACTCATGGACATCACCAGATGCTGGGTTTCCTCCTTTTTAATGCTTTGCCAGGCCTTTACTACAGGGGTTTTCAGTAATTGTTTGTTTGTGGGCCTTTCTGGCCGAAGTTTAGTCTTCAACGAGTGAAATGCATGCTCAATTGGGTTCAGATCAAGTGATTGACTTCAAGTCACTGGCACTCAAGAATATTCTACTTCTTTGCTTTAACCCCCCTAGCAGTAATCCAGAGTGTTTACTTTGCAAAAAGCGGTAACCCTGGAGTCACACTCGGGGTCGCTTTTAACTTAAAAAAATTCACTTACTTTGCTCTGTCGCTGTCCCCCAGCATCCTGCTGGTCCCTACAGGTCCTGGGGACACGTCCTGCCCCTTTGATCTCCAGCCGCGAAGTGCAGAGATGAGATCTATGGGGTTTCCCGGTGCCGTCGGTACATGCGTCGGTGCGGGCAGGAGGTTCGACGGTAAATTCAAATAATTTTGTATTGAATTCAATACAAAGAAATTTTCATAATATATATATATATATATATATATATATATGCTACTATACAGTTACATTACATGTTTAAATATTTTTTTTAACAATTTTTTGCGTTACCTAAAGTTTATAATAAATTTAATAAATATCAGTGAGTTATGCCTAAGAATTACAGCCTACAATGAAAAATAAATTTCCATGCAAAAAATTGTACTGCTTTTTGCATGGAAATTTGGACCGAATTAGACAGCTAGGGAGGTTAATAAACTCCTGGGTTGTTTTGGCTGTATATTTTGGGTCATTGTCCATCTGTATTATGAAATGCCTCCCAATCAATTTGACTGCGTTTAGCTGGAAATGAGCAGACAGTATGTCTCTGAACACCATGGAATTCATACGTCTGCTTCTGTCCTGTGTCACATTATCGATAAACACTAGTGTCCCAGTGCCACTGGCAGCCATGTACACCAAAGCCATCACACTACCTCCGCCATGTTTTACAGATGATGTGGTATGATTTGGATCATGAGCTGTTCAACTCCTTCTCCATACTTTTTTCTTGCCATCATTCTGGTAAAGGTTGATCTTGGTTTCATCTTTCCAAAGAATGTTTTTCCAGAACTGTGCTGGCTTTTTTAGCAAAGTCCAATATAGCCTTTCTATTCTTGAGGCTTACGAGTGGCTTGCACCTTGCAGTTATGGTGGCTTGCACCTTGCAGTTATGGTAGACTTGGATATCGAAACGCCTACTTCCTGGAGAGTGTGGTTCACTTTGTTGGCTGTTGTGAAGGGGCTTCTCTTCACCATAGGAACTATTCTGTGATTGTCCACCACTGTTGTCTTCCGTGGACGCCCAGGTCTTTTGGGGTTGCTGAGTTCACCAGTGCTTTGTTTCTTTCTCATGATGTACCAAATTGTAGATTTTGTCATTCCTAACATTGTAACAGTTTCTCGCATGGTTTTTTTTCTGTTTTTGCAGCTTAAGGATGGCTTGTTTCACCTACATGGAGGGCTCCTTTGACCTCATGTCGTTTGTTCACAGCATAAACTTCCACATACAAGCATCCCCTCAAATCAACTGCAGGCCTTTTATCTGCTTAATTGATAATGACATACCAAAGGAGGTTCCCACACCAGCCCATTAAATAGCCTTTAAGTCAATTGTCCAATTACCTTTCAGCCCCTGAAATAAGGTGATTGTGTAAAACAAATCTTTTTGTTCAATCCACTGAATTAAAGCTGAAATCTGCAGTTCAACTGCATCTGAGTTGTTTCATTTAAAATAATTGTCGTAATTTACAGAACCAAAATTAGAAAAAAATTGTCTCTGTTCAAATATTTCTGGACCTAACTGTATATATAGATACACATATATATATATATATATATATATATATATATATAGATATATCTATGGAAGCAAAAAAAAACATGGTTGGATGATCTAGTCCTCTGGCAAAAGCGAGATCTCGCCTGCCCAAACTCGCTAGTATTTATCACCAGTCGGATCCTAGGGTCGGGGATCGTAAGGGTTTAGGTAGGCGTCTATGTAAACAGTTGAAATCAGGTAACTCTTTCCGAACCTGAAAAAATTAGGTCATTTAAAAATAATATGCTTATTTCTTAGCTAATATATATGTTTTATACATTTGAACACCACAAACATTTTTATTTAGGCCTAAGTGAAAGATGTGTGTCATTAGAAAGAATGATTATTTAGGGGAACAGTGACTTTTAATACAAGCTCGCCAGTGTCAAGCTACCAGAGATTCATGGTTCGGAGTGAGCGATCATTTCGATTGATAACTTCGGACTCAAAAACCTATTTATCAACTAAATTTTGGCTGGCGAGAATACACTGGCATATTCCTGCCGGCCGCAATTTGGTTGATAAATAAGTTTTGGCATCCAAATCCGGATAGCGAATATGCGCGCGCAAGCTTCCGATTTGGCTTGATGAATCAAGTGAAAGTGAAAGTCTCTTCATCATTCCTTAGAGCTTTAATGGTTGTTTCTGCATGTATGATATAGTCTGTGACACTCTCAGATTCAGCTTTCTGAAGTTATGTTAACTCTGTGTATAAGCTAATTATTCGTGGCTTACCTTTGCCAGCATAGTGATTTCTCAGAATCTTCAATGTTTTCTTCCATCATCTCATCATGCTTCTCTCATAATCAGTGACAGACTTTTGTCATCTAGGAATTGAATTAACCCAGTATAAGTTTCCTCTTGCTTGTTTCTGTTCTCATCTAAGTCTTTAACTGAAGGTTCATGCAAGATGGTGCAGGTGTCCTAAGAACTTTGTTTCCCATAGTTCATAATTCTTTTCATCCCCATCAAATAGTAGTCTGTTCCATTGGTTTCCTCCTTCTCTTCTGTGCCCATAACCTATTGCCATTATAATAAGAGATGGGACAACCTGTATAATAATGTTCTCTGATCTTATCTTTTACTCCTGCTTTCCTTAGACAGAGTAGAAACTGCACACAGACACCATGCTTCTCTTACCTCAGGAAGTCTTTCTTGAGAAGAACAACTTTTTTTAACCCATTCTCAATAACAGACTATATTGTCACATGACAAAGGTCCAGTATGAGAGATAAAACTGCATAAGAGCATACACAGTATTCCATATATTAACACTAGTAAACAGACACACTCACAGACACACACAGACATCCTCAGACCTGCACTTCATTAACTCACCACCAATGTGCTCACAAATGAATAGAACAGATATAATCCTTCTTATTATACTACTGTACAGAATATCACCCAACACTTTACCGTCTTTATGTAGGCTATCATTACAGACTAAGCAGACAATGAATCTTAAGGCATTTCTGTATAACAGAAACACTTGTAAAAGGCAAAAAAGATACAAGAGCAACCATTATGAACTCCCTCTGGAACCAAAAGAGTATCCAATCCAGATCCATTTGGCCCTACATTAGAATCTACCACCCAACACGGGTCATTCTCCAGGGAATTTTCACAATCCACTGTTAGGAGAGCATCTGGCCAACCACTCCGTGCTGTGTACCATCGCAATATATAACATGGTTTGTTCTGTCCAGGGATGTCATTTGCAGCAGCCAGGAGAACTAAGATAGCAGCAGCCTCTGCTTCCCTTTACCCTTGCAGCCTGATGGATTTATGGCATCCCCAGCATTCCTTGTTAGGCTGTGCACAGCTGAAGGAGATTCTATAGGCTGATCTGCTCCTGACTCAGCCCTGCACTGCTATTGGCTCCTGGGACTTTAAAGCCTCTCTGTTCCCAGTCACCGAATGTCAGCCTTGAGAAGGGAGAGCGCTGTTTGAGGGAACCTTGATGTTGATTGACTGGGAGATCACACACATATGTATTGGTTAACAGGGGTAAATGTCCATTTTGGTTTTATTGGTTTGGTTATTTGGTTTTATTTGCAAACAGACAGTGATAAATGTCCAGAGACTTTGCAGATAAACAGTAGGCAGATTCACTCCAGCCATGAAAAAAGCAATACTCAGCCACAAAAGAAACTAAGACCTTGTGATCAAACCTTCTGATAAGGGAGGTAACATTGTTATAATAGATTCTACTCACTATAAATCTATCTGTTTCCAAATACTTGCAAACAAGGACTGGTGGCAACCAATACCTTCCAACCTTTCGAAACTTTCAAGAATGAATTCCACACCATTGTCTGGAATGCTTATATGGCAAATATCATAGACAAGAACACCAAGGACTATTTAATCATTAAACATCCTCTGATCCCTACATTTTACATCTTGCCAAAAATCCACAAGAATCTTTTAAACCCTACCGGACGACTGATAGTCTCCAGTATCTATTCCATTGCATCGCATGCCAGTGAACTTGTGGATGCCTACCTTTAACCATTAGTAACCAAGATGCCTTAATTGCTAAAGATACTATCGAGTTACTCAAATCCAAGAATAATCTACAAGTACCTCCTCACACCACAATAGTCACCATAGATGTGGAAGCACTATATTCTAACATACCACACAAAAAATGAATTGCTATGATTGCTCAATGCCTAGCTAGGCACCGACCAACGACACCCAGGGAAAACAATTTTATTTGTGTACTACTTAGATACATCCTTGAAAGGAATGTCTTCACCTTTGATGGTGTCATGTACCTCCAGACTCAGGGTGTGGCCATGGGGACCAAATATGCCCCTCTTACGCAAACGTATACCTTAGCGAATGGGAGAGGAAGCTTTTTACCACCATTAATACCACCTGTTTTGGTCCCCACATTCTTTAATGGCAAGGATATATAGACAACATCCTGATGTTCTGGACAGGTCCCACCCATCTGATTAGTCAATTTATTCATATGATCCAATCCAATAACTATAACCTTAAATTTACATAAGAATTCAGAATTTCATTCCATTTCTGCATGTATCTGTCAGGATTGACATTAAAATCACCACTTTTTTACAGGAAATCTAGGGTGGGAAACACAATTTTGCATGCGCAAAGCGCCCACCCACAGTCTCTGGTTAGACGCATTCCCTATAGCCAGTATTTACGCTTAAGATGAAATTGCTCCTCAGACAAACATTTAAGAAAGAAGCAAAAGCCCTACAAGAAAGACTAATACAACGTGAGTATTCAAAGAAAACATTAAAAAAAGCTTACTAAAAAGCCTGATGATTATCTAGAGATATACCCTCTTATCTGACAAACCAAGGCAATCATCAACTAGCAATTTGGCAACTAGAATTATCACTACCTTTAACCAACAATAAAAATCCATTCAGAGTATTTGCCCAAAACATTGGCACATACTACAAGCTGACCCATTGGCTAATAAATACATAGAACACAGACCACAATTGACATACAGGAAAGTACTATCCCCTAAAGACCAATTGGTCATTTCTCTTCTGATACTTCTACAGGAAAAAACACAAGAGGCACCTTCAGATGCAGACAGCGCCCGCAATGTAAGTGGATTACAGGATCAATGAATGTACTTCTTTCAAATGGGCTAACAGATCGCCCAAACATTATATAGATTATACAACATCAGGAGTAATTTATATGATCTTATGCACATGCGGTGCTTTTTACGTAGGTAAAACCAAAAGACCTTTTTGTAAACGAATCTATGAGAACATTTATGTCATAAACAACGGTAAAATCACTACTCCATTAGGCTACCATATGGCAACTAAACACATTTTTGATCCCCAAGGTATTAGATTCTTTGGTCTTGGACATGTCCCCTCCAATCCTCGGGGAGGTGACATTGACACACAACTCTCACAGAGTGCCAATGGATCGTAACCTTGAAAGCAACAAAACATCCCAGACTTAACAATATGAGTTACAAACCATTCCTTCCTAAACTATAACACTTTATTTACTCCACTGACTTTCAGTCCTTGTTCTATCTTTCAGTTTCTAGATGCGTAGTCTATGTTGCTACATTTACTACTTTGCACACCATTTAGCACAATAGCTGGTTTTGTATTTTAAATTTGAATGATTCAATGTCCATGTTGCAATTAAGTCAATGTTAATGTTAAATTATCGTGTTAGTGGCCATATTGTTTCATTTCAATAACATGTCTTTATTACCACCTTTAAATGTTTGTCCCGCATAAATATTTTCTAATCCAGTTTTCCACCCTTGATAGATCAAATTAGCATATTGGTTTGGTAAGTTTTTAGGAATGCATTATCTGTTGGGCAATTTTTGAACTCATTTGGCTTTATATGTAACTGTGGGTTTACATTTTTGGCTAATTTTCCAGAGAAGGATCCTCTGGTAAATTTTTCTTTTTATGTGTATATTGTTTGTTTTTTTTCATGTGCACTAATGCATATACATATATATAAATATATATATATATATATATATATATATATATATATATTTATGTGTGTATGTATGCATTTATGTGTGTACATATACATATAAAAGAGAAATTATAGGAAGAAATAGGCAAAGAGGATTTTTTGGGCATATTTCTTAACCCCCCTAGTGGTAATCCCGAGTCTGACTCAGGGTCGATTTTACTTGAAAAAAGCGGAAATCCCGAGTCAGACTCGAGGTACCTAAAAGCAGGATAAAAACCCACTTACCTTGCCCCGTGACGTCAGTACATGCGTCGGTGCAGCTGAGACTTAGCAGTGGGAAATTCAAATAATTTTGTGTTGGATTCAATACAAAATAGCTGTATCGAATACAAAGACATATTCATATAATATATATATATACAGCCTACAATGAAAAACAAATTTCCATGTAAAAAATTGTACCGCTTTTTGCATGGAAATTTGGAAGGAATTAGACCGCTAGGGAGGTTAACATGCTTCAAATTAAAAAGCTTGCCTATTTCTTCCTATCATTTCTGATGTCATGGGCTTGGCTCCAAGCAACATTAATGGATGATATTGCTTCTGGTTAAAGGAGTAATCCACCTTTATGTGCTTCCACTACCAAGCTGAGGTGAGTAATATATAGTGGGCCAAGGTCTAAAATGCCATTCAAACCTGCATAAACACCCTGAAAGGCTGGAAAAGCAAGACAATATGTTTGGCACAAAGTGTCCCTGGAAGTTTTAGATACTTATTTTATTTTATTTACTATTTATTTTATGTAAACACCTAAATAATGCATACAATAGAGTATTTATTGAGCAAAATTAAGTTGAGCAACAACAGAACATCTGTTCATTTCTAAGAGTGCTTGACCCTGCTTGTGAGTGTCAATCAATGTGGTTTGATGTTGTGCTTGGAACCTGGACCTCCTTCCATCACCATCAGGTGTGTTAGAATGAGTATGCAACTCAGCTGGACAACTAATTGACAGTCTGTTTGAACAGCAACTGGAAGTGTGTTTGTATGCAATAGGGCTAAGATCAGGCAGCACAGCACAATGAGAACAAACCTATAACACTACTACAAATGAACAGAGGAGTTGTGTGGCAGCAAATCAACATAAGTGCAAATGTCAGACTATTAAAATAAAAAAAATAAAAAACAAATAAATAAAAATTTAAGGCCCGGATCAATAACAGTGTTCCCCAGACACCAATCCCCCAATCTATGCTGCAGTTTTCACCTATAGCAGCCCTTTCTCAGCCTCGGGAGACTGGTTGTGTCTCCCAGCACTCAGTTGCCCCCAGGACTTGGTGCGCAAAGGATGGTGTCTGGAGATAGGCCGGCAGCCGACCTTGCGCCCACTAAATGCAGAGTATAGAGCCACGTATGCAGAGTAAAAAGACAGGAATCCAAAAACTAGCCAAGGTCAGAGCACAGGAAATCAGTCCATCCAGCGCAGTACAAAGGGTGAGGCAAAAACAGAGTTGGGTCACAAGCAGAGGTCGGTCCAGGCAGAATTCAAATGAGTAATCAGAAAACAGGCGTAGGTCAACAACAGGAAAATTCACAAAGAAACACTCCACACATATCACTACACTAAGACCTTAGATACCCTCATTTGTATCGCATAGTGACTACTATTATTTAAAACTCACTGGAAAAGTTATGCTATGTTTTAGGTATAGTCTTTCTTGCTAAATATAAGTATATTCAATTATTTATGTGTATGTAATATGTTTATATGCAGTCACTGAACAAATGCTCTCCCCTGAGGAAGACCTGAGAGGCGAAACGCGTCGGGTCAGGAGACGTCTAATTGTTATAACTTATAGGAGTTCATTGACTAGATCATGGTCTTATTACCACAGACCACAGATGGTATAGTGGGGAAGACCAGTAACACTTTATTTTGTTGAAACTGTAGCTATATGCACAATTTGAATTTTTATTGGCTTTCTTTTCTTTCTTTTTTCAATCATAAGTTAAATGATGAGTTTTAAATAATTTCTTTGATATATTTGTTTTGTTTTTGGTGTCCATGAGGGATACAAATGTAAATATTTTTAAATTTACAAAATTAATTTTCAATTAATGTATTAGTATAATTTGGTTTGATTGTGAATGTTAAGCATTTATTCACAGTATTTTCTCCCTAAAAGTGGTCAAGAGCTTGTAATTGTATGTGGTGGATTCAAAAACTTTGGATGCTGGCTCTCAGTTAATCAATATCAGATAATACATATGACACACTCACTTATTTCAATGTTGTTATTGGTGTGAATAGAATAGACCAATAGTTCAAATCTATTTTTATATAAACATGAGGCACTGTTATTTTATCCCAGTGATCCATTACATAACAGAGTGCTCTAAAATCTTTCCTAGTGAAGGTATTTATTTTACCAATCATTTGATCAAAGATGTTTTCCTTCTCTCCTTATCATGCAATAATTTCAATGTGAGTGTATGTAAAAACCAAACTAAATATGCACAATTAGATGTGATCTATGCAGAATAACAAGTAATTTAGGGTTTCAAGGAATTATAAATAGTAGGTTTCTGCAGGCGAAACTAATGTCCATGTATATATTGAGGAAAAAAAAAAAAAAAGAATTTGCTTGGCTTCCAAAACATTTTGCTTGTCACTAATTTTAAACAAATCCTTTACCACCAATTTCCTAATTCTACTCTTTTATTTGATTTTTTTTTGTAATATTATTTTAATAAAAGCTTTCCATTGGAAAATAAATGTTCCTTTTCTTTTCCTGCACTGAGTACTACAACTCTGTATATGCATTTTGAAAGAAAAATAAGTAAAAATATAGTCAAAATGTTTACTGAAAAAATTGCCAGTTCGTTTTCTAAAATAAACTCCTGAGAACTTGGGGTTCTGTTTATAAATTATTCCCCCAGCCAAATTCTCTGAATTTCTCCTGATAGTGAATTTTACAATTAAAACAATGATTTGTTCTAGCAATCATCAAAAGGGGACAGCTGTCACAATAGGAAATGAATGGGAACGAAACAAGTTTTATGAGCGAACTGAAGAAGGAGGTAACTATGCACCTGACTGCTCAGTTCAGTAAACTTAGAGGTCTAAAAAGAAGGGCTGATGTTTCTCTGGTTCCTACACATATATGGGTGGAAGGCAAGTGCACTCCAGCCCCGAAGTCAATGGTATCCGATGTGGGCGTTCCCAGAAGGTGGAGAGCTGGAAAGAAGAAATCTGAACAGACCCAGTAGCATGGAATAAAAGAACAAGCCAGGTAATGCAGATGCGTTGCACAGTTAGGCCCGGTTAGTAGAAAAGTAAGTATAAGGAGGCGTGGAACGCATATGCGCTCCACATCTACATTCGAGTAGTGGATATGAATAGGTAAAAGGGAAGAATAAAATAAAGGAGAACCAAGTGGGATAAAAGGAAGAACAAAACAGTATAGTGGGGAGGGGACAAAAAGGAAAAAAAAGGGAATTATTAGAAAATACAATAAAAATACAATAAAAGAAAAAAATATCAATATAGGTAAGTAGAAAAAGTTTTGATGTCGCCAACCAACCGGGAACAGACCAATAGGGAAGATGGAAAAAAGAGGGGTGTCAAAGGACCCCACATCCCCAAGGGATACCAATAGTCCCAAACCAGAAGAGGGGATATCATTTGAACTGGGGCATAAGGGGACACAAAAGGACTAAAGGTGCAATGATTACCCACAGGGATCCTGAAAGCTGTTTAGTAACAGCTCTCAGGATCCCCTATGCACCCTGAAAATTTCAAATTTCTTTGATAATCAGTGTACGAGATATGAAGGTTTATTCATGAGGAAAATAACAGCAGCATGGTCACAGACAGCTTCCGTCCTGCTGCTGCTGGGATTTTACAAGGTGGGTGGGGAGCAGTCACAGCTGGTTGTCAGGTCTATAGTACATGCCTACTCTCAGTGAGCTCACACTGACCATGCTCAGAGAGCTCCCTCTCCTGGTAGCACCATCGCAATAGAGAAAAACAGGAGATGCGTATGCCCCATCCCCCACAAGACAATGAACAGAGAGAGCAGAGAGGGAATCAGGAGCGGAATGGATCTGACAGCCATTAGTTAGGCACCCTTGACCTAAATCGTTTGAAAAATATAAATATAATGAAAGATTTTATGTGGAAAACTTTAAAAGGAAAGACAGATTACAAAAGTAAGTAAGGCTGACTTAAATAAAAAAAAAACATAATAATAGCAAAATTATCAGATATGAACATGTAGGCCCCTAAAGCATGTCTCGGGTTGGTAGCGGGATAAAGAAGAGGTTTGTCCAAATGTTCTCAAAATCCATGTGTCCTCAAAGAGCTACGTTCAAATCCATTGTTTCTAATTTTTAGAGACTCTGTAATCAATGGCATGGTACCAATGAAGGCCAATGTGATACCTATCTTAAAAAGGGAGCAAAGATATTATCAAGTAACTACAGACTGTTAAGTTTAACTTCTTTAATTGGAAAGAACCTATAGAGTTTGATAAAGAACCACATAGAAGAGTTTCTGCTAGAAAATAATATTATAAGTGATAGTCATCATGGATTCAAGAAAGTCCAAAGTTGTCAACAAAATGACTCTTTTTATGAGGAAGTAAGTAAACAGATAGACAGTGGAGTAGCAGTTGATGTAGTGTAGTTGGACTTTGCAAAAACATTTGACTAGAGAGTAATGATTAATGATTTATACTATGAATATTCTAAGGGTATTTGTGGTGTACCCCAAGGTTCAGTGTTGGGACCTGTTTAACATCTTTATTAATAATATAGCGTTTGGGATTAAAAATATAATTTATTTGTTTGCAGATAACACCAAATTATGTAATGGAGTTAAGTCCATACAGGATATCTATAATCTACAAGCAGACCTAGATGTATTGTTTGATTGGGCAACCAAGTGGCAAATGACATTTAATACAGATAAATGTAAAATTATGCATTTGAGGGCTAACAACATGCATGCTTCATACTGTCTAGAGGGAATACTTTTGGGGATGTCAAAAATTGAATAGGATCTGGGGGTTCTGGTAGATCATTGACTTGATAATAGCATATAATGCCAAGCTGCAATATCTAAAGCTAGCAAAGTACCTCATCTGGAATATGCAGTCCAGTTTTGGGCACCATTTCCCAAAAAGGATATTGTGGAGTTGGGGAGGGTGCAACTAAATTATTAAAGGGCAATTTACCTAATATTAGGAATGGGGGGTCCCAGCTATGAGGAGATATTACCTAAACTGAATCTATTCTCTGTAGAGAAGAGACATTGGGCATATGATCAACCTTTATAATTATATAAATTGTTCATTGAGAAATCTCTCTTCCCAATTATTCACTTTAAGATCATTGCAAAGGACAAGGAGGCATTCTTTGCATTTGTAGGTAAATAAATTTTATCTACAGATAAGGAAGGGATTTATTACTGTAAGATCTGTGAAAATGCGGAATAGGCTACCTCTGGAAGTAGTTTCAGCAACTACTATAGATTGCTTTAGGAAAAAGCTAGATTATTTTCTGGAAGGACAGAATATAAGTGGGTATTAAAGTTTTACAGTAAACACAACAGAGACAAGTTACATTGCCATTTGGGGTTTTATGATGCATGTAGTCCATCAGACAGGAGATTAGTTGGCTCAAGTGACCTGCTGAAGCTGCAGTGGAAGGTTAACTGTGCAAAGAAATTAGACTATTCATTTTCATGATAGGAGAGTCGAAGAAGAAAAGTTAGGCTGGAGTTCAACTTTGAAGTTGTTTCATTGAGTTTCACAATGCATTTCACCTAATCTATTTAAATCTTTTTTTTTTTTTAAGAAAAGGTTTTTAGCATTTAAAGTTCCAAGGAAAATATTCATAACCAATTCAGTTTTACACTAATAACATGCAACAAAATCCATTTTTTGCTCATTACAAGTATTAAAGAAGCTGTCAATAAATTTTACTTTCTAATTGAATCAGATGATATCTAAATTGTGTATAATGTAATTGGCCTGTTAAAAAAGTGTCTTGAGAAAATGATGGATTAATTGACTGAGGGTTAAAATTTCAGATATAATGCTTTACTCAGTTTGATTTGATTTGTGTGAAATAACTTTCTCTAATAAACAATTTGCTCAAAGGCAGTAGAAGAAATGAATGGATATCAAACCAAACCTAATTAGGCTATTCTAGAATGATATTACTTGGGGAGTCTTTGTCCTAATTGTGAAGAGTTAGATACTAGGGTTTTTCTTCATTATTTCTTTTTTTTATAAACACTATTGTTTAACTACCTATGGAATAATAAAATGTGAATTCATTTTAATAAATGTTTGTAAAGTGAATTATCTCATTATACCAGAGTAAAAATGATTCCTTTAATTATTCTGGATATTTAGATGGTACTTCGGTGTTATTATTGTTAGACTGTAAATGTGATTTGTAACAGCTTTTCTAAACTAATTAGAATGTACAGTATAACCTAAGAATATTTTATAGACTTCTAAAGACTATATGATATCAAAATAATTATGGGCAAATACATATTTTTGGTATTGTCTTTTATTTCAATGAAGACATAGGAAAAGAGGGCAAAAATCTGCTATTATGAACAAACATTGCACAACAACCACAGGACAGCCTTTTCCTGTAAGGTTCCTACCAGTGTCACATTTCATAAGTAAGCATCTTTACATTCCCAGCTGCATTATTCCTCAGAATCTTTTTTTTTAGCCAGCACTTTGAGACTGAGCAAGAGCAGCAGCAGGATGAGTAGGGCCAAGTTTAGCCTTTTGAATATGATGGAAATTTATTTTTATTCACTCTGGACACACGGATTACTGGGCCAAAACACTGGATGTTTGGCCAGAATTGTGTGAGTATCCAGGTGCTATCTTCTCCATCCTCTAGTGTCATGTTGGACAGAGTAATCTGTGATAGGTGGAATTGTCGCTCCAAAAGAGACTATGAATTCTGCAGCAGTGTGAAGCAATTGATGGTCATTAAGATAAAGTAAGGTAACCTGTTTAGCTACCTATGCAGAGGAGTAATTGCACAACCATCAACAACAACCACTCTGGCTCCAGAATCACAACCACCAACTTCACAATAGAGGTTAACTGAGCAGAAAAATAGAATCAGGCTGGTTCTGCGCTGTCCAAAGTTCTAAAAATTGGCCCTTCATAGAGATTTTGTACAAAGAATACCAGTCAAAATATAAGAAAAAATGCATATTTGATTAACCAAATTGGGAAAAAAGGTTTGTGACAGTTTACAAAGTTGCATAGTTACATAGTATTTAGGTTGAAAAAAACATAAGTCCATCAAGTTTAAGCACTGGGAAAATAAACATATCCCAGATATAAAACCCTTTGGACATAGCTGATTAAGAGGAAGGCAAAAAAACCCTGGTACAATTTGCTCCAACACGAGGCAATCAGATGTTCTCCTGGATCAACAGTCTCTGTTATCTTTACTTTAAAGCTTTAATAGCCAATTATATTCTGTGCTTCTAGAAAAGCATCCAGCTTTTTCTCAAAGAAATCTATAGTAGTTGCTGAAACTACTTCCTAAGGGAGCCTATTCCACATTTTCACAGACCTTACAGTGAAAAATCTCTTCCTTACCCGGAGCTTAAACTTCTTTTCCTCCAGACACCCCTTCCTGTATTTTGTACTGATCTCAAAGTAAATAGTTAGGAAGAAAGTTCTCTATATGCACCATTTATTTATTCATGCAGGGTGATCGTATCCCCCCCCTAATTCAGTTCCCTTAGATTTAGTTCAGCTAATCTATCCTCATAGCTGAGCTCTGCCAAACTTACCTCTTCCTCACTAAAGTGCAGATGCCTTTCTCCTGTGCATGCCTTCAGTTCTGAACCCCGGCATGCCTGCTCTTCAAGATTTATTCAGTATCACCCCTAGCACTGGCCAATCAGAAAATAGCCTCTTAATCACCCTTGTCTATTTACTTAGCTCAGACACAGGACTCAGCATTTCTGCAACGTGTCTCCACTAGTGCCGAGCCCCCTAGCTCTGCTAAGAATTTCCTCTGCACAATCCCTCTCAGCTGCCCTCACTGTTTTCGTTTTTGGATGTGGAACCTATTGAAGTGCCTGATTGGTTGGAAGCTGCTGATGATCGACTGGGAGCACTCTCCAGTATGCACCCAACACCCCAACAGGCGCAGTTCATGTCCCTCTTCTCCCTCTCGCTTCCAACACAGGGATACCCCAGCCTCCCATGAGATGTGATCGGAATTGTTGTGAGTGATCTTACATTTGAATGTCAAACATCCTTGTTTATAACTTTCCGGAAATGATACCCACCTGGACTGTGTCAATGGTCTCCCTCTGCAGCATGCTTCAAAGGATTTTTTCCTCTCTTGGTTACGTGAGTGCCATGCTGCCATGCTACTGCACTGATGTAGTACTCTTGATAAGTATGCTCTAGTTAGATGTTGTTCTGTGCCTTGCTTGCTGCTACTTGCCATAGGTATCTGATATCAGAGCAGTAATTATTATTTCCATTTAAACTGGGTCAGTTGACTTTTACTACTGTAAGCCTCAGGGGATCTTTCACACCCTTTTTCTTATGCCTTATGTTGTGTGAATAAATCTCAACAGTGCTATTGCACTGATATGGCTAAATCAATATAGGCTGTGGAGATAATATTCTGTACCTCACTTACTGTCATTTTATGTAGTTGATTGTTATCACAACAGTAATTATAGATAAAGTTTATGTTAAATATTTTTCTGGCTGTGTGCTGTACTATGATATAGCTGGTTCCAGCCGCGCCATTGCACTGACCTGGTTTATTCGTCATGCAGTACTTTGTTATTGTTATGTGCCTCACTTACTATCATTTTATGTTGCTGATTGATATTATAAAAACAATTATTCTGGGGTACAGTTAATGAGTAATACTCCTTTAGCTCAGTTATATGTTCTTCCCTACTGGTTTAGCTCTAAGAACGTAAGGTTCTGAATTGCCCTGTTATCCGGTTTCAACTACAACCGGGCCTGTTTTTTATATTTGGCCGTAGGTGTGCCAGCAGGCTCTGTATGCCATTACCTGCACTTTCCCCCACGTAGGATGCTCCACATTTTTAAAGGGTTTGGAGTGTTGGAGTTTTGATTAAACTCCTTAGTTTCTGAGCTTTGTGCTCTTCCATTTCTTGGTTCACACTGTAACTGTCCCTAATCCCTACATCCCCCCCTCCCGAGTTTTTTACCTATACTCTTGCCAACTGTTGGCCTATTCCTTCTCACTTTTCTGCGGAACACCCCCCACTCTCCTCTGCCCCTTTTCTCCATTAACAGTCTTAATGGTACTTCATTATAGATGTCACTCACAATCACATCCTTGAATGCTAAAGGTCTGAAAGATCATCAAAAGATCAATTTTGTTGAAATTTTTTAAGAAAAGTTGGTGTAACCTAGCCTTTCTGCAGGAAACTCATTTCCGTCATGACAAAGTTCCCATTGTCCGTAATAAGCAGTTTCAATTTAGCTACCATAGCACCTCCCCTGATTTCAAATCTAGAGGAGTCAGCATTCTCATAGATGGCTCACTACCCTGGTCTCTCACTTTGCTAAGAACATACCTGGATGGGCATTTTCTTATAGTTCAAGGCAAGGTGGGCGAACATTTTACACTTTTGTAAACATCTACCTCCCCAATACCAATCAATTGTTTCTGCTTGAACATGTGTTTACGCTGTTTTCTGAAATTGATACGCGAGTGCGGTCATCATTGGAGGTGACTTAAATTGAACGCTCACCCCATCCCCAAATGTCTCCAAGGCGCGTTCATACGTGCCCTATTCTTATCATAAAAATCATAAGTCCCTCTTGCATGACAACCAGCTAGTTGACATTTGGCATATACAACATCCTGGGGCCAGAGACTACACCTTTTATTCACCAATCCATAACACTTATTCTAGGCTTAAATTTTTTCTAGTGTCCCACAGCACCCTACCTTAAATACTTGATTCAGACATTGGTTTCCTTACCTTTTCTGATCATACCCCAGTTTCTATAGTGGTCATGATTGGAGTAAGGGCTTCCAAACCTAGTTCCTGGAGGCCTAATGATTCACTGCTTGAAACCCCTGATCTCACAGAAAAAATTGAGCAAAAGCTCAACTCTTTCTTTTCCTGCACTGAGGGGTCTACAGAAAGCACGCTTCTTGTCTGGGAAGCACATAAGTGCTTCATCAGGGGTGTGTTCATACAGCAGGGGAGTAGGCTTAGGAAACTTAAGTCAGAACGACTTGAAACTTTACTTCCACCAGCTGGAGATGACCCATAAACGACTTCCCACAGTAGACCTGGAGGCCCAACTACATGCCAAACATAGTCACATCAACTCCCTCTACAGGAAGAAGGCTAAATCTCAGCTGTGCAAATGCAAACATTTTTACTATGAGCACTCGCATCACTGCAGCAAGGCATTTGCTCGGGCACTCAAGTTTAAAAGAGAGGCTATGTTTTATTCCAAATATCAAGGCATCTACAGGTACGACTGCACACACGACCAGTGAAATTGCGCAGGCATTTAGTGAATTTTATAGTCAATTGTATAATTTGAAAGCAGGCCCAAAGACCAAAGCCACCTCAGATCGTTTAACCAAAATTCGTGAGTACCTCCATGCCTCTGACCTCCCAACTCTCCCATCAGAAACCGTTGAACTACTGGACAAGCTGATTTCCTTACTTGAATTGCAGTCAGCAATTAGACGTGCGGCCTCGGGGAAGACAGCAGGTACCGATGGCCTCACTTTAGCATATTATAGGACATTTTTCTCTATCATCGGGCCACGATTAGTTCAAGTCCTGAACGCACTGTCTCAAGGCCATGACCTCCCTCGAGATAAATTAACCACACATATATCGGTACTTTTGAAGCCTGACAAGGACCCCCAGCTCTTTGCTAGTTATCAGCCAATCTCCCTGCTTAATTGCGACTTAAAGTTGTTTGCTAGTATTTTGGCACACAGGCTGGCCCTGGTGCTGGGTGGTCCTATTCACCCCTACCAGAGAGGTTTTCTCCCCCTGCGGGAAGCCAGAGGTAACACATATGTACTCTAAACATAATTGACTGTCCACTCCCTTAGGTTCCCGCTCAATCTTTCTCTCCACAGACGCGAAGAAGGGGTTTGACAGGGTAGACTGGACATTTTTACAGGCCACCTTGGCGCACCTAGGCCTCCAAATGATCAAGAGAGGGACAAAATAGAAAAGAAAGAAAAAAAAGGGAGGCTTTTGTAATGCACTCAAACTCTCTAATATAAAACAGAAATTTTTATTGAATTATAAATGTTAAAATATGTACGATAAAAACAGTATTCAAATATTTGACATGGATTGTATCATAACACTTTCAGTACCATTCAAATTTTTGTACATCCAAAAACCAAATAGGAGTACAGGAATAAGAGAGGGTCTCTCTTCTAGATGCGTTTCACCTAATAAGGCTTCCATTTCTATAGGGGAGTGTGGGAGACCCCAAAGCAACACTAAAGGAAAAAACAACAAAAATTATGTTTGCAAATTAACCAAAAATTACAATGTTTTTATCAATCCAAAATCAGAACAAAGAAGAAATAGCTTCCAAAGTAATTATATTATCCTAAATTGATCACTTACAATTGGTGGTAAGCGTCAGCAATATTAAAATTCTATAAAAACAACAAATATAAGCTGCTGGGAATTAGCTGAATATCCAATTGGTTAGGTAGTTGTTGTATTCTGGTATAAACAGAAAACAACGTATACCCCAGGTTAGAAACCATCTGGTTGTACAAAAGGGATGTATCAGTAATGATGAGACTTACTTGGTATGGCTTGCAGATATTAAATTTGTCAAGTAAAATATTTGAATACTATTTTTATCTAACATATTTTAACATTTATAATTCAATAAAAATTTCTGTATTATATTAGACAGTCCCTTACGAAAGCTTCCCCTTTTTTTCTTTCTTTTCTATTTTGTCCCTCTCTAGATAATTTGGTTGAAGCCGGAGGCTAGGCACATTTTGGTGATTCCAAGGTCAATAATAACTTATCGGTGGATACCCCTGATTCCCTTCCTTTTGTGGTGAGGTGGGAAGCTGAATTGAATATGCAGTTCTGGAGAGCAGAGGGAGATGATGCTCCACTTCTGTCACAAAGCATCAATCTGTAACCGGTACCAAGAGACCAACTACAAATTGGCCACTCGCCGGTACCAGACACCAGTTAAACTGCCAAAGTTCTTCCCGGAGGCTAGGCACATTTTGGTGATTCCAAGGTCAATAATAACTTTCCCCTCCTGGAAACATTAACCTAACGGGGAATTGCACCTAGGCCTCCCACCACGATTGCTAGCTTGGATTGGGGCTCCGTACTCATCCCCTAGTGGTAGAGTGAGAATCAACTGTGCACTTCCACAATCATTTGCCATCACCAATGGGACGAGACAGGGTTGTCCCCTTACTTTTTGTTCTGTCTCTCAAACCTTTCTTGAAGCTAGTACGTTCTAACCCTGACATACAAGGAGTACGGATTGGGCAGTCCGTGCATTAAGTGGCGGCCTATGCAGAGGCCTTGCTCTTCTGTGTTGCCTCCCCAGTTACATCTCTATCAAACCTTCTACTGGAGTTCCGTAGGTTTGCTGATCTTTCTAATTATAAAATCAACCTGCAAAAGTCAGAGGCCTTGAGTATTATCCTTCCACGGGCTACTAAGGATGCGCTAGTTCCTTCAAATGGGCTACTAAATCCATTACATATTTGGGCACCCAGATCCCTGTGGACTTGTATGTTGTCGACCTTAACTTCCTGCCCTTGCTCAACCAAATTAGGAAGGATCTACAATGGTGGAAACAATTGGCCTTTACCTGGTTTTGGAAGTATAATGTGCTAATAATTATTGTGATGCCTTTATTGTTGTATGTACTGCAGGCCCTCCCGGTCCGTGTCCTGAACTATATTCTATTCAAGTTCAGATTGGAATTTACAAAATTTATCTGGCATTTATCTGGCTGGGCATGTAAATTTTGAGACTTCCTAAAGCTAGGGGAGGTATGGCCTACCCGAACCCCATATTTTACCAGCAAGCAGTCCATTTGTCCAGAATATTAGATTAGTGCACCAACGGTGATTCAAAGCAGTGGGTGGGTCTACAGGTTTGCCTGCTTTTCTGCCCCGATCGATTCTCTGGTCTGGGCACCAGCAGCGATTAAAGCCACCATGTCCCGCCACCCTTTGATCAGTGAGACCCCGAGAGTAGTTTCTAAATTCTTTTCCTCCCAGAAAATAAACACTTACCCATCTCTTCTTTCCTCGATTTTGGGCAACCCAGAGTTTCCTCCTGGACTCTCTGAGCCAATTTTCTGTTCCGTTCCATGCGCACAGAGGGCCTAAAGAGCTATGCATTTACTTAAAAATGAGGAATGGGTCCACCTGCCTACGCTGCAATCAGAGACTGCATTCCCTGACCCCTTGGCACCATATATAACTGTCGTATGTGTTACAGTCACTGCCAAAACCATGTACTTTTCATAGGTCCTTGCTACCTATAGAAATCCTTTGTATCACCAAACGTTCCCTAAGAAGCACGCTATCATTTGCATATCAAACGGTCCTATCGGTGGATACCCCTGATTCCCCTCCTTTTGTGGTGAAGTGGGAAGCTGAATTGAATATGCAGTTTTCTGGAGAGCAGAGGGAGATGATGCTCCACTTCTGTCACAAAGCATCAATCTGTAACCGGTACCAAGAGACCAACTACAAATTGGCCACTCGCTGGAACTAGACACCAGTTATACTGTCAAAGTTCTTCCCACAAACTGATGACTCTTGGTGGCGCTGTGGTTCAGCACGGGGCACACTATGGAAAATATTCTGGGACTGCCCTAAATTGGAGTCATTTTGGACCTCAGTAGCAGAGATAGTCTCTCAACTCACTGAGGTGGACTTTAGGGATAAAGCTGCTCTAGTGCTGCTTCATATTTTACAAATCTGTCAGATTTGTCACAGAAGGCACACAAGCGTTCTCTGCTGAGGCACCTGCTGAATGCAGGTAAAGCCTGCATTCCGGCCTGTTGGAAGAGTGATTCCCCCCAAACGGTAGGGCAGTGGTTGAGAAGGGTAGCTGACATTTACCACATGGAAGACATGGTCTTTACTGGCTCTAAGAGAACAGATAAATTTGCCCAGACATGGTATCACTGGATCAATTTCTACACTTCTGCAGAGTGCACCAGGAGGCTACAACTCCACACCTGACTACCTACGTTCGTTCGTGCTCAAGATTGTACCCTTTTTTTATTTGCTGATGTATTGAGTGTATGATAGCTGACGATACTGTTCAGAAACGCAACCCCCTTCCCGCCCTGTTACTCCCCCCTTTCCCTGTTATTCCATATAAAATGGAGATGCCTGGGTTCCTCTTACAGGTAAGATGTTGTCGCCATTGTGTTATTTAGATTTTTACTGTTGTATGTGTCACAATGTTCTTAACACTGTTTGATTTTTTGTATGAACCTTGCTATCTCTCAAAAAAAAAAAAAAACATTTAATGCATGTAAATACATATGCATTTTCATTATTACTATTTTACCTGAACTGGTTTGTGTGTGTGTGTGTGTGGGTGTGTGTGGGGTTAATCAAATAAGTTTATTGGTATGCATTGATGTGACTTTGTAATCCTCATTATTGTTAGTTTCATCTTTTGCTGCAATGTTTTTTTTGCTTGGTTTTACAGTTTCCGTTGTTTAGCAATTATTCATCATAAGTGCCTAAACAACCCTGATTCATTTTGTTATATCTTTGGCAGTTTCACCATTCCCAGTCAAATTGCCAACATTAGCACATTTGTAGAGCAAGCCTATTTAGCATATTTCAAACTTAAACTTAGTGATTAGGATAAGTCTTTGGCCCCTCATAAGGTGTGCAAACAGTGTGTCTAGGGTTTACAGATGTGGACAAAGGGAACACGTGATAAGATGCCATTTGGTATACCTATGGTTTGGCGAGAGCCAGGAGATCATTTCAGTGACTGTTACTTTTGTATAGTGAAAACTTCAGGATGTAACAGGAAAAATAAATGTAACATAGAGTATCCTAGTCTACCATTGGCTTTAAACCCAGTGGCTCATTTATATGAAATCCCAGTGCCGGTTTTCGTTACACTACCCTCTCCTGAAGAACAATATTATGGTGGTGAACTAGGTGACAACAACGAGAAAGAGTTTGAAATTTAAGAAGACTCTGTTCGTAAGGGATTTGATCAGCATGAGTTGAGTGATTTGGCACGTGGTTTGGGACTATCGAAGAAGGCTTCAGAACTCCTAGCATCAAGACTGTGTGGGAAAAACTTACTTGAAAAAGGAACAAAGGTATCGTACTTTTGAACCAGAGCAATTGCATTTCTTCAGTACTTTAGAACTGATAATAGCTTTGTGTATTGCCATAACATACCTGGTTTAATGGAGGAATTGGGAATTCCAATCTATAATTCAACTGAATGGTGACTATTCATCGATAGCTCAAAGCAGAGCCTAAAGTGTGTCCTCCTTCACAATGGCAAAATATTTTGGTCAGTCCCAATGGGCCATTCAGTTTCTCTTTATGAAGAATTTGCAGACATAAAGAGTCATTGAGTTGTTGCAGTATCACCAACACAATTGGGTCATCTGTGTTGACTTTAAAATGGTATGCTTCCTTCAGCAACGCGGATACACCAAGTATCCCTGTTATCTGTGCATGTGGGACAGCAGAGCTCGTGAGAGGCATTGGGTGGAATGGAATTGGCCTCCAAGATCTGCCCTAAAACCAGGTGATCAAATTATTCCCCATGATCCACTTGTTGATAGAAAGAATATTATATTCCCGCCTCTGCACATAAAACTTGGTCTGATGAAGCAGTTTGTTAAAGCTTTGCCAACTGAAGGAGACTGTTTCCAGTACCTCATTTTGGCATTTCATAGCCTGTCATTTTAAAAAATAAAGGCTAGTGTGTCTGATGGTCCACAGAATCGGCAGCTCATCAAAGATGAACATTTCATCAGGACAATGTCAGAAGTCGAAAAGAATGCTTGGTTATCATTTAAAGCCATTGTCAAGGACTTTCTTGGAAACACACAAGCAAATAATTACACAGAAATTGTCCAGAAACTCTTGGAGAGCTACAAAATGCTTGGTTGCAATGAGCATCAAGGTGCATTTTCTGCATAGCCATCTTTCTAACTTCCTGGAAAACCTTGGTGCAGTCAGTGATGAGCAAGGTGAACGATTCCACAAAGATTTGAAGGTCATGGAAGGACGATATCAGGGTAGATGGGATGTACATACGAGGGGGTGCTGAAAAAATTCCTGGCTTTGCCCCCTTCCAAATGAAATAGAAAATTGAGTGTGGGGGCATATGACAGCCTAATATCTTATGTATGTAACTGTGCAAATATCAGGTCTTTGCGATTCCTAAAACTGTTTTTCTTTTGAGAAGCTGTGATGGCAGAGGCACAAGCAAGTTTTACATTATTGGAGTTACAGGCCGTCATGAAGTTTTTGTTTCTCCAGGTAAAGTCAGCAAAGGACATTCACACTGATATGTCACAAACACTGGTGGAGAAGTGTCCTTCCTACAGCACTGTCAAAACCTTGATATCTCGTTTCAAGACTGGGCATTTCACCATTGAAGATGAGACCCGCAGTGGGGGCCCCCCAACCTCAACTGACCCGGCAACCTGCGATGCTGTCCATGAGCTGATTATTGAGGACCGCTGAATATCCACAAAAAAGATAGCCCAGATACTTGATATCTCACGGGAGAGTGTTTGTTATCACCACTATCCTAGACATGCGAAAGCTTTCAACGAAGTGGGTGCTGAAATGTTTGAACAGTTATCAGAAGTAGGAACGTGTTAAAGCATCCAAAGCCGTTTTGGCCAATTTTGGCTTTTTGGCTAGGTTAATGACTGAGGATGAAACCTGTCTCCACATCTATCAAAGGGATGGCGCCACAGCGGGTTCCTGTGGCCGAAGAAGTTCCAAACCCAGAAATCGGCCAAAAAAGACATGCCGTCCATTTTCTGGGACAAAGAGGGTATTCTGTTGATGGACTACCTACCTCATAGCTCTAGTATCACCGGACAGTATTATGCTAACCTCCTGGACCAGCTGAAGGAGACAATTAAGATGAAACGCTGTGGAAAGTTGACCAAAGGGATCCTTTTTTTGCAGGACAATACACCTGTGCACACGTCCAACGTTGTGGCTTCCAAATTGAACACCCGGGTTTCCAATTGGTCCACCATCCCCCCTTCTCACCTGACCTGGCCCCTTCGGACTAATATCTGTTCCTGAATTTGAAGAAACATCAGAAAGGGCAACGTTTTGAGGACATTTCTGACGTCTAAGATGCTGCTGAGAGCTGGTTTGCAACCCAACCAAAGGACTTTTATTTGAACGGTCTACAAAAGCTGCAACTACGCAGTTTCAGGGGGTAATATATTAAATAAATGTGTTTTTTCATAACTCTGACTCTCTTCTTTCTAGGCAAAGCCAGGAACTTCTCTGCACCTGTTCGTATGATGGCTGACTATTGTTGAAACATCCGGTGGGATTGTCCTAACACTGAACACTTCAAGAAAAGTCTTTATAATAAATTTTTACCTTAACTGCTTACCCAAATAATTTTCAAATGTTTTACTGTTAAAAAAATGTAACAATAAATCCTTTGCAAGAACAAAACAAATTTAAATAAACAGTACATTCAAGTTATTATTTCATTATTTTTTTTTCTGTATTAAAATTTGTATGCTTTTTGACAAAAATGGAGGGTACCCTGTATCGTAAAAACTGGATGTGATAGCAAAAAATGGGGTAATTTCTGGATTCACTACCCAAAAATTAGTAGAAAACAAGTGTAAGGTCTAACTAACAAAAAATGCATTCCCCAGTGTAAATATAGACGGACTCTATGAAAAATATTTGAAAAGCATATTAGTAAAATATACTATAACATACTTTTTTGTGAACGTTGGTTTCACGCATATGTATGTTCTTTTTCTAAACCTCATTTCCTACACGTCACTTACGTAATTTCTGCAATATTTTAACAATCACATCTGTTGTGTGTTTAGTCATCAACCACAGCTCTATGAATTATTGCATTGTTTCAGCATGTATGGAATCTTGCACTATGCGGTTATTCAAAGCGAATGATCGAAAATTGTAAATTGTCCATTCCCAATGACAGCTATCTGATATGCGTCTTAGATGCTTAAAGAGTGAGAGCAGAAGGTCACACTTCAAGTGTGGCTACAAAGTCTTTTTGTTGAGAAGCAGTTAACTTTTTTCTGCTCAAGTCACTGTAAAGATCTTTTACATTTTAAGTGTATTTTTGTATATGTAAATAACTGAGACTTTCAACAAGTTAGAGATAGATCGCTCTACAACATACTATAAAACCATTTTAAATGCATTAAGCATTTCCCCTCCACCGTACATTTTCTATCCTTTAATATAAAGATAAAATTCCATTCCTTCAATTTAACCAATAAATGTATTGTGTTATAAACATGACATATCAAGTTTGAGTTTAAAAAGCCTGTGCTCTGTTTATCTAGATATTGCTGCCATTTTGTGTGTATATATTATAGCTATTTTCCATAATGGTCTTTTGTACTGCTAACATGTCTGACTTCGTGTTTGGATTTTATTTGGTGAATTGTTATTAATATTTAATGCAAAAGCACTTAGCATTAGGAGTTTGACATTTTGTCTGACCTTAATCACCAAGAGGACCATGAGAGGTTTATTCAGTGGGAAGAGAACTGTTATTCTCTGACAGAAATGATGGGAAATAAGTAAACAGCCTTTTAAATCCTCACCAGAAATCAATATGGTTTAAAGATGATGGACGGTATTTTTTTTTTTTTTTTTGTTTTGCTACTTAAGGACTTCAACCTTTTACGGGAAAATATCTTCTCAAAGTGTCAGCATTTTTTCTTGTACCTACCCACACAATCATTATTGCAAATAGATCTCCTCACATCATTACTGTATAGAGGCTGATACATATAACTTGTCACAGTGAAGTGGAGAATGATAGTCTGCAGCAAAATTGAAATGATTTCTCTGTACAGTTTGAGAAATCGGTAATCTGTGCTACAAAATAGTTGCTTTTTAATCCTGAAATAGTTATTCAAAATGATATTGTATACGTTTACGTTTTTAGTATCACTTTACCAAACAAACCAAAATATATCATTACACATAACTGTAGATCATAATCTATTCATTGTATAGCCCATTGAGTATTTTTTTTAAATAACAAATGTTGGTGACTTTTCACACCTGTAATTTGTATATTATTGTTTCCCTGCTGAGGATACAATATTGCATTGTTATATATGTTAAGACACTTCACATGGGTTCTGGCCAATAACACTAAGGGCTTGTTCAGACTTGTATTTAAAAACGAGTGATGTCTACTGTTTCAATCAGCCTACTCTGCTGAACTAGAGTTCTGCAGACGGTTATCAGGCTAAAACGCTAGCTTTTGCAAATGTCTATGTAGGCGTTTTCAAAGGCTTACACAGACATTTTTTGGCGCTTTTAAAGGCTCTTTTTTTTACATTTTTTTAAACAAGAAGTTGAGCTGGTGACAGGAAAGAGAATAACTTCACTGCTCTTTACTTTCTGGTCTCACAGATGTGCTAGTAACTATTTCCCCTGAACTCCCGTGTTGGTGGACATTCCCTAATATTATTGTTATTAATAAACTGTATTTTTACAGTGCCAACATATCATGCAACAATGTACATTAAATAGGCATTGCAAATGACAGACAGACACAATCAATGACATCAAAAAAGGAGGAACAACAACAAATCACTGTCATTTTGAATGGTCAATTTACAATTTTCGAACCTTCGCTTTGAACAACCACAAGATTCTAACAATGCACCTGGCTGCTCTTTGTTCCTTATCTAGCTTTCCAAGGCACCTGGCTGCTTTCTAACAACATTTGGGCTACCAACGCACCTGGCTATTTTTTTTTAACCACATCTGGGCTACCAATGCACCTGGCAGTCCTTCCATTCATATCTGGCCTACCAATGCACTCGTCTGTTCTTTGTTCCTCATCTGGTTTAACAATGAGGATTGGATAATTGGATGTGGAGGCCTTGCTGCAGCGTTTGCACAGTGAGGTGGAATGACATGGTCCCAATTGGCTGCAGGACTAGGTGAATGCTGTGCTGTGTGGAGGTGCCCCAACCTTGGCTTCTGGGTGATCAGTGAAATTGTGGCCTCGAAGTGCGCCCTCTGGAGTCCCTATAACCTCACCCCAGGGCTCAGGTGTCATGTTGGGAGCTCCAACAGGTACACTCTAGGTATTTTTGCTGGGGTCCTGCCATTTCCAATCTTTTGTACCATAGCATGGGAGGCTGCAAAGACATTACCCTTGTGGTGTGTTGTTGTTTGTTAATATAGAAAAGGGGGCTGGGTAGGTGGGAGGGTCTTTTGCTGCGTTGAAAGAGTGGGGGTGTCAGTATCTAGGCTTCACAAGTCAAATCACCTGCACATGCTGAGGCAAGTGAAGTTAATTTAGTTTCAGGCAAAAAGGTAAGGGTAAGGCTACTGCACACAGCAGTGTGTCTCAGAGAAGTTAAAGCTGATGGTGGGCAGATGGAAGCAGATAGGAAATAGAAGTAACAGTAGTGGGTTATGGTAATATTATAGTAAAGTTACAGTTGTTTGATGATGCCTGGCAAAAGAAAGGTATACAAATACAATCAATATCTAAATAGTTAAATACACTCCATCTATGTGCTTTTACCACAATTTTGCCCCATCCCCAAGGAGCCATATATGTTTATTTTAATATTAAAAAAAATTGGGGATGAATAATAAAATGATTTTAATGTGTATGTACAATTGATGTGGTATGTAGTGTTGGTGTTCGAATTCGGGTTGTCTTTATATTCAACCCGAATATGGCTGTTCGAATTCGGATAGACCCGACCCGAAAAACACAGAATTCGTGTGTAAAAAAATTTGTGTGTAGAAAAATGTGTTAAAAAAAAACATTAATGTTAAAGTAATTTATTGAATGTGTGTGATTTGTGTAACTAACTTTTATTGTTTTACAGGTTATCCCACAATGACAGGATGAATCCCACCACTGCACAGCCGTGGTAATCCTCCTGTCAGTATGGGATCCCCAGGCACTGGAGGGTAAATGGAGACTAGAGGTGAATAAATGGGGAGACTTGTCCCCATTTAGCCTCTAGTGTCGGGGATCTTATCAATGAATGTGGCCGCATTCATTGAGAACAGTGTGCGATCGGCGGCACTACAGGTTAATTAACCTCCAGTGCCGGAGATCTTCTCAATGAATGCGATCCCCGGCACTAAAGGTTACCCCCCCCTAGCGGTAATCCCGAGTGTGACTTGGGGTGGAATCCACTTGCAAACAGCGGTAACCCTGAGTCACACTCGGGGTAAGTTTAAAAGCCCCACTTACCTGCGCCTCGCGCTCCAGCGGCGATCCAATGATTCCGTTGGGGGGCTTGGCCGGGCGGGAAATTTAAAAGCATATTACCAAATAATCTGCTTTTAAATGCAGCCCAGGTCCCAGCCACGTCACTGCGCCTATTATCAGTTAGATGCAATGCACTATGCATGACTTCTGCATTAAAAATCACTAGTAATGCGATCAGGAATAGTAAATTCCAGGGGTAATGCCAGCGGGAAATCGCCGCTGCCATCACCCCCGGAATTTACTATTGCTGATCGCATCACCCAAAAGATGTGATGCTCGCATCCTCTTGGTGATGTGAGCACCAATAGCTGCTGGTGGATCTAGGTGACATCTCCTGGGTGATGCGGTGGAGTGATGAATTCTGGGGGCGGGAAAATTTAAAAGCAAATTACTGTGTAATCTGCTTTTAAATATTTTTTTTAAAGTAATATACACAAAAAACATGTAATAAAAGTATAAATACACCTTTTAGTGCACCAAACATAATTGCCAAGTGCCCTGATTTACATTTTGCCCGCTATTAGCCCTGACCTTGATCTGACTCTTGTTGAACTTTTTGTGGCTTATAAATCACTTCCTGAATGTATCATTTGATCACTTTGTCTTTGACTTTGACCTTGAATCTTCCTGACTGAATACTGGAGACTTGACCACATGGTATCCAAAAGGTATCTCGCCGCAAGAGCTGTTTTGGATGAAAATTGAGGCTGAATGTGACAACCCCCTGACATACCAGAAGTTGTTTTTGACTCGATGAAGTTATTGAAAAATTTGTTACAGAGACAAACAGGTAAGCTGCTCTGTGTTTGCTAAGAACATAACCTAAAATACCTTTTTTATTTTATGCAGGTACACTGGACAACAACAAGGTGCTCCACACCTGATGCAGAAAGTGGGAACCTGTGAGCAAGGATGACAGTTGGCTGTTTTTAGGCTTGGTGATCCTGCAGGGAGTTGTGGGAAAACCCGTGCAGAAGTGGTACTGGTCCAAGAACAAAATGCTTGCCACTCTATTCTTTGGCACAGTCATGTCAGAATACCAATTTTCCCTCATCATGAAGTACCTGCCCTTCGCAAACAATGAAGAATTTGATGGGACTACCCATCCTGCACTAAAACTAAAAAAAATTCCAGGAGACCTATGTGCCAGACAGAGACATCAGTATTGACAAAAGTCTAATGGCTTACAAGGGGAGGTTTAGCTGGATGCAGTACCTTGCGTCAAAGAGGGTACGATGGCGTGAGGGTGGCGTGAAAACGTATATGTTGTGCGAATCCTCATCTGGCTACGTTTGGAGTACTTTACACTGAAAAAGGGACACAGTTCAACCCCAGATACAGCCATTATGGATTGGCAACATCTTCAGTGCTATCCCTCATTAAGCCATTGCTAGGTCAGGCATATTGTGTCACAACTGACAATTTCTACATATCTCCTCAGTTCCTTCTGCAACACAGAACAGATGCCTATGGAACCATTAGGGCTAACCGGCGCAACCTGCCATCAATGTTTGCTAAAGGGAAGCTGAAGACAGGAGAAATTGTTGTCTGGCAGAAAGTAAAGATGATGGCCCTGAGATGGCGTGACACAAAAGATGTGTGCCTGATGAGTACTTTCCATGATGCCTCCACCATTCTGGTACACACAAAACGTGGGAAAGAAGTGATGAAGCCACAGGTGGTCATTGACTACAACAACACCATGGTTGGATCGACACAGCTAAGCAAGCAATGACATTCTACCCAGCCATGAGGAAACAGCAAAGGAAGTACTACAAGAAGTTTTTCATGCATCTAGTTGAGCAGTGTCTAAAGAATGCCTACATTCAGTACAGAAAAAATAGTCTGAGGCCTGTGAATTATTCTGACTTCATTTTGCAAGTTTCCAAAGGCATAATCAAGAACCACCAAACACCATCAGTGGCTATGATAAGACCTGGACGTTGTGCTTCCACCGTTGTCAACCCAGAATGCCTGACTGGTCGTCACTTCATTGAATACATCCCATCAACCCAGAAAAAGGCAGCACCTACAAGGATGTGTGTGGTTTGCTACTCAAAGACCAATGACAGAGGAAGGAAGATCAGTAAGGAAACCAGGTTCTACTGTCCTCACTGTGATGTTGGACTTTGTGCAGCACCCTGCTTCAAAATCTACCACACCCGGGATGTCTACTAAAAACATTTTTTTTTTCTAAAATTAACAGTTTCTCACAGTCCCGAAAAATAACCCATATTTTTCCACTATTGACTTTAATGGTGTTCGAATTCGGCATTTGATCACCCGAACAAAATCTCCCCATTCGATCAAATAGCTGTCGAATCGAATAGTGAGATATTCGACCAACTCTAGTGGTATGTTAATCAATAAATGTTTCAATTAATTGAAAAATTGTTTTTCAGTTTTTCACATTCTTAAAGTCCCTTTTTTAATAATAAAATAAAGGTATACAAATAGAAAACACAGCTCAGAGATGAAGCTTCTAAATTTGGTAAAGGCTGTCATTCTAAGAGCAAAACATAGCAACCCGAAAAGGTAACAAATGGAAAAATACTAACAATGTTGTAAAAGATAAATTATGTTATAAATAGAAAAAAAGGCCAAATGGAGTAAAATATATCATTGCTAGTTTAATAAAATGTTCTCTCACTCTTAAGGCAATGGCATCAAAGTCTTTAAAAATTGAGCTTGTTTCTCACCTTAATTATGTTGTTGGATAAGCTGGTGATCCTCTCTCAAAATGTGCAGGGTTTAAACTCCCCCAACAAACAGAGGAAAGCATTTAATTATTATTCCTGCAGGCATTTTGGGCCTACAAGAGACAAGATTTTCTACCTCGTCATGTCCAAAATATTTCCATAAAAATTTTTTTGCAAATATTCCAATCAGGTTTTCAAGAAAAAAAGAGAGGGGTGATGATTGCATTCCAAAGATCCTGTCCCCTTTAGTTGCGAGTTGGAGAAAATCTATGATTTTGATGTTACCCTGGTTAACTGCTATGTACCCAATACTCTAATACCCAATACTAGTTTTTTTTAACCATTTATTTACCATTATAGAAAAACACACAAAGGGCACCCTGTTGGTGATGGCAGATTCTAACATGATTGTAGATCCAAAACTGGATCATTCCCTTATACTCGAAGCTCATAACAATAATATATTCTAAACTAACAAAAGTCACTACAGCATCAAAACACTCCTACGCATTCCTATGGGGTAGAGACCTGAGAATGGTTCACTAACTGATTCTAGAGGCTGATCGGCTCCTGATTCAGTCCTGCACTGCTATTGGCTGCTGGGACTTTAAAGCCTCAATTCTTTAAGGTCCTTTGTATGCACCAGTTGCTTTCAACTTCTCTCCCTTGGGAATTCCCTAAGGCACAACTTCTTTGGAATCAAGTGACTCCCGTATTTGTCCTCTTATATGTTTAAAAATCCAAGGATACGTGTGATAAAGAAATTGGAACATATTACTTCAAATACACTTCCTTTTTATTGGCACACCATCCTCCTAATAAACCAAACACTGATCTTATATTGTACAGCTCACTTTTTTCAGATGTCTATATATATATTTAGTTCTTTCAATGTTTACATTTTATTTCTGTCACACTTACCTCTTTCTCTCTAAAGCGAAGGCATCTCTCCCCTGCGCATGCGGGCAGTTCTGACTCTGGGCATGCTAAGGCTACCAAGCTATATCAGTTACGTCCAACCCCCTGGCCAATCAGAAAATATTCTTTTAATCATCTCTGGCTATTTAGCTAGCTCAGACACAGTACTCAGTGTTTGTGCAGTGTGTCTCCACTAGTGTCAAGCCCCTAGATTCTGAGCTAGTTCCTGAACACCTGTTGCTTGGTTCAGTGTTTCCTCTGTCCAACTCCTGCGTTAACCCCTTGTTGCCCAGTCTGTTTTTTCCAGTCCATTCCCTTGCCCAGTGCTGTTCCAGTGTTCCTCTCTATGGATATTCCTGTGTCACCTACGCCACTTGTTGCTTCTGGTGTCTCCTGTGGCCCCTGTGTCACTGGCGTTTATTTCCTAGATCCGTGGTATCTGACCTCTGACTTGTGACCTGACCTGACCTCTTTTGCTTGCTTTCTAGGGCTCAAACCACCTTTGTGCAAGCCATAGCACCCCTAGTGGCAGTGTCTCCCCCAGCGTGACATTTTCAGGTACCCTCGATAATACCCCTAAATAAGTCAGTAGGCGAAACGTGTCGGGTGAGAAGTGTCTAGTGATTTTTTTCTTTAAACAAATTGAAGCTAATACAGAATCCAATGTATATCAAATTGTCACATACCCCAGATGTTTGAATGGGTCTGGATCCATTAAAATAATGTACACCTTGTATGTATATATTTAACAAATGTTTATTGGTTCTTTTGTAACTTTATACATGTATACAACCAATACAAGTCAAATTGCCAACCAGAAAAACCCATCTCTCTTCTCTCATTTGTATTTATCATATAGCTTCATGCTAGTGTTTGCCTATTTTAAATGTATATCCCCTGCAATTGCGTTGCTTTACAGTTTGCTGTTCCCTTTTCAATTGAGAGCCATCTGTTTCCTAATCACTTTTCTGCTAGCCATTCTGAAATGGTTATGGCCCTTGAGGATTGACCTTAATTATGTAACACTGCTACATTTATAAAATTAATAATCTAAAATGACCTGGATCTCAAGGCTTATCATGATATATTTTTGTTTATTCTAAAATTCTTAAGTGTAGCTTATATTTATGCTATCGCTGGGGAGACTAATGAAGGTATATTGTGGTGCTTGCACTGGAAAATGTTTCCCAAATCTTCAAAAGCAGGCTGCTCTGGCAGACAAAACTCCAACACTTTTAGCTAGTGTTCAAAGATGGGGATGAGCCCCATTCCAACAAATGCCTGAAAGCCCACATCTCTAGTTGATTCATACAAGCAGCAGTTTGTGCATTTTTTTGCCAATAACAAAGTCTCTGTATTACAATAAAGCTATAGGAAATAGACTGAGTTTGATGTAACTCACAATATACATAAATTAAATTGTTAGCAAATTCAGTATAGTAATACGTATAATTTTATTGCCACTTTAAACGTTTTGAAAGGCCTACTGGCCTTTTATATACTCAAAGAAAGTTACATTCTTCCTAACCTTAACAAAATCTTGTTCTTCACTATATTAGTAGTCCTCTGCTTGTATGTTAAATGGTAGAACAGAAATATATTTAAAAATCATGACTACAAGCAGTATGAAAAGACAAGCTCCAGGAAACTAGAATAACAAATAGGATAAGTGGGAATGTATTTATATTGCATAAAACAAAAGGAAATCACTATCGGTGGGAAAGGATATCATACTGTATGTCATATATTTATATATACACCTCTATAAAGACTGCTATGCAAAAAAAAAATTTATTGAACACATCAGCAACAGAGTATTTGTTTCTGGTTTAATTTTTTTCTCTTTCTTTTACATACACTCTTCAGTAGCTCTAACAACAAGAACATTAATCACACTGTAGTGTTTTCTATATTCATAAAAACATATTTTGTGATAATATCCATTCTCGCTTAGCGGAAAAGACTCAAGCCAATAAGCTGAATTGTAGTGCATATTTAAGTTTAGCTTACAAAGTGTGTTGAAATGTACCTACGTACGGTATTATGTTTGTAGCAAGGCAATGTTGTATTGATGTTTTGTTGGTATTAGTTTACTCACACATCTATGTTTTATTGAAAAATATCTTAAGTGTTCTAATCCAAGAAAACATGCATAACCAGCAACTCAACCTATGATATTTGTAATTTGTTCATTCGGGCACGTTGTTATTAGAATGAGCAAATCATATAAAATCCACTCCTTCAATGATTTGGGGTAGACATTGCATTTCAATCTATTTTGTGGCAAAAAAAAACCAAAAAACATCAAGCCATTAATATCAGCAGTTTTAAGTTTATGCATTCTCAAAAGGTTTTTTCTTACTGATGTTATAGATGTTCTTAAACTAATGCTTTTTTATCTATATCTGTGCAAGTGTGATTCATTGAACAACTTTCACTAGACCACATGCACACAAGGAAGATGTGTGTAACACTAATAAAAGTGGAAACCGAAATTTAAATTCTAAAGATCAAAATGCACAGTCCCATACATGATCCACAAGTACAGCCAAAATTATTTATCCAGGAAGACTTGTAGAAATAATGAATAATGAATATTATAATGAATAATGTTTTCCAAGGGGGATACTTAGGCTGAACACATCTGATATTTCCCCCCTTTTAAATAAATCTTTAAAAATGATCATAACTATATTTATTCACGTCACCCTCTTCTGAGGAGGCTCCTTACAACCTATCAAACTCTTCTGCTCCAGGCACTTTGTACACGCCCTAGTGTGCCCTGACAGGCTTGACAGGTGAAGCCATCTTAAAGGGGCAGAGGTTATATTAGCCTTGGCTATCCAATTGAACATGCCAATGAACTTGGCGTTGTGACTTTCCACCAGCTCCTTAGCATTTGGGACTCACCCTAGTGTGTGCATAGCCTGTACCTCACTCTAACTTTCTGCCTGATTACCGAGGCTGTCTTGCCTGCCGCCCGCTCTGACCTGGCCCTATCTACTCTGGCCATTGTACATTTTTTAAGTTTTGATATCCTATCCTCTGGACTTTTTCCCATTCCCTATTATCCTGGGAATACTATGGTTGCAGCCATATAATCTATGTATTAATGGTCCACTGAAGAGGTGTCTTTCCCTCTGATTATTGTTAACAGTTCTATCTTACCTAGTCATCTCCTTGGTTTAGACATAGAGAAAATAGAACACATCCCACCTGCTTACCAAGACTGACACACTCCCTTTCTTACTGCATTTATAACCTGCAAATTGAATTCTTGCCTAATGGCTGGAATTCCATTTTTTTGTAACCTTAACCCCTTTCTGAACCCAAGTTTGTTACTTTTTAAAAGAATACATTGATGAGTATGTTATGAAATGGTTCTCCCAACCCTGCAAATCCACGAAAAAAAAAAAGATGGCACCCTTTGCTCTTGTGTGGACTACTCAATCACAGGTCACAATCTTGAACCATTATCTACACCCTCTCATACCAGAACTTCTGCAAAGGTTGAGATTTATTAAGGTCTTCTCTGAGTTAGATTTGCACCTATAATTTCATAAGAATTCGAGAAGAGCATGAATGGAAGTTGGCATTGTTGTTATGCCCTTTGGCATCTGTAATATCCCTGTTACTTTTTAACATTTTGTAAATAATAATAATAAAAGTATTGAAAGAATGGGAGGCTTAAGAGAGAACTGGTGGAAGGAATTTTTTTGTGATAATACAATCCCTTGCTTGGGATATTTGCCAACCCTGAAAATGTAATATTCATACATAAAGACATTTTAACCAATCCATAACTTATTGTAAAAACAAGCAATATTTTTGGCAGCTACTTGGTGATTTGACTGTATCTGAAAGTAGCGTAAGACAGTTATCAAACCAAATGTGTGAGGAACACAAAAAAGTGCGATTGTTTGGCACGCAGCTATGTCACCCGACGCGTTTTGCCCTTTGTGGGCTTCCTCAGGGGTATCTGTGTGCTTATAATACGGGTTTGCATATGATCTAGGTATATCTATCAAACATAAAGAAATATTAATATATTATCATAATATGTTCTACTATAAATTATACATACATATATCATATAAGGTATATATATATATATATATATATATATATATATATACAAATCCAAAACATATAAATACAGAATAATCAATGAATAATTGTATTTGTGGCTCTGATGCCTATGATAACATATCAAATGAATATACAAACTAGATCTATTTTGATTTAGTATCATTTAATCAGTCCTAATCAGCTATTTATGTAGTATTCAAGGAGGAATTTAAGGTTATGGTAACTTAGCTTAAAGCCACAAAGCTTTTTGTATGTCATCCTATTCATTACACAGAACTTGGCAGTGACCAGGAACTTTATCTTGTCACGCTACTATTACTACAGACACAAGCGGCGGCTGTAGCTCGTCTCTGTCACTCTGCTACACCCTAGGATCAGGTAAAAAAAACTCTTTCTTTGAGTATATTTTAACTTTATACCTAAATGACCAGCAGATAACAAACCTCTTTTGTATGTCACCTTTATCAATACATAGAAATGGGAAAAGATCCATGATCCCTCTCTCGTCAGCATTTCTGACAAGATGAGAGTAAGCTGCAATGACAGCCCCAATGGTTATGTTTATACATACCCTTATGATCAGGTAATAACTCTCCTTAATAATAAAATATTCAATAATATTAGTAATAAATATATCATAATCTAGAACACCTACCTACCTAAACTTTCACTTGGAACCAATATCCATGACATATTTTCAACTAGTAGAGCTCTGGGAATCCCCCTGTCAGTGAGCGATACCCGGGCACTACAGGTCAGAATGATGGCAAGCCCTCATTCTGACCTGTAGTGCCCGGGGATCTTTCACTGAGAGGAGGATTCTCATGGCTCCATTCATAAATGCAGCGACGGTAATCCTCCTTTCAGAGTGAGTCATGTGGCTTGCGTTTATGAATGAATCAGAGGATTTTTCCTGGATAGAGAAACTCCATTCAGTAACACATACTACAGGGCTATCGGGAGCGAAGCTGTCAATTTAATAAATTCGCTCGCTCATCCCTTATCATAGGCACCTACAAATAGAATTATTCAATAATTATTCTGTACTTATGTTTTGGACTTGTTGATATGTATGGGATTTGAAGTAGTTTTGTACACCTTGCTTGCGTAAAGATTTCTGATGTACTTATGTATATATATATATCACGAAATGTAATTCGCCTTATATGATATATGTATGTATACTTTATGGTAGAATATGATATGAAAATATAATAATATTTCTTTGTTTCATAAATATACCTAGATCATATGCAAACCCATAATATAGGCGCACAGCTACCCCTGAGGAAGCCCACAAAGGGCAAAATGCCTCAGGTAACAAGGCTGCATCCAAAACCGTTGCACTTTTTCATGTTCCTCACACATTTGGTTTGCTAACTGTCTTAAGCTACTTTCAGATACAGTCAAATCACCAGTAGGTTACTTATGTCTAGTAAGCAGTAACTGAACCTCAAGGAATGAGGTTGTACCAATTAGTAATTGTATATTTGCCAACAAATATTGTTTGTTTTTACAATATGTTATGGATTGGTTAAAATACAAGAATATGTTTGCCAACAAAAAACCTGCCTGTCAGTTGTCTTTATGTATGAATAATATTAATAAAAGTTTTTCTTGAAGAGTTCCACGTTATCTATCTTATTCTTTTGCCATCTTTGGAGGAACATAGAGTTCATGTCAGGAAAGGTTCTGGGCCACCTCTGAATCCATAGGTTATCCGCCTAGCTTAAAAGGTGTGAATTTTAGAAGAACACTATCCAGTTTCTAGGCCTGACCAAATCCATACAGGGAAAAGCCATGAGTCCTTAAAGGATATCCATGGTGTTAAATGGCTCCTATGATTATTAAGGACAATTTTAGTTTTTTGCCAACTTCTTCAGAAAATTCATAAAGGACTTTCAGCCATTGTGGCCCTCTTACACAGCTCAAAGCTTGCATATTTCCATTTCCTTGGACATTCGGGGTTCAGTTAGCCTTCCACAGGTTGAATTCTCTATTCACACCAGCTTCCATCTTGAAGTATCGAAACCCATCTCCACACTTTATTTTGGAAGTGGATGCCTCTAACTCTGCTCTGATCGTGTCCCAGCATCTGGGGCCCAAAGCTTTATTACATCCTGCCTCATTCTTCTCTTGAAAGTTGAGCTCCACAGAGAGGATCTATGACACTATTAGGCATTACATTGACTTTTAAATAGTGGTATTTTTAAGTATTATATTAGTGGTATAGAGGGAGTTGTGCATTAAATCCTCATTTTTACTGACCATGAGAATTTGGAGTATCTGAGGAGGGTTAGGAGACTGAAACCTTGACAAACTTGGGCTCACTTTTTCTCCTTGATTTGCATGTATTGTTCTATCCCGGAGCAAAAAAATACTAAAGTTAACACCCTATCCTATATATTTTCAGAGGACCAAACACCTCCTAATACTATTCAATCTGTGAAGATCTTTCTAATGATTCAGACTGATCTCACTGGCCAAATCAAGAAGGCCTCATGTACTCACCCACCAATCCAGGACAGGACAGGACAGGACAGATGGTCTGTGGATTCATAAAGGGAAGATCCTTGTTCCTGAGGTACTCCAACTTTCCATTCTTGGGTCCTATCATGACAAGTCTTTGGGGGGTCACATTGGAGTCTCCAAAACCTTGAATCCTTTACAGTGAACTTTTTGGTGTCCAGAGCTCTCAGTGGAAGGCAGGGCATTTGTCACTTCATCTTTAACCTGTGCCTGCTCCAAGAAAAATAGGACCCTTGGAGTTTCATAAGCATTTGCCGAATCCCCACCCATCCCTGGAACATGTTGTAAATGAACTTTATAGTTTACCTTCCTCCTTTGGGTAACTATAATTCATTTTTTTTAAACAATTTTTGCAAGAACTCTGCAAAAGGTTTCAGATATGGTCCTCACTTTCTTCTGCCTATCATCCCAGAACAATGGTCAGACAGAGAGAACTGTAAGGAATGACACATCACACAATTCCACACATCAACTTTGCTTTAGGCAAAAATAAAAAATGTTCTTCGCTCACAGGGTTGGTGTACAATAAAATAACCATAAACAAAAAATACAGGCAGAACAAATCACCCCAAATATATTAAAACAATTCACACAATGTATTATAACAATTCTAAAAAACAACAAAAAAAGCTCTCATATCACTTTAATGTTTAGTATGTATCTCAATTCTTGCTTGATGCGAAAAAGCTGCTTTTTCAGATTAATTGAGATCTAAATACATACATGGTACAAACACATATATAATACATTATTAATAATCAAAATCAGTCTTTAACAATGATATAATATATCTTCATTTCTACTTACATGGTAAAAATCAGTGTTACGTCTTATCTTAACAGCCTTCTCAACATTTTTTGGAGTTGACAAAATACCAGGTCAATGAGAACAGAAACTCAAATCCCCTTACGGTGCAGCTCAGTACTACAACAAATTGGATAGTAATAAAAATCTTTTATGGTCAAATGTACATCTTTGACAATAATAGCAAATACTGAGAATTTAGACAGAACAATCCAAGTCTACCTACTTCCACTAAAGTGCAAGTGCTTATCATAAGTTATGTATAATAATCAATACCAATGTATAATGTGATATAACTTTCAATTCTGCTGCACAGTGTGTCCAATTAATGAACACATTAATGACTAAACAATCAGTGGTTTACTCCAAACCCATATTTAGTTCACTCTGTAAATATTAACCCAAAATACAAAAAACTCATACTTAAAAACAAATGGTGGTATCAGCCATACCCATTACAAAATAAGATTAATATTAATAAGTTTTATATCCAAAACCAACATGATACTTAAAAATTATTAAAATAAATTCATATTTAAATAAACTCATACCATTTAAAAACTAATTCCAATTGATTGTTCAAGATCTTTCCTCGTCTGTTCTGTAGAACTATTCATAATAGACATTCAACCACCACCTAAACAATACCTTTAATTAATTAATTATTTACTTCTCCTTATTAATTAATTTTACATTCACAAACTGTTATATTTTCAAAGCCAACATGATACTTAGATATGAAAAGTCCATTAAATATAACAAACTCATCATTAAAAACTCACCAAAATTGATTGTTTGGAGCAAGGGTGCCCAACCTATGGCCTGCGAGCTGCCAGACCCAGCCCCCTTCATTCCTTCTCTGCTCTCTCTGCTCGTTGTTTTGCGGGGGATGGGGGGCGCATCTCTTATGTTTCTCCATGGGATCGTGCTGCCAGGAGAGGGAGTGGCTCCTCGTCCACCTTGTACTGTGAGATTATCCCAGCAGCAGCATGAATGCTTTGTCTGTGTCCATGGAGCATGTTGGGGACCCCCTGGGGGGCAATAAACATTATTGTACTGCCAAATGACCTTGCGCCTTAAAGTTCACAAAACTTAAAGGATGTTGACGGTAAGGTTTTGGTGCGGGTACCCCTTCCTCGTGCCATGGAACCCTGGCTTGGGGGAGACACTCAGTACCGCTCACTGCCACCTGCAGTCAAATCTGCAGACACTGCGGTGCAAGCGATTGAGCAGCTGGCGAATTGCCTGTTACACATAGCTGGACACCTACATTCTGTGAACCCAAATTTCTTTGGAACAGAGGAATGTTCGCAATTAGAAATGTGGGAGCCAGTAGGGAACTCCTTTCGTTCCACCCCAACCCATCAAATTCTTGCATACCCTATCACACATAGCTATTCCCTTTCTCTCTATGAACCCCAATTTCTCTGTAAGAAAAGGGACTGCAAGTGCAAGACTCTTGTGGCCAATTCCCCATAAATTTCATCACTATGTTCTTTAAATGCCAATTTCTCCCAAAAGGGGAGCTATAGGTTTATTAAAATGTATGATAAGTGGAGGATTCTTCTGGCTAACTCCACCTAAAAGTTTATTGCTGCAGTGCCATCACAAGATAAGCTGTTATACCATGCTACCCTGTCACACATATCTGGCCACTTACCATCTGTGAACCCTAATTTCTCAGGAACAGGGAGATGTAGGGGTCTGAAAATGTAGTAGTAATAACGTGTACCCCTTGGCTATCTGTCACATGAATTGCATTTCTCTGGAAGTATCCATCGCAGAGATTCTTGATTTGTCATCTATTTTATTTGGTGCATGTATGTTAAGGTGACTAGAAACATTTCAATTTAATTTATTTTAAATAAAAAATATTCTAGTTTTAAACATACATCCCTAATGTTTATTTGCATTGTGGCCCACAAGTTTTATCCCAATGTCAACAGCAGCCCCCAGGTGAAAAAAGGTTGAGCACCACTGGTTTAGAGCATTTTCAGCTCATGCCAATGTATACAACACATTCAAAAGCTTATCCATACTTTCATTATTGAACCATCCTCATCAGATGTAAAAGCCGATTGTACTTATCCAATGGATAATAAGTTGCTGCCTCTTTTCGCTGGAGGAGATCCGAGCACCTGCTGCCAGCTTCTATAAATGTCAACTACAAATGACAGGGTCCTCGTAGAAAAGATTCGCTTCACCCCTGGAAATGACGTAACTGGAAGTGACATATCCAGAGACCACAAAAGTGATGTTTCCAGAAAAAATAGAAGTGACATCTCCGGAAAAACCAGAAGTCATGTCTATGAAAAAAATGTAAGTCATGTTTCTGGAAAAAATGAGTCATGTTTTTGGATAAACAAAATCACATGAAGGGCCTTGCAGAGGAAATGCTGGCGTCTAGAGCGCAAACATGACCCAAGGACCTAGTGGATACTGGTACAGTCTAATTGTACATGCATGGGGCTTTGCGCTCCAGCAGTCACGGAGGTAATTTACAATACAATATATACAATACAATATATGTGTAAAAAAATAAAATAAGGCTTGAATATCAACATAAAACATATTTAATACATTTCTTAAAAAAAAAAAAAAAAAAAAAAAAAAAATTTAAACTATATAAAAAAAGCAAGGGGGGGGGGGGGGGGGGGGGAGCGTAGCATTTAGTTTCATTATCTATTTAGCCTCTTTCTGCAATAATAATTTATCAAAATCACCTCCCCTAACATCAGGAAACACTCTTTCTAAAGCAATTAATTCTAACATCCTCCACACAGTATTGATGAAAAATACAAATATGATAACTTGTAGCTACTCGTCTATTTTTTATGTTATAAATGTGCTCACATATTTGTTTCGAAAAGGGTCTTTTTGTTTTGCCCACAAAAAAATTTTGCCGCATTTGCAAAAAGCCAAATAGATCACACCTGATGTACCACAATTTACAAAATCAATAATTAGAGGAACAATATCAACAGAATCATCAGAAAACATCAGTATTTGATGTATCCACCTACATTGATTACAGATTCCACTTTTAAATGTACTTCTTTGAGTTTTTTATCTCTTTTTGTGTTAGAGAAATTACTTTTCACCTCCTTATCTTTAACAGATGGTAATTATCCTATATGTGATTTTTGGGTATGGATCTATAAATTTGCTGATTATTAAGTCTGATAATAGTAGTGACCAAAAGTGCTGGCAAATTTTCTGTAAACATTGATGTTGTCGGGAGTACCTATTAAAGAACTTACTTTTTCACTTTGGGTGGATTCTTTCATTAAGGTAAATATCACCTGGGAACGTGTCCTTTGCTTAGTATGCCTTCTTTAATGTTTTTTTACTATAGCCACTTGCCAGTAGTCTATATTGCAAATTCCTAGCTTCCGTTTCAAAGTCAGTCTCATTAGTACACTTTCTCCTAATCCTCAGGTTTTCTGAAAAGGGTATACTGTTGTATAAAGGTTTAGAAAGTCCGCTGGCTGCTGAAAGTATTGTGTTACCTGCAGTAGGTTTACGGTAAAAAGTCGAGTAAAGCGTTCCATCTGAATTAGTTTTAAACTCAACATCCAAAAAGGGAATAGATGAATAATTGAAATGGGAAATACATTTTAAATTGTAAGAATTTTCTGGAAATTCAGCTATAAATTCTTTTAAAAGACTTTCAGCGCCATTCCATATAATGAATACATCATTCATGTACTTTCACCATAGCAATATATAGCGATGGTACATAAATCTTCATCTGAAAACAAGTCTTTCTCCCAACCTCCTAGGTACAGTTTGGCATATGTGGGGGGCACACTTACTCTCCATCACCACACCCTGCACCTGGAGGTATGTGACATCATCGTTTGTAAACACATTTCAATGTTTTTTAACAGTGATAACCTAAAATCGTTCAATTTTTGCAAAATGTGTTTTTCTCAACAAAAAGTGTCTTCTCAAATAATTTTTTTACCACTTGTAATCATGAAGTTTTCTGTTCTTATGATATTTAACAATGGGGGAAACATAGTTTTGTCATGGGGCCTTCAATCAGTCTACTCTTTTTTAGAGAAATCCAATTCAAAGAACAGCAACAAACTTTGTAAGTATGTTGATTCTGTCTGCAGTTTCTAAAACCTTCCTTTTAAGCCTTTCACAGTTCTCCAGTTTGAGATTTCTTATGCAACTAGCAGAGACAGTAAGTTAGTAAGTGAAATATGTGATAAGGCAAGGACTATTTCCAAATACAGCCCCTAGAGAAAAGAACAACATGTATTCAGGCCCAGGGGGATTGCCATCTGATGAACTTCAAAATGCACCTAATTATTACAATGTTTGGGGCAGTTGTGTAAAATGTACTAAGTAGACCCTCTGGATTCCTAAAGGGGCTATGCTAGTTTAAGACTGCTTTTAGGATATTGTGTTCAAAATATATCAAATATACCCTGAGCTGGACCAACCATGTGGTGAAGCGAGAGGGGAAGGGGGAGTGGACACTGCTCAGCTGCTACCCATGCAGAGTCTGTGGGTAGAGTAATCCCCTGCCTAACAGACTCTGCAATGTCCTAGCAGAAAAGGAGGAAGAGACCAGCGGGAGAATGTACCAGCACCATGGGACACAGTTAGGTAAAGAAGGGGTCTGTCTTGGTCGGTCTGTAGTGAGATCTACACTTGGAAGGTCTGCACTGTGTCTGTACAGTTTACATAGGGTGTGCACAGACTGGGATCTATACTGGGGGTGCCTGTACAGTGTAGGTCGCTCCCTGGGGTAAGTCTGCACCGGGGGGGTCTGCACTCAAGATTTGCAGTGGGGTCTTTACAGGAAACTGTCACTAGGGGGGTCTGTACTCGGAATATGCAAAAAGAGGTCCACTTTGGTGCTCTGCACTGAGAGTCTGCACTGGGGGTGTCAGGACTGGTAGTCTGCACTAAGGGGGGCTACACTGAGGGGAGTCTGTGCTAAGAATCTGCATTGTGGGGTCTATACTGAGGGTGTGTACTGAGAGTCTGCACTGTATGGAGGCTCTGTTTGACAGAAGGGTGTGAACTGTAAGGTGTCTGCATTGGGGTAGGTCCGTAATGGGGAATCTGTAGAAAATCTGAACTATAGGAACTGCAATCAGGCCTGCAACTGGGAGTCTGCATTAATGCCAATCACTGGGAGTCTGCAATTAGAATTTGTAGTGAGATCTGTCACTTAGATCTGTAGTAGGGGTTTATAAATGTATTAAGTTTGTACTGGGTGTGCATTTGGGGTCTGTTAATGGGGGAAAATGTTTGCCTTGGGCAGCAAGAAATCCAAAATCAGAACCTGGATGAAGCCTATAATTTTTCAATAATAACTAAATCTATATATTCTTTGTTTTAGTCTCAGTTCCCAATAATGTGGTGTGTTAAAGTAACAAGTTGTGCTAAGGCAGCTTTTGAATAAGCTACCTTATGCACCTCAAAAAGGTGCATTACCTCCTATTGGTAATGCGTGTCACCAGTAGTACAGTAGTGTAGTAATCCACATCAACCAAGGTAAAGTGCCTAGTTGTACATTGTGGGAAACTTTCTTTTATTGACTTCCACATTTTCCACTAGGGTTAATGATGTCAGGATGCTATGTATGCATGTATATACGTATTGTTATTTTCCACTTTTTGATGTTATTGTTGAAGTGGGGATTCCCTTGAGAGTTTTCTTTGTTCTCTTACTGGAAAACAAGTTTACCAAAAAGTATTATTATTAGTATTATTATAAATTAGTATAAAGTATTATTATTATTTTTGGTGGGTTGTTTCTTTAAATCCTGTCTACTACTTAAAGACTTCCTGTTTCAAACAATTTGCATACCATGAGATGGTGAGTTAAGTAATACAGTCTTACTGGGAGTCACAATTGTGATGGTTGTGCGTTTTGTGATATTGTCTGTTCTTTCTAAACAAAACTGCGTTTTTCATTAATGTGGTTTTGTTAAGAGATTGTTGCCACCTAGTGACTACTGATAAAACTGTACAACGTATTGACTGACTGGATTTTGTTTTCTTCAGTCTTAGAGAGCTTTAATGAATCAGACCCAAAATGTAAGTGAGAAGGCTGAATATCAAGTGTTTGTGAAAGTAGTTTGGGTGACTGGAGTCTTGGTGACAATAGTATTTGTGACAATATTAACCTCCTCCGTTTTATTTTGTGGTCATTTTTGTGTAGCCACAGTGAAGGAGATTCCAAAACCAAAGTGACCCATAACCATAGAAGTGATGGCAAACAATTGTGAGGATTGGTGTACAAAGTCATTAAAACAGTGGTATAATGCCCCTAAAAAGATTCATTCTCACTTCCTACTTGCTCCTACAAAATATCACTTACTAAATAAATATCTAAATAAATAGAATGATGAACAGGCATTTTGTTCATAGATTTGTATTTTAAAACCAGCCAAATGGCAAAAGTGTTTAAAAAATTCATGCAAATATGATCATCTAGGCTGTCAAGCCATTCAGACATGAAACCGGTCAAGAGAGAAGTGGAAGTTATGTTTTTGTGTTAATATGCTACTGCTTGAGTAATGGGCTACAACAATATGGAGGAGACGATGTTTCATTTATATTATTGATACTCAGTAAGTGTGGAACATACTCAGGGTCCCCCAGGTCCCAAGGGACATCAAGGCACCATATCATTTACTACTGCATATGTGCCTTTTACCAAAGCCTTCAAAAAAAAATACCACATCCTTGAGCAGGCATGGGCACACTGTGGCCCGCGGTCCATAAACGACCCAATCGGCGTATTTCTGTGGCCCGTTTGGTGCCACCCCGAGCAGGGTCAGAAAAAGGACCCAGCTGGGCTGGCGCACCGGGCAGAGCTGCAGAACACGTCCCCCTTTTGCTTCCCGGCTCCTGTAGGTGGGCGGGTTGTGTTCCTGACACAACCCGCCCACTCTCCCATCGAAGGCTCAGATCTGTGATGGGAGAGTGGGTGGGGTTATGTCTTGGTGCCTACTTACCTCCCTTGTTCAGTCCATAGCAGCCTATAGCAGAAGAAGAAGCTTGTGAAATTAAGCTTGTGGCGTTATTGTGGAATTGAAGGATTGAAAGCTTAACCCCCCTAGCGCTATTCTTGAGTGTGACTCGGCGTGGATTTTGCCTGATAATAGTGGTAATCCCGAGTCACACTCAGGGTAGCTTCAACCTAAAAAAACCCCACTTACTTTGCTCTGTTGTCGTCCCCCGGCGTCCTACTGGTCTCTGCAGGTCCTGGAGACACATCCGTCTTCTTCGATCTTCAGCCGCGCAATGCAGAGGCGATCTCTGGGGTTTTCCAGTGGAGTTGATGTGGGCGGGCGGGAGAATGGGCAGGAAATTCAAATAGTTTTGTATTGGATTCAATACAAAATAGCTGTATTGAGTCCAATACAAAGAAATTTTCATAATATATATATTTTTATACTATATATATTATACATGCTACTGAACACTTACATTACTTGTTTAACTATTTTTTTAACAAATTTTTTGTGTTTTTTTTTTAAAGTTTAATATGAAATTTATTAAATATTGTACCTATTTCAGTGAGTTATGCCTATGAATTATAGCCTACAAAATACATTTCCATGCAAAAAAATGTAATGCTTTTTGCATGGAAATTTGGATGGAATTAGAACGCTAGGGGGGTTTATGTAAGTGTATGAATGTTATCTCCCTTTTAGCTCTACATAATGATTATTTGCTTGAGTATTTTTTTAGTAAATGATGAATGGAAAGCTCAGATTAATGTAAAGGATTCTATTTTATTAATATGTGTTGCTTTAGACCAGCCTATATTTGAATGCGTTCCCTAATGCACCCAAAAAAAGGTGGATTCAGCATTTTTGGCACTTGTAAAGTTCTGGGAAGATTCATTCTGTATAACACCCAAATGCACAAATTTGTTCTGAATAAGCACTGAATAAGCAAGATACTGCGCAGCACAATGCAAGTAACCAATCATAAATCAGAAGAATAGAGAGGAGTCACTATTGAAATCTTTTGGAAAGTTTGCCAATGGAAAGTTTGCCAGTGGCGGGTTTAGACTTATTTTAAATCCTGCCTAATGAGTATTTGTTTGAGTTTTTAAAGCAGAAGTAGGAGTGAATAACATGTGAATCATGCCATAATTCCAACTTAATGCAACTGGATCTGTGAAATAATGTTTGTGTTACTAATAATTATGTGCAGTTTCTGAATGAATAATGAAGGTAAATGATGTCAGAAAATGACAGGACAAAACAGTTTTCCATTTAAGAGGATGAGAATTGCTAATGAAGCTTCAGCCTAAGTTAATTGTCAGTTTTGGTTTTCCACAGAAAACAGTGTATGTGAGTAGAGCTCCCTCATCAATACAGATGCAGCACTTGAGGTTGTGTTCTGTCTCCCAGCACACGGTTGCCCCAGGACTTTATGCGCAAGGGATGACGTCTGGGGAAGGGCTGGCAGAGGACCAGGAGCCTACAGATAAGGCAATACAAAGTTCTTCAAAGGAAATGCAGAGTATTAGCCCAGGTCATACACAGGCGATCAGTCCACCAGACAAGGTACAGAGGGAATAGCATAAGCAGAGTTGGGGTGACAGGCAAAAGGTCGGTCCAGGCTGCGTACAATCAATACGTCAGCGGTAGGCAATAGTCAGCAACAGTAAACCACGCAAAACACACTCCAGCACAGATCAGCCTAGCTAATCACTACAACAGGCACTGATTACTGGGAGCAGAGAGGCTATAAAGCTTCAGCAGCCAATGGCAGCGCAGGACTGAGATCAGGAACTACTCTGCTCATTAGTCTCAGCACAACACTACATGCAACAACAAGGGATGCCACAGGATGCAGAGCAGAAGCCTGACCGCTCTTTGCCCAATATTCCCTGCTGTAACAAGCAACACTGAGGAGAACAAACAGCATGTAGTTTACAGCAGTTGGTCTACAGCAAAGGACCACGGGCTCCTAACAAATATATATATATATTTATATATATATATATATATATATATATATATATATACACACATGTTCTGGCAATTGCTGTATTCTTAATAAGACAATTGAAGGAAAATGTTTATGGTCATACTGTGGGCCCACAGTTACCTATATATTTATATTCTTCTATTTTTGCAAATGAAGTTTGCCAGGTGTAGTGTACTCTCCAAGAAAAAATCAATGCAGTTATATTCAGTTACACACATGACTTTTTTTTTTTACCATTGCTGTTGATAAAGTTTGTCAGTTCTGATTGTTTAAATGTTCATCAAGTAAAATCACATCATTTATTTCCAGTTACACAAAGGAAATATTCTTGTATTTGTTGCTAAATAAAATTCACAAAAAAAAGAAAAAAAAAGGCATTGCTGCTTTACAGTAAGATACATAGGGGAAGATAGATAAGGTCGCATTGCAGTGGTTTATAAAAATAAAAAATAACATTTAAAAGGGGTACACAATATTTTCATGGTTGAATATTCTCTTATTGCAAATCATGAAAAATATGGCCTAAAAAAAAATAAAAGGGATTTTCATGAAATTTCCATGGCAACCCTTCCACCTGCTGCAATCCTGGAGAATTGTGGCATAGAAAAAACAGTTATAAAGAGATGAGTTCTATTCCTAAAGCCACATTTTCACCTGTGGCAAATCAGGAAAATTAAAGTTAGCCAGTTATTCTGACAGTTAAACTGTTAACCAAGTAACATCACAGCATTTATTTCTAGCTACACGCAAGACATTTTCTCCCATTGTTTCTAATAAAATTCAGAAGTTGTTTCATTTTTTGACTGTTGATGTTTTGGAAAATTTCACGATCAAGGTGAAATAAACCTGACAATGAAAGTAGGCCAAAAAACACAGCGGGTACTAGTGGATCCAAACTTCAACTCTTGTGGACTGGCTGGTTAAAATTTCATCTTAGTCAAGTAGAGAAATGTCTGGGACATTATCTGGGAGCCAGGTTACTTCTGCATTCACTGCAACACTCTTTTTCGATTTCCTCTTCTGTAATATTTTTTGTCTGTTCTCTCTATAAAAACAAGCAGATTGTGCGAATCACAGGAAACACAGTAAAATGTACAGAGAGAAGAAATAAAGAGTGTTTTCTTTAAGACATCATTCAAAAAAGGTGTTTTTTTAATTGGTGAAGAGTGGACTCCTGACTGGACAAAGTCCGCCTGGGCTAAACAATAAATAATATAATAAGGAAAAATAAAGCATTCAGCAAAATACAATATTGTACTGAGTCCTTGTGTGTTTTTTTGTCTCTTAATCCCCAACACGATTCGCCTATTGGCATCTTCAGGAGATGTTTTTTGGAGACTAATACTAAACAAAAACAGAACCATATAAACACAAAGAGAAAGAAATCAATCAAAGGTAGAAGCTAAAATCTCAACATAAATAAATATCAAATAAACATTAGAAAACAATTCCTTGATTGTCATTATTAGTGTCAGGGTGCTGATGATTTTTGTGTCAGTCCCTATTTTATAAGTAATATATGAGTGATGCAAGAATTTATGCATATATGGTGATTGAATATCAAAATTAGTTGAGTGCTCTGATAGGATCATAGTTACATAGTAGGTTAGGTTAAAAAAGTCATAAGTCTATCAAGTTCAACCACTAGGGAAATAAACATGTCCCAGATATAAAACCCTATAAGATACCAGGTTATCTTTCAGGGAAGATGACATTCTGTAGGTGAGTTTTGGTTGAGATGGTAAAATTGTAGTGAGTTAGGGATCAGTTGTTGGATTTTCCAATGGTTCGTTCTTCTTAGTTGTTCTCGATTTGTTCATTAGGGTTATCCTATCAAACGTTAAAGCTTTTTGGTATGCTTGTTTCAAAAGCCTTTTAGTGTAGCCTTTTTTTTCTCTCAAGCAAAGCATTTTATTCAGCCAATACTTAAGGCTGAGACGAAACTGTACCAGACTAGAAGATTTTAAAACTGAAGCAAAAGCCTACAGGAAAGACTACTCTCTAGAGGCTACACTAAAAGGCTTTTGAAACAAGCATACCAAAAAGCTTTACCGTTTGATAGGATAACCCTAATTAAAAAATCGAGAACAACTAAGAAGAAAAAAACCATTGAGGATTATAACTACTTTCAACAAACAACACAGGAAAGTATCGGAAATCCTGTCAAAACATTGGAAAATCCTAACAACTGATCCCTAGTTCACTAAATTTTTACCACCTCAACCAAAACTCACCTACAGAAAGTCATCTTCCCTGAAAGACAACCTGGTATTGTGTTGATTGTTCCATCACTGGAATTGTATATCTAATTTCTGGCAAAGGCGGCTGCTTTTACCTAGGGAAGACTAAAAGAGTGTTCCGAAAACAGATTTATGAACATGTATACAACATTAATGCTGGCAAAATGATCATGCCAATTAGTTTCCACGTAGGATCACAACACAACTTTGAGCCCTCCTTCATTAGGTTTTCAGCTCTGGAAAGGGGTGACATGGATCAGATTTTTATACAACTTGAATCCCAATGGATATTCACCTTAAATTCTACTCAATGCCCAGGTTTTAATGACATCTTCTCTTTCAAGCATTTTCTGTAGAACAAATATACCATCTCTTATATCTCTTAGCTTAAACAGCTAAGCGCATTGCTTAGGTCCTGGTGTAAAAGGGAAGAGTTTGGGTTCATAGAGCACTGGGCTGACTTTTCATTGGGGTACAACCTGTATGCAAGAGATGCTTTGAACCTAAATGAAAGGGGGTCCTCTGTGCTAGGGTAAAAATTTAGGGAAATGGTGGAAGGATATTTCAACTAGGACAGAGGGACATGGGACACCTAAATAAGGTGGCAGAAAGGTTAGTCAGGGGTCAGACACTAGTGAAGGGTGGATTGGGGATAGTTTAGGGGAAGGTTATGGATAAATGTAAGGAGCTTGCCATGTTACAAACAACCATTGGATTGTGCAGTACTAGTTGTACTGAAAAAAAAGGATTTGGCAACTAATGATGGTAAAAGAGGCAATGATTTAAATAGCCTGTTCACCAATGTTAGAAGTCTGGCAAACAATATAGGGGAGTTGGAAGACTTAATGAGTGAAGAGAATTATGACTTAGCTGGCATTGCTGGGTATACTCTCTTTTGTAAAGACAGAGTCAAACGAAAGGGTGGTGGTGTCTGTCTGTATTTGAGAAGTGATCTAAAAGTGAATGTGAAAGAAGAAATTCCGAATTGAACAAGCGGTGAGGTTGAGGCATTATGGGTGGAGATGAATGTAGGGATGCATAAAACACAAATAATTATTGGAGTCTGCTATAGGCACCCCAGTGCTAAGGAAGAAATAGAGAATCAATTACTAGCAAAAAGTGGAAGTGTTTTATTCATGGGAGATTTCAACTAGTGTTGGTCGAATAGATCACTATTCGATTCGACCACTTTTTGGTTGAATAGAGCAAAATTATTCGGGTCAACGAACGTCGAATTCGCGCTCCAATAAAGTCAATGGGGGAAAAATTTGGGTTGTTTTTCGGGACTGTGTAGAGCTTCTACAGCCTATAAATACATTTAAAAAGACATGTCAAGACTCCCCCAGCTCTGCACAACACTGTACAAGTAAAAACAAAATAAGCCAGGCTTTTTTATGTTGCTGACAAGTCCAATTTATGGGGCAGTCAAGGGAACATGCCAGATTTTTACCGGCCTCTGAGTAGAGGCAGAGAGGTCCAAGAGGGGGTTCCTCCAGTCCAGCATCAGTAACAGGGAGGAGGAGGCGGTGGGCTATGAGAGGAAGTGTGGATGCCTTTAGTATTTTGTATCTAGAGTTGGTTACTGGGCAGGAGGTAGCATCAGTTACAGCAGAAGGAGGAGGAGGTGAGCTCTCAGACAAAGTGTGGACCGCATTAGTATCTGGCATCAAGAGTCATATTCTGGGCAGGCGGCAGCATCAGTTACAGCAGAAGATGGAGTTTGGATGGCATTAGTATCTTGCATCTAGAGGCGGATACTGGGCAGGCGGCATCAAAGGTTACAGCAGGAGGAGGAGGTGGTGGGGTCTCAGACCAAGTGTGGACGGCAATATTATCTGGCATCTAGAGTCGGGTACTGGGCAGGTGGCAGGATCAGTTACAGCAGGAGGAGGAGGCTGTGGGCTCTCTGACGAAGTGTGGATGGCATTGGTATCTTGCATTTAGATTCGGGTACTGGGCAGGCGGCAGCATCAGTTACAGCAGGAGGCGGTGGGCTGTGAGACGTAACGTGGACGGCATTAGTATCTTGTATCTGGAGTTGGGTACTGGGCAGGTGGCAGCATCAGTTACAGCAGGAGGAGGAGGCGGTGGGCTCTGAGAAGAAGTGTGGACGGCATTAGTATCTGGCATCTAGAGTCGGGTACTGGGCAGGCGGCAGCATCAGTTACAGCAGAAGGAGGAGGAGGTGGGCTCTGAGAAGGCATTAGTATCTTGCATTTGGAGTCAGGTACTAGGCAGGAGGCAGCATCAGTTACAGCAGAAGGAGGAGAAGGTGGGCTCTCAGACAAAGGCCCTGATTCATCAAGCAAAATCGGCAGCTCGCTCGCGCATTCATATTCGAGATCCGAAATTGGAAGCCGTAGCACTATTCAACAACTGAATGAGCTCGCTGCCGGAGCCGCGCATCCCCGGCAGTTTTACACTGGCGAGCTTGAACAGAAAAATTTCCTTTTTTTCTGTAAAAAAAAATACAGATATTAAATTCGGATACCACATGCTATCAAAAAATCCAGAAAAATTTCTGTATTTCTGTAGAAAAAATACAGATATTTAATCTTTATATTTATTGTAATATTAAAAAAAAAAGATCAGAAAAATGTTTGTATTTCTTTAAAAAAACTACAGATATTTTTTTCTGATACCACTTGCTATCTATCAAAAAAACAAAAAAAATGTCTGTATTTCTGTAAAAAAATATAGATATTTCATTCTAATACCACCTGCTTTTAATCAAAATATACAGAAAAAATTCTGTATTTCTGTAAAAAAAAATACAGATATTTAATTCTGATACCACTTTCTATCTTTATAAAAAGCTATAAAAAAAATTCTGTATTTTACTCCAAAAAATACAGATTTTTAATTATGATATCTTGCAATCTATCAAAAAAAATAGAAAAAGTTCTGTATTTTGGTATAAAAATACAAATGTTTAATTCTAATACCACTTGCTATCTATCAAAAAAGCCAGAAAAAAATTGTATTTCTCTTTAAAAAATACAGATATTTAATTCTGATACCACTTGTTATCAAAAAAGCCAGAAAATTTCTGTTTTCTGAAAAAAAAATACAGATATTTCATTGTAATACCACTTGCTATCAAAAAATACAGAAAAAAATTCTGTATTTCTGTAAAAAAATTACAGATATTTAATTCTGATACCAATTGCTCTCTCTCACAAAATCCAGAAAAAATTCTGTATTTCTGTAAAAAAAAAATACCACTTGCTATCTTTATTAAAAGCCATAAACATTTCTGTATTTCTCTCCAAAAAATACAGATATTTAATTATGATACCTCTTGCAATCTATAAAAAAAACTGAAAAATGTATTTAAAAAAAATACTATTTTATTCTGATACCACTTGCTATCTATCAAAAAAGCCAGAAAATGTCTGTTTTCTGTAAAAAAAAAATACAGATATTGAATTCTAATACCACTTGCTATCAAAAAAGCCAGAAAATGTCGGTTTTTCTGTAAAAAAAAAATACAGATATTTTATTCTAATACCACTTGCTATCACAAAATCGAAAAAAATTTCTGTACTTCTTTACACAAAAATACAGATATTTAATCCTGATACCACTTGCTATCTTTATAAAAAGATAAAGATTTTGTATTTTACTCCAAAAAATACAGATATTTAATTATGATACTACTTGCTATTTATCAAAAAGGGAAAAAATGTATTTCTCTCTAAAAAAATACAGATATTTATTAAAGATATCTCTTGCAATCTATCAGAATAAACAGAACATTTTCTGTATTTCTGTAAAAAAAAATACAGATATTTCTTTCTGATCCTACTTGCTATCTATCAAAAAGCCATAAAAAATCTGTATTTCTCTCCAAAAAATAAAGATATTTAATTATGATACCTTTTGCAATCTATCAAAATAAACAGAAACATTTCTGTATTACTCCACAAAAAATACAGATATTTATTTTTGATACCGCTTGCAATCTATCAAAATAAACAGAAAAATGTCTTTATTTCTGAAAAAAAAAAATACAGATATTAAATTCGGATACCACATGCTATCAAAAAACCTAGGAAAGTTTCTATATTTCTGTAAAAAATACAAATATTTAATTCTGATATTCCTTGCAATATATTAAAAAAAAAAGAAAAATTTCTGTATTTCTGTAAAAAAAAACAAAACAGATATTAAATTCTGATACCATTTGCTATCTATTGCAAAATCCAGAAAAAAATTTTGTATTTCTGTAAAAAAAATACAGATATTTAATTCTGATACCACTAGCTATCTTTATAAAAAGCCATAAGAAAATTCTGTATTCTACTCCAACAAATACAGATATTTAATTATGATACCTCTTGCTATTTATGAAAAGGGCAAAAAATGTATTTCTCTCCAAAAAATATAGATATTAAAATATGATAACAATTGTAATCTATTAAAATAAACAGAGAAATGTCTGTATTTCTGTAAAAAAATACAGATATTCAGTTCTGATACCACATGCCATCTTTCAAAGAAGGCATAAACATTTCTGTATTTCTCTCCAAAAATACAGATATTTAATTCTGATACTATTTGTTATCAAAAAAAGCCATAAAATTTTCTGTAAAATAAACAGAAACATTTCTGTATTTGTGTAAAAAAAATTCAGATATTTAATTCTAATACCATTTGCTATCTATCAAAAATGCCATAACCATGTCTGTTATTCTCTCCAAAAAATACAGATATTTAATTATGATACCACTTGCAATCTATCAAAAAAAAAAAAAAAAAAAAAAACAGTATTTGTGTAAAAAATACAGATATTTCATTGTGATCCTACTTACTATCTCTGCTATCAAGAAAGCCAGAAAAATTTCTGTATTTCTGTCAAACAAATACAGATATTTAGTTTTGACATCACTTGCTATCGAAAAATCCAGAAAAAAAAACGTATGTATTTCTGTTTTGTAAAAAATACAGATATTTAATTCTAATACCACTTGCTATCAATCGATCAAAAAAACCCATAAAAATGTCTGTATTTCTCTCCAAAGAATACAGATATTTAGTTCTGATACGACTTGCTATCTTTCAAAGAAGCCATAAAAATGTCTGTATTTCTCTCCAAAAATACAGATATTTAATTATGACTCCTATTGCAATCTATCAAAATAAACAGAAACATTTCTGTATTTGTGCAAAAAAAAATACAGATATTTAATTCTAATACCACTTGCTATCTATCATAAAATCCAGAAAAATTTCTGTATTTCTCTCTAAAAATACAGATATTTAATTCTGATACCACTCGCTCTTTCAAAAAATCTAGAAAAATTTCTGTATTTCTGTAAAAAACATACAGATATTTAATCCTGATACCATTTGCTATCTATTAAAAAAAAGGCCATAACATTTTTTGTATTTCCCTCCAAAAAATACAGATATTGATTTATGATACCTCTTGCAATCTATCAAAATAAACAGAAAAAATTCTGTATTTGTGTAAAACAAATACAGATATTTAAATATAATACCATTTGCTATCTATCAAAAATGCCATAAGCATGTCTGTATTTCTCTCCAACAAATACAGATATTTATTTATGATACCTCTTGCAATCTATCAAAAAAAAGAAAACTGAAGAAAATTCTGTATTTCTGTAAAAAATAACTACAGATATTTCATTCTGATACCACTTTCTATCTATCAAAAAAGCCATAAAAATGTCTGTATTTGTTAAAAAAATACAGATATTTAAATCTAATACCATTTGCTATCTATCAAAAATGCCATAAGCATGTCTGTATTTCTCTCCAAAAAATACAGATATTTAATTATGATACCACTTGCAATCTATCAAAAAAAAAAGAAAAATTTCTGTATGTAAGTAAAAGAATACAGATATTTCATTCTGATCCTACTTGCTATCTCTGCTATCAAAGAAGCCAGAAACATTTCGGTATTTCTGTAAAACAAATACAGATATTTCATTCTGACATCACTTGCTATCAAAAAATCCAGAAAATTTCTGTATTTCTGTACTGTAAAAAAATACCGATATTTAATTCTGATACCACATGCTATCTATCAAAAAAGCCATAAAAATTTCTGTATTTCTCTCCCAAAAATACAGATATTTAATTCTGATACCTCTTGCAATCTATCAAAAAATGGCATACAAAAATCTGTATTTCTCTCCAAAAAATACAGATATTTAATTATAATACCTTTTGCAATCTATCAAAATAAACAGAAAAATGTCTGCATTTCTGCAAAATGAATACAGATATTTTATTCTGATATCACTTGCTATCTATCAAAAAAGCCTTACAAATTTCTGTATTTCTCCCAAAAAAAACAGATATTTAATTCTGATCCTACTTGCTATCTATCCAAAAAGACAGAAAATTTCTGTATTTTTCTACAAAAAATACAAATATTTAATTATGAATCACAGCTCCGTTACAAGTGACCTCAAGGAAGATAGAGGCAGGGGGAGGTGCTCTGTACAACTACATTGCAAATTATAGACCTCAGAGACAGAGTAGAGGTAGAGGGCCATGAGGGGGAGGAGTAGAAGGAGATGCAGAATGCTGTGAAAGTGCTCTTCCTATTAAGGTGTCAGCAGGCCGTGCAGCAGTTGACGACTAATCAGTTCACTCTGCAGAGGGGGTGTTGAAATCATTGCCAATCTAAGCCTTATTCATTTTATTAAAAGTGATTCAGTCGACATTTTCTGTGGAGAGGCAAAACCGCTTGTCACTCACTACGCCCCCAGCTGTACTAAGCGTGCTTTCAAATAACACACTTGCGGCTGGGCAGGCAAGGATCTGAATGGCATGTTCTGCCAGCTCCGGCCACTGCTCAAGCTTGGATACCCATTGGACCAGTGGGTCATGGCTTTGCAGGTTGCAGGTGTCCCATGTAGAGCTCAGGTATTCCTGCACCATGCACCATGAGTAGTGCTGCTGAGTGTCATTGGCAATTGCTGCATGACTGGCGGCTTGCTTCCGCTGAAAAATGGCCTGCATAGTTTGGCTTAGACAACCTCTACTGCTGCTGCCACCCATGCCGCTTAAAGTTGTTATTTGGATCCCTTGGCTGATGAAACTGCCAAAGGGATCCCTGCTGCTGCTTCTGCTGCTGCTGGCACCTGAAAAGGCTGAGCACAAGTCTCTTTTAAGCACTTATTGGTAGTGTTGCATTTTAGGTCCCCTGTTTTGGGGCAAGATGAGTTGTTGTATCTCAGGCTTGTAACGTGGATCCAGTAATGTAGCAATCCAATAGTGGTCAGTCTTTGTTTTTATGTGTTGTATGTGCGGATCTTGGGCTATGCACTCCTGCATGAAGGCTGTGATGTGGCTCAAACTACCCACAGCTGAGGTCATTCTGGACCCACACTCTTGTGTGTTGAACAGCAGCACAGGGTCGTCATCCTCCTCCTCCTCCCCTTGGTTTTGCCATCCACGGAACATGCCGCCTTTTGTTTGGGTGGATGGATGCCATGTACCCTCAATATCCTCCTCTGCCCCTTCCTCCCCTTCTGCCATGCCTGCAATGTCCTCCTCATCCTCTTCCACCTCCCCCTCCTGGATTTGTGGTGCACTATGCCTAGTAGGCAAGCATGTCCGAGAGGATGTTTGAAACGTCATCTCTTGTTGCAGCGTCCGCTCTGTGTGGTGTCCGAGATCCACCATCATCTGTTCCAGCAGGCATATGATGGAGATGGTGTCACTGACACAGGCCTGGTCCGTGCTGATCATCCTGGTCAGAAACTGAGTGCTACAGGGCCTTGGACACATTTCACTGTAAATCCACCAATCTGGCACTGGCTGTGTACGACTGGTGGAAATGCGCTGCCAACTTTCTGGACTTCAGCAACAGCGGCTGGAGGCCTGTGTAATTCCTAAGGAAGCGCTGTACTATCAGGTTCATGATGTGAGCCAGGCAAGGTACGTGTGTGAGTTTCCCACAACGCAAAGCTGCCAGCAGATTGGCCCTGTTGTCACACACGACTTTGCCTGGCTGGAATCTGTTGGAAGTTAGCCAAATGTCCTCCTGCTCCCTCAATGCACTTAGAATTGCTGCGCCCATGTGGCTAAGGGAACCCAGACATTGCCACGCAACCTCAGGACTGCGTGCCAACATCTGAATTGTGCACTGAAATAGCAAACTGCAGGTTGTTGCTGGCGGTGAACAGATGCTGCCGAATGGGAGGTGCTGGGTCTTCACGGAAAAGTGTCCCTGGAAGAAGAGGCTGTGGCAAAAGAGTCAAAGGAGGAGGTGGAAGTGGAGGTTGAGGAGGAGATTGCATGGCGATGTGCTCTGGGCAGAAGTAGGTATGCAGGCCTTGCTGCAGCTGCATCTTCCCTGCTTCCACCAAAGTTACCAAGTGAGCTGTATAGGAAATATATCTTCCCACTCCATGCTTGCTTGACCAACTGTCGGTTGTCAGGTGCACCTTGCCAGAAACTGAGTGCTGCAGGGCCATCGACACATTGCTCTGCACCTGTTCATGCAAAGCAGAAACACATTTTTCTGCAAAATACTGTCGGTTGGGTATACCGTACTGTGGGTTTGCGCAGAGGAATGCATAAAGGAACACACTGGAGTCAACCAGCCGGTAAGGAAGGAGCTCTAACGCTATCAGCTGTGCAATTTCTGCATTGATTAGCTTTGTTTTAGGGTCATTTGGGCCATATTTCCTCTTGCGCTCCAGCATCTGGGGAATGGAAGGATGGATGCTGCTAATGCTAACCACAGAAAGATTGGACAATGGGGTAGAAGGTGTAGGGGATGGCAATGATGCCTGGTCTTGACTGCTAGCAATGCGACAAACAGCAGCCGATCTGCGTTGGAGCTCCTGCTTACCACTGGTGGAGCCTGAAAAAGGTAATACTCGGCTACATGCCCCACTCAAATTGCTAGCAGCAGCACAGGTAACTGGTGGCAGAAGGAGGAAAGGCAGTGGCGGAAGATCTAGCAGTTTGAGCTTGCTTCTTGGGCAGAGGTGGTTACACAGAGCTCTGTGCTTTAACCAGGTGTTCCTGCCAGGTTACCAGGTGTTGGCTTTTTAAATGTGTGCTCACAGAACTTGTTCCAAGTTTGTTTGCCTCATTTCAAGTGTTGAGCACACAGTTTGCAGATGACCATAGTGTTGTGATCACAATGGACATTAAAAAATGTCCACACGGGCGAACATCTAACTGGGCTGAAAGGTGCTCTGGAGCTGGTGCTCGTGGTGGCGGTCCGCGGTTGTTGAGGCATAGCTGTGGTTACAGCTTCTGATGATGGATGACTATGACTTGTCTCACTGGTACGTGAAGACTGCAGAGTGTGGGCAGCTTTCACCCTCTTTCTCCCTCTCCACCTTTGAGGGCGCTCTGCAACCTCCTCCTCCTCTTCTTCCTGATTATGATGATCTCCTTGTTCGCCCCATATCGGATCAAGGACATCATCATCATCATCATCATCAGAAGAGACAGTTTCCCTGTATGTGCCCAAAGGAAGCAGCGGCCTTATGGAGCCATTTTGAATTGGCTCGTCTGGCTCAGAGTGTTCGGGTGAAAAGTAACTGGGGGGAAAGCCTGTGAACTGACTCTCTTCGTCAGATGACTGAAACAACTGAGCATCTTGAAGGAATGCTTGTAGCTCTGTCTCTCCAACTCTTTGGTGGGACTCCTCTACATAGTGCTGTACACAAGACTTTCAAGCCGATGATGAAGAACTAGGAGGAACAAGTGTATCATGGACTGTTTGGGACACCTGTGAGGCCTGTGTCTTGGACTGGGATGAAGAGGGGGTACAATCACTTGACCCAGGCTGGATCATGTACTCTACTACCTCTTGTTCATAGTGTGGTAATATTGGACGCCCACCACCAACAGCAGCGCTTCTTGTTCTCTGGTCTACAGCTAAAAACAAACTCATACTGCTTTGCTTGCTACCCCTGCCAACGCTGCCCCTTCCTCTTTGGCCAGACATTGTACAATTGTTTTATGTGGCTTGGAACCCTGCAAAATACTTTGTAGCTAATATGCTTCACAAAGTGGAAATTTGTACAGTAGTAGGTAAGTAGTAGATTTTTTAATTGGGGGGTTGACACCAAAAATGCATGTGCACTGTGTGTGTTGTATGCAGCACTTGTGGTGACGCTTGTAATATGCAGCACAGTATACAAACTATATATTGCACTATACACTGCGTCTGTGTGTCTCAGTACAAGTGTGATACTGTGCAGGCAGTCAGAAAGGGGACCCTGCCTCTGGCTGCGTGTAAGTAACACACTGACTGACTATCTATCTATCTATCTATCTATCTATCTATCTATCTAGCCAACAGTGAAACACTCTACCTATCTGAGTACAGTAGATTTCAAGACTGCACCAATACAGTACAATCCAACAATCTATCTGACTAATAGTGTGAGTGTGACACAGTCTAATTAACCTCCCAACCGCTAAGCCCGTACTTTTCCCATCAAAAAAAAGTTACTATTATCGATAACCCCGTACTTTTCGAGAAAAATTCAGGTTTAGCGATCACTTACCTGGTCCCGCTGCGATCGTCCACCCGTCGTGTTCCAGCGTCGTCCTCCAGCGTCGTGTGTCCTCTCCTTAGAAGAAAAAGCCGGCCGGCTTCCTCTTCTAAGCCGGCCAGCTTAGAAGAGAAAGCCAGCCGGCTTAGAAGAGGAAGCCGGCTGGCTTTCTCGTCTAAGCCGGCCGGCTTCCTCTCCCTCTGTTCTGTCCAGCGTCGATCGCTGGACAGAAAAAAAAAAAATACTCACCTTCTCCCTCCGCTCCTCCGGACACGTCTGTCCTCTTCTGTGTTCAGCCAGCGAGTGCAGTGACGATCACCGGGGCTTCCCGGTGACGTCGCTGCAGGCATCGGCGCGGGAGGGAGGCGGGGCAGGAAATTCAAAATTTTGTATTGAGTTCCTCAATACAAAAAGCTGTATTGAGTCCAATACAAAGAAATCCTTATATATTATATATATAATTGTATTATATATATATTATATAAGCTACTGTACATTACATTATACACTATTTTTTTTTTTAAACTTTTTTTTAAAGATTTTTTTTTTAAAGGTTTTTTTTTATGTTTTATAAAAAAAAATGTATTATTAAATTTATAAAATTTTGGACATATTCCGGTAAATTATGCGGTAATTCGGTGAATTAGAGCCTACAACCCAAAATAAAATTTAACACTTTTTGCATGGAAGTTTGGAAAGAATTAGAATACCCGGCGTTCGCGTATGCGTCCCTCGGCGATTCCTGATGATGTGCGTGCATGCGCCGGTCGATGGGGGTCGTAGCGGGAAATTCAAATATTTTGTATTGGATTCAATACAAAGTCCTGTATCCAGTCCAATACAAAATAACAGAAAATATATTTATGTGGTTTTGTCTATAGGTATGTGACGGACACTAGGGAGGTGTTTTAGAAAAATTTATTACTATACAGTATACCGAATTATCGCATTTTCATTATTTTTCATTTATTTATGTATTCTTGTTTAAGCTGATTTTTGTGTATTTTCATTTTATTAAAAGTATTTTTTTTTTTACATGATTGTGTGTTTCAAACATTTTTTATATTCATGATATCTACTAGAACCCTGTTCGGACATATTTCTGTAAGTTACAGGTCTACAATTTAAAAAAAAAAAATTCATTAAAACCTGTAACGCTTTTGGTACAGAAATCTAGACATCAGTGTAACGCCCAGGTGGTTAAAGAACTTTTTTTTTACTTTGACAAAGCAAGCCAAGCAGCCCAGAAACGTTGTGATGCTAGCAAATCTCTGTCAGGAGTGGTAAATGTAGGCACCCCCTGGCCTTATATAAGCCAATGGCTGCCTGTGTGGCATGCAGTGACAGACAGCCAATCGGCTGTCTGCCACAACAAACATAGGGGAGAGCATCCCTGCTGTTATTGGCCCTAGGCATTATGGGGAAGGTCCCTAGGCATTGTGGGAGGGCCGAATTCTGGGCATCGAATCCAACAGAATTCGAACAACAACACTAATAGAGAACCAACTATTAACTTAAAAATTGTTACAAAGAACAAGAGGGCAGTCTTTGCATCTCGAGGAAAAGAAGTTTAACCTCCTTGGTGGTCTGATTATGTCTGTAATTTTGAATGTCAAAGCAGTACATTCTGTTTATATTTCTGCCCGGTCACGCCACCCCAGCTCACCACCCCCGCACGCTCACATGTCCCATTGATCATGCTGGGGACACCAAGCCAGGGGACACGGATGCAGGGCGGATATCACCAGAGGATGCTGCGGGTTTTTCGGGACCTGGTAATTCTTGTACAATGCCGAGCCACACTCTGGGTTACCGCTTTTAGTACTGAAAATTAACCCCGAGCCACACTGGGGAACACCGCAGGGAGGTTAAGCTCCGGATAAGGATGGGATTCCTCACTTTAAAGTCTGTGAAAATGTAGAATAGGCTCCCTCAGAAGTAGTTTCAGCAACTTCTATAGATTGCTTTAAGAAAAAGATGGATGCTTTTTTAGAACCACAGGATATAATTGGGTAATAAAGCTTTAATGTAAAGATAACAGAGACTGCTGGTCCAGGGAACATGAATAGCCTCATGGAATCTGGAAGACATTTTTTCCCCTGTTGGAACAAATTGTACCTGGGCTTTTTTTGCCTTCCTCTGGATCAACTATGTCCATAGGGTTTTATATCTGGGATATGTTTATTTCTCTAGTGGTTAAACTTGATGGATTTATGGCTTTTTTTCAACATGACTTACTATGTAACTATGTTAATATTGCTAGTAGTGAAAAGGTTGTTTCAGCAATTGCTCTGCAAGCCCTATAATACCCCTGAGGCAGCCAAGCATTTAGGTGAAACGCATGAGGTAAAATAAATGGCCACGCCTTTTTGACTTTGGATGTAATTAATAGAGTCTACTCTTGAGCAATCTATAGCCTAATATAACTATGTGCTAGAATGCATAATATTTTGCGCAGCATTTGTCTAAACTTTATTTATGTATTTTGGTAATTTTTTATTTTAACGCACAGTACGCACATGTTTTTTCACCTTATGCCTAATAAAACCCTCTGTCTTCCTCTTATTTTGCATTGTTATAAATATTTAGGGTTGGCATGACTTATTCTTTATAGTATCGTTGAAGTGAAGGAGTCCTTTATTCTATATTTTTACATTGTTTATAGTAGAACTTTATTTCAACTTTAGGTACACTTAAGTAGGCAAGGTTACTTTATACAGCAAAAACTACCTTTCAGCAAAGTCTTGCACATACTCCTCCCTTCTCTGCACACAGTTACCAAAGGTCACACGATGGTCAGTTTCTTTTAATCAAAAGGCTTTAGTACTTCATCAACAAAGTTTTCTTTAATTCTGGGCTTAGTGAACCTAGAAAGTCGTAGACTTGCCCTCAGAGCTTATCAGACCAACCAATTACATAAAACACATCAGCATTTGGATTCTAATTTTATTGCACTTTCTCAAATTATTTGATTTTCATAATCACTTTAAGGGAATCCTCACTCAGATATACATGATTTTGTTCTTTACTATTGTCTCAGATACAATCATACCTATAGCTTCCACTTGATGTTCGGATGTTATTGGAATTGTTTTGATTTCTTTTTTTAACATCAAACCTCCTTCCACACATCCCCTTTATCTCACATTTAATGTTCCCAACTATAAAAACTTTGAAGGCAGCAACAGCACCAGTCTGTTTCCCAAACTGGTGTGTAAAAAAAATCAGAGCTCTATACTCAGAATTATTATCTCCTGCTGATGTTGCTAAAGCTCTGTTGCTTAGTCTTTAAGTGAGCCTTTCATTCTCTTCTTAGAGAGTCAATTATAATTTTTAAATCATCTGTTTTCTCTGCTATGTTGATTATTTGCTGTATCACTGTTTTGAACTGCTCTAATATACAACTAGCAGCAAAAACTACAGCATATTTCCCCTAAAGCTTTTTTACTATCGTTTCCTCTATCATGTGTTAGACATAGTTCTTGGCCTCTTTCCAACGATCAGTATAATTCTGCATTGCCTTTTTGATAGTCTTGCTGGGTGATCCAGCAAACCCAGAATGGGTCAGATCCAGACTTGAAATCATTTGCCAGCTAAAAGCAAATTATTTTTATTGGCTCGGGGTTAATTTTATGTACCAAAAGTGGTAACCCAGACCCACACTCAGGGTAGCAAAAAAAAAAAAATTCTACCTGCTCCCCACGATCGAGCAGTGTTCCCAGAGATCCCTGGCCAGCTTCTGCATCACATTCTCAGCTTGATCGATGTCATGCGTGAAGTGTCGGTACTCTGGGAAGCGTGGCTTGGCGGGAAATTTAAAAGCAGATTACATTGTAATCTGCTGTTAAAACATTGGTCACAGTGATAATGTTATAAAAATATATGCAAATAATAAATCCAAAAGTTTATTCTATTGTTGTAGCCTTGTTTAGACAAATTTTAATTTTTTTAATAAAATTGTAAAATTTATTGTTATATTTATTTTAATTTATGATTTGTGTTTCAAACTTTATCATATCCGGGGGTTGTTCCTATGAATGACAGGCCTAAAATATTAAACAACAAAATTCCACGCAAAACAAAGTACCGCTTATGACATAAAAATAATGACATAATCAGACCACCAGGGGGGGTTAAGAAATCAATTTTAGGGTTGTTGGATCACCCATGCGCCTTTTTTAAATCAAGTCTCTAAACAAAAAGCTAAAAACTTGGTTCAATTCAAGGAATACATTAGCTACTGACCCAAATATAAATAGTATATGCACTGTAGCGTACAATGGTACCAAATATGGTTAATATTTACCATAACTATAATCTTACGATATATAATAATAATACGATAATATTCTTACGATATATAATAAAAATATTCATATGAAAAATATAAAACCCAAAACACTTTATTGTACCTAAATAGAACTTCCTGCTATGCAATTGATGTTCCTTTCAATATATAAATATATATACTGTGTTTTTTTTGCAAAAATTAAGCAAAATGTTTAGCCATGTTTTAAGTTTATCCTGATGTGTATTTTTGAGACTTTTTTGTTACTCTACCATATAGTGCATATGCACTTATGTGTCAGGTAACATAAAGCTTAGGTGACTCCTGCTTTGAAAGTCTGTTGTTCCTATAAACATAATAATGATCAGTGAAGCAGAGAGTGTGATTGATGTGCTAGTTTCTGACAGCTGTAGTGGTGAGATTCCCAGGATATCTCATCACTATATTAGCATACTGACAGCTCAGCATTTAGGGTATTATTGTAATTTATCCTGCATTCGTTGTCACCTGCTCTGTCAGAGATTCTTTCTAATGATTGTATAACTATTTTGTACATTTGTACTGCATTCGTTTCATTTAGCTAATGCCCCTCATTAAATTGTGCTTGCAAAATGAGAGTAATTAAGTGTTTCCTATAGTTCAGATGCAATGATTAACTCTGAGAGCTGCTACTGATTATGTTTTGTCATTTATCTCTATTAATCCAAGTACAATCCAGATGATAAATTCACGCAATGTGTTTGTTTTAGTGGATAAATTAAAATTGTACATGTAATAAATAACAACAATGTATGAGACTAAAAAAATATTTATTTTATCATGTAGAAACCCTGGCTGGTTTACTTTGGCCCACATCAAAAGCTCTCAAACAAAGCATAAATAAAGGCATTTCTTTGTTTAGAAATGTGTTGTCTTTCTGTGCATTATGCATAAAAATACTTCAAGGTTGGTACATACATTTAAATATAAGCAAAATAGGAACAGAGAAAAAAGATTTTTTGGCAAACAATAATACAATAATACAGAATATTGTTTGCTAAAAAAAAATCTCTTTTTTCTCTGTTTAAATTTTGCTTGTATTGTTCCAAGGGGGTTGGAATTTTAAAATAAGATTTGCTATATTTAGGGCTCTGCAACTATCCCCGGAAACTCCACCTTCAACTGCAAAAAGTTCAGCTTAACATCTCTAAATAATTCCCGCATACTTCTCTTCCACAAGTCAATTCCCCCGTGTGCATCGCCACCACATTGGGAGGCCTATCAGGAAGCGCAAACTTCTGGATCTCAGGCACCACCCCGCTCAACAGCATGCCAGCCAACCCAATCCACCGAAATGTCACTTCTTTGGACATGCCGAGCTGTTGACCATCCGGCCTCACCTCCGCTCTCCAGGCTCCCCACCAGACATAGGAGTGTCCCACAATACGTAAAGCACGGCTGACTACCTACAAAAGGGAAAACATGAAAGCGCAGGTACACCCCAACAACACAGCACCAAACACCCCTTCAGTGCCCCTACCAATCACAACAACTGAGGCCGTACATAAAAACGGAACGTCCTAGACTCCCATCTTCCAATTCTCCAAATTTCCTCCTCACCCAACCCCCACCTAGCCGCCTCAGCAGCAGCCCCAAATTGGAAAGAGGACAAAAACTTACCATCCTCATGAATCAACAATGGGCCCCTGCCCTCCGGCCTTCGACCCATCAACTCTTTCACAGCTCGAACTGGACAAACCCCTGACTCTTCCAAACGAAACAACAATATAGTAAAACCCCGCCCCCGCCTATCTGTCTTGGACCAACGGATCACCAAACTCACCTGGTCCCTGGACACAGCTACATCCTTGTTCAAAATGCCCCCAGGGTGACATTTTGACTGGCCTACCAGCCCGCTGATCCGTATGGCCCCAAAAAAAGGCCAGCACGAAAGACGCCCTGAACAAAAACATTTCATATTCCCCTGTACATTCCACCCTCAACCCTTCAACCAAACCTTGCAGCATCTGGAAGGGCACCGGGCTCTTCACATCCAGTGCCCTCCTCCCCCATTATACCCTTTAAACGCTTGTTTCACCACAAGCTCCTTGGTTACATCCATTACACCCTGAAGCTTGCATCAAAATGCCATACCCTTCAATTTTCTACTTACTACTGCCCCGTCACCCCTGCTGTAAAATCACAGGCTAGCCAATACAAAAGCAGATACACATAATCTGCCACCATAACACCTGCAACAACAACGCCTCCCATTTCTTCAAAACCTAAGAATAGGACCTCCACATTGCCGCACTAACCAATCGTTGATTCAAACCTCCAATGATACTTCCGCAATCGTCCACATCCGGTCGGGACAAGGACAACCTCACTGCTCCGGCTCTGGTGCGAAATTTGTCCCACTGAAAATGAGAAAACGCATCAGCCAATACATAACATACACAAATCACCAGCCAATACACAAAACTCCCAGAATATGCCGCGCAAACACAAATATATTAAACTCTAAACACCTTAACACCAAATGCCGCATCAAACGAACTGCTGGCCCAGAGGAAACAGAGAAACCATTAAATGGCCTGCACCACTCCCGAATTGCCGCGATTAAACCGGACCTTCTTATTGGCCGGCTCTCTCACCCACAACTCCACCGCCACAACATTTGGAAACAGCTCCAACCCCACCAAATTCTGCACCATACCCGATTTCACCCAGTCACCCGGCCAGCCTGCCGCAAACCACTTCCCCCCAAAATATGCCCAAAACCCGCAGATCCAGTTGCATCAGTAAACAATCTTAAATCAACCAAATCAAATCCAGTCCACCGGTCCATCCAACAACAAATCCCGATCATTAAACTTTTCCAAAAACTCGTGCCAAATCACAAGATCTGCCTTCACCTCCTTATTCACCCGAATAAAGTGGGAGGCCACTTTAAACCAAGCCATGGCTGCCACCAAACGTCTGCAAAAATCCTACCCATGCAAACCACCCTGCATGCAAAATTCAATTTACCCAGCAATGACTGCACCTCCTTCAGTCTCATCCTGCACCTACCACATGCCTCCTTTACCTCCTTAATTAATGACAACAATTTGTCTTGTGGCAACCAGTTTTCCATTGCCACAGTGTCCAACTCAACCCCCAAAATGACTAGCATCGTGGCAGGCCCTTCAGTCTTATCTGCCACCACCGGGACCCCAAAACAGTCCACTACGTGCTGGAGCGTGGCCAACAAAACCCTACAAGTCGAACTACCCGGCAGCCCAATAAACAAAGAATCATCTAAATGGTGGATGACCATCTCCACCTCCGCACCACCCACTCCAAAAATGTGCTAATCTTTTTACACTATGCTCATGAAACAGAACATGCCATGGGAAGGCAACAATCAACATAATATTGCCCTTCCCACCGAATTCCCAACAAACACACTTATTTAAAGCTACAGGTCTCTCTTTATTATTGTTTGCCAAAAAATCCATTTTTTTTTCTCGTTCTGATTTTAATTATATTTAAATGTATGCACTAACCTTGAAGTATTTTTATGCATACCGCACAGAAAGACAACAGCAGCAGAGTATGTGGGTGGTAAGTAAAGTAAAGTTCTACTTTTCAGTCAAAATGCCCTCTTGAGATGTAATCATAATTCTCAAAAATCTTGAAGTGAAAGATGGCCTTCTGTGTTCCCCGATGTTCTTGCCTTTAACGGCCAGCAGGGCAGTTCTCTTTATGATGTACAATATGTCATGTAGGGAAAAAAGCAGGGAGACACCAGGAGTCGATCGCTCTTTAGGGAAGTATAGCCTTTTATGTTCTTGGCACAGTCTAATCTCCTAGACATCTCTGAAGTGTACTTTCCAAGGGCATAGAATGTGCAGGTGGATTTTTTGTCCTATCACAGGCTGGCTAACATTAAGCTCAATAACAATTACAACTCCATGGAATTTTCAGCAAACATATGTATTTTCCCTGGTTCTAGTGACCTTCACAATTTGACAAGGCTTATGTTAAATCCTGTTGATTGTTATCCTTGTTGGTCCAGGTACCTCTGGTTTCTGTTTCGAATTTCCAGGAACCCATTTCTCAGCCAGTCTCCAAATATGGACCAACATCTGCTAGTTCATATCAAGGGAGAGGTTGGTGGAATTAGAGGGCTTACATAAGGTGAAATGCGTATGTTAGCCAGGAAAAACTCCATGAATAGGGTGTGGTCCATTCTCATTTTCCCAGACCATCCAGACCTACTTCTGGTTTACATTTCGATATGATACAATTCAGTCATTGCATGTAACCCCACCAACTGTTTATTATTTGGTACTTTAAAAGGATATAGTCCTCACAAACTTTGATAACCATTTTTACATTTTTTGATTGATATTTCAACCAATTGTAAAGTATCACAGCCTTTACCTTTTTCTGAATTATATATTTCAGACATTACTTAACTTGCGGTTGAACTTGGGTTCCAATCTATACCTTGATGGCAACACCGCATACCATCTAGTTACTGTAAAGTCAAAGTGTTTGTTGTGAGTGTGCTTTACATTTTTCAGATATACTTTCCTGCAGAATTGAATTTTCCATTTTATCTATATTTATTCATATTCTGTTGCACTTTAGTGCTTTTTGCACTCCTGATGAAGAATGGATATCAACATGCAAAATGTGTCCATTCTCTCTTGCACCTAATTTCCCTGACATTATCCAGCCAATTATGACAACATTTAATAAAGGCTACATATGCTATTATTGAATTAGGCCAAATGATCACTGGTGGTGTACCTATTGTTCTTAACATTGTAACAGTTATATGATGAAATAAAGATATTTTTGGATTTTTTTCTTCTTTTTTTTCTGCAAGAAGAAATTTTGTGAAAGAGCGTCTGTTCACAAATGCCTCTGTAGATATGACTTTTAGTCGACTAAACCTGTTTATTTGATAAAATTGGGATCCTGGCTCAACTTCACTTTAGACCATCGGGACGTAAGCTTTAAAGTAAGCTTTAAAAACACTTTATTTCTCTTTGCCAGCAGATTGCAGGGTCGGACTGGCTAGCACCTTATAAACTCACGCACAAAACATCAGTCTGCGGGTACACACAGGAGAAGAATTTCAAAACCTTAACACGTTGGTATAGGGATCCTGTTTCCCTCCAACGTATGTTCCCCTCTGTTCCAAGCAATTGTTGGAGATGTGGATCTGAGGAAGGAGATTATTTTCATATCTGGTGGTCCTGTCCAAGTATGCAATCATTTTGGGGTGAGGTATTATCTGCCCTAAGGTGGCTTTGCTGTCGGTAATGCCCAATCCACCTGGTTTCTATAAGAAGACTATCTACTGTCACCTAATGGTGGCTGCTCAACAACTCATTCCACTATATTGGAAACAGTCTACTCCACCATCCCTTGCTCACTGGGTTCACAAGGTAAATGATAGTATGAGAATGGAGGAGATAAGGGTGTTTAATAATGATTGTATGGACAAGTTCCATGCTCAATGGGCATGTTGGGAACACTTTAACTCCTCCTCTGCACTAAAAGTTAGACTGGACCCCTCCCCTCTTACTCATGACTCTTTAATCCTTAAATATAGATACCGCTACCTTACCCATTTCTCACTGTTGCTTCCCCTATTCCAGACCCTTCCCTCCTTACTTTAACTGTATGGTTTTCACATTTGCAGCAAGCATATGGCCAACTCAGGCTTGCGTTTGTTTTTTCCTAAGTTTATTGTTTTTTGATTCACTGCCATACTACATTTGCACTGATTACCATCATCATCTGTTATATTTGTTATTCAGAATATACCTGCTGGTTTACTGACATTTGACTTGAGCCTCTGTACATTGTTTGTTTTTCATTTTCATGCCACTTGCACTTCCTGTATACAATATATAAACATATATTTACCCATAAAAACACTTTATTCCTAACTGTGGTTTTACCAAAAATTTTTAAGTTGGTGACAGGGTATAGGATAATGGTCACATGGTCACCGTGATGGTTACTTTTAAAATGCTCTTTTATAAATTGCTAAATATAGTCAATAATCTGTAAGGCCCTGGTCCACCACTCACCAGATGCCAGTCCACCAATCTAGCCTTACCTAAAGCAAGCCTCCACTGATTCTTAGGAGTCTAGTTGCACTGTTACAGCACACAGTTACCCCCGGGCCTTCTGTGTGCAAATGATGGTGTCTGGGGTAGGAATGACAGATAACGCAATACTAGACAGTACAGGGGTCATGCACAGGTAATCTGTCTACCAAAGAAGGTATGCAAGGGTTAAAACTAAACTGATTTGGGGTCAGTCCAGGCAGCATACAATCTCTTGGTCAGAAAAAGGCAGAATCAGCAACAGTAAATCCAACAAATAAACACACCAGCAGCAGGTCAGCAAGCTTACCGTTACAAAAGGTAACTGATGACTTTGAGCAGAAAAGAGAAAAGAGAAGGAATAAACAAGGTGTAATACTGCGGTGGCACAGGATTTGCTGGCCATCACCAATCATAATCATTTTTTGCAAAAATTGCCTGCTCTTCTCTTGTCTATTTATAAAGTAAAGAATATGGCATTCAGCAAACATTTTATTATGGTATTGTGATATACCACCCTTGTGGGATCACCTTTTCTGGGGTAAAAGGTACTCTCAGACTGCAGGAGAGGTGTATGAAGCACAATGGAGACAGTAGATAAAATTGAAACTGACCCGCAGTCAGTTTTATTTAACCTCCTGGGCGTTACACTGATGTCTAGATTTCTGTACCAAAAGCGTTACACTGTTTTTCATGAAATTTTTTTTTTATATTTTAGACCTGTAAGTTACAGAAATATGTCTGAACAAGGGTCTAGTAGATATCATGAATATAAAAAAAAGTTTGAAACACACAATCATGTAAAAAAAAAATGTACTTTTAATAAAATCCTATCCTATTTTTTTTTGCATAGAAATTTTTGTTTATATTGTGGGCTTGTAATTCTTAGGATTAACTCCCGGGTATTATAATTATATTTATTTATTATATTAAAATCATAAATTATAATATAATACATAAATATAAATAATAATTTAAAACAATAATGAAATAATAGACAACAATGTAATCTAAAAATAAAATTAAAAATGTACTTTTATTTTTATTTCATGTTGTGTGGTGTTTGTGTACTGTAAAAACCATTTAAAAGCAGATTACATTGTAATCTGGTTTTAAATTTCCCTCCCTGACACACCCCCATACATCACCAATCACATCACCCGGAAGATGACTCATCCTCCGAGTGATGTGACGGGGGATTTCCCTGCTGTGCCTCACACAGACACGCTGGATGCTGGAAGCTGCTGCTGCTGGCATCTCCGGAGAGATGCACAGCACAATGCAGGATTTCTGCATTGTGCTTCACATCTCACTGCAGATGCCAGCAGCAATAGCAAATCTTTTATTTCTGCAAGAGGAGCTGCGGACACTGGGTAAGTATTTCCTTTCAGTTGTAATCCGATTGTCATACAATGTATGACAACGGATTGCAATATAACATTTGTTTACATTTAACCACCTGGTGAGAAAAACTCGGGGTTAACGATAATTGCAAAAGTTTTTACCCCGAACATGCTCGGGCTTAACGGCCAGGTGGTTAAAGGTTGCATAAGATAAAACAAAAACACATCCTAACCATACAGGCACTAACAAAACAGCAGGCAGATTCCTCTCTACCAGTTGGTGGCTAACCCAGCCAACTCAACACAAACGTTCCAGCAACATTTACTCACATGTAGTACAACAATGGCTCTCACAGGCAGCTTTCCTGTGCCCTAGGTCAGAGGGGGCTTGCTTCCTCTCCTTCTCTTTCTACCTGCTACTCACAGCTGTGCAGTAATTATTAGCCACACAAAACTAAACTCTCGCCTGGATCAGAACACTTCTGAGTGACATGGAAAACCCAGGTCTGGAATCCAAGCAGACCGGTTGCTAGTTAATCTCTCCCATAGAAGAAGAAACGTGGATAAATATATCTTCCCTCCAAGATGACCCCTTTTGCCATGTCACACTATATATAATAGATGTATGTGTTTTGTATAGCAGTGATTTCTTTACCACTAGAGAATCTTTGTGTTAGGAGACAATTATCTGTCTGGTGATAGCGTGCAGTAAGTCACCGCAGGTCAGCGCACCCTGTTTATTCTCTTCGTCAGCTTCTCCATTCTTCTTACAGTAGCAGGGGAGATAAGGCAAATAGCTGTCAGTCCTCTGTTCTGCAGTCTGTTACATCCCCAGTTTCCCTTTGACTGTGAATGGTCTCTCAGCATCCTCTTCTCTAAAATTTTGTGCAGCTGAAAGGGATTTAAAGTTATGCTGCAAAGTAGTTCCTGATCTCAATACTGCGCTGCTATTGGCTTCTTGATTGTTAAAGCCTCCTTGCTCCCAGCCATTAGTGCTTGTTGTAGCGTTAAGCTGGGCTAACCTTCTGCTGGTTAGATTTACTTTTGTTGACTTTGTCTGCTCCTGACCTTTATGTTGCCTGGAGGGACATCTTGCTTGTGACCCCAACTCCGCTTTTGTATTTTCCCTTGAATTCCTTGTCTGGAGGACTGATTACCTGTAAATGACCCCTTGCTCAGTATTATGGGCTTGCCTCTGTCAGTCCTTCAGATGCCATCCCTTGTGCACAGAAGTCATGGGGGCAACTGTATACTAGGACAGCGCAACTAGTCTCCTGAGGCAGAGCAGGGCTCTAGTAAGCAACAATAGATGAAGAGTAGGTGTAGATTGGGGGACTGGTGTCTGGCGAGCACTGGTGCTGGACAGGGCCTCATAGTTTGCTGAAAGTCAGATTCTCTTTTTTATAAATACATAGACTTGTGGGTTTTTTAGTCATTCTAAAATACTGTAGTTTGAAAACTATTGTCCTATAGGCCATTAATGGTACCAGCAGCTGACAACTTTTCTTTTGAATTTGTTTTGGCTTGTTTGGTTTCTTTAGAATTTGTCTTTGGGTCTGCCAGACCTGTTTCTGTCAAAATTTATTCCTGGTTTTTAGTGCCTTTTGATGGTGTAGGAAACAGTATTCAGTGATAGCTTAGCACAGTGTTTGGTTTCAACACTACTTATACATAAACGTTTACAGACAATGGGTTTGTAAATAATCAGAAATTCTATACATTACCTTTTTGAGCCTAAATTACTGAAATTGTTGCAGAAAAGCCTTAACTTTGTAATCTATTATTTGTTACCTGTAAATGCAATTAAAAAAACAGAATATAAAAAAAACAGAATAAAATATTTTTATATGTAAAAAATACTAGAGATATTGGAAAAAAAACGTATAGAGTTCCTGCATTACAGTAAAATAAAGCACAGTGTGGAACACCAAATTTATGTTTAAAACATACTTACACCCAAACATGAAGAATCTGGTAATTACAGTTAACTAACAATGTAAAACTGTTAAAGAAGAGAAATGAAATATGGAAAGCTAGTTTAATACTAATATTCCAAAACAACTGTAGATGACAATATCATTCTTTATTCAGTCCTTTTTACAATGAAGTTATAAGGCATCAAAAATTACTATTATTTGCATAAAAGATTAAAACATTTATCAGTTAAAAATAATACCATTGCAATTATCAATTAACAATATACAGATATATAGTTCTGCTTAAAAGTTTGTAAACCCTTTTTCTATAAAATTTTCTATATTTGTATATTAAAATATTTTACTACTAGAAATAGATAAAAAAAAACCTAGTTAAACAAATACCAAAAATTATTATTTGGTCATATATTTAATATTATTAATATTATTGTTGTTATTATCTTGTATTTATATAGTCAAACATATTATGCAACGCTTTAAAAAGTTCATAGTCATATCACTAGCTGTCCCTCACAATCAAAAGTCCCTATAGTCAAATGTGAGTAACACAGTTCATGGTCAAATTTGGGGGGAAGCCAATTAGCCTAGCTTTACTTTTTGGAATGTGGGAGGAAACCAGAGTATCCAGAAGAAACCCACACAAACATGGGGAGAACATGCAAACTCCATGCAAATAGTGTCCTGGCAGAGATTCAAATCTAGGACCTAGCGCTGCAAAGGCCAGAGTGCTTACCTCTTATGTGCACAAACTATTATTTATGTTTTTTGTTGACTGTGCTGATTTCACAAAACCTTTGTGCATCTTACTTTGCAGAATGCAAGTGAACACAAGCATTTTCTGAGGCTGTATGCATTTTGAGACTCTGGACCTGATTTATTAAAGCTCTCCAAGACTAGAAGATAGACTATCGTGGGAGACCTGGAATGGATTTTTTAAAATAATATCCTAATATTTGTCAAATGTTTTCAGTTACTGACTAAATCCATCCAGGTTTGCAGGATCACAAGGTTTATCCATGAAAGCTTATCTTCTCCTGGAGAAGCTTCAAAACATCACTCCCACTGTATAGCTTTCACTTGGCCAATTTACACCAAATAATGCAACATTTGATTGTTGCAATGTTGCTTTGGTGCCATTTTATTACAAATTCGTCAAGGAGAGGATCACGCTGTTGCTTTTGCTTCTAGAGCTTTCTCCACAACTGAATAGGTTGAACAACTTTGATGTTTAATATAGAACGGGTAAATTGAATCATGTGGTAAATTATCCGTTCCATGTTGTCCTCCAATCAGAGGAGGAAAAATAAGACCAAGAAGAAGAACAGTCCAATTTACCAATCTTCACACTTACACCACAAGACCTGATGTCTGTATCTCAGAATTATGCAGTGATTTAAATAATTTTGACCTACTTAGTAGCAGCTTAGTAGAATGAGTGGCCTTCTGCCTTTCTAGCACATCTTCAGCAACACTACCAAGTAAAAAATGAATTAACAGCTTCAAAAAGATATTTTTGTGTTACAAACACACAGAGCTGTAATACCAACCACAACCAACATTACAACCTTAGAAACGTGGTTCTACAGACAGGATCTACCCCTGGAAATCATCACCGACAATGGTCCACAATTTTTTTCAAAAGTGGTATAATAGTAATATTTTCCTTATGTCAAAGGGAATAAAGCTCATTTGAGCACCACTGTACTGTACTAACCACAAGTCAAGGAGGTGTGATATTAAATCATTAGCATTAGCAATGAAAAAAAAACAGTGTCTGCATTTAAACACTTAACAGCAAGTTCTTTACCTTTTTGTTTTTCTTATTCGCAAAAAGCTGAGACATACCCCACTTTCTTACTATAGACAAAAACACTTCCTGATTAAGTTCCCACTCCTGTTGCTGCACCTGTTGTTGAATGAGGACATTTACTAAGCAATTTGCCAAACCCTTTATATAAACTGCTGACCGCAATCCATTGTTTCCTTCCGCCCAATGAAAGATGTCCAAAGTTAACTCTCACAGGGGTTTTGAGTTCCCCCCTGTCAGTTCAAAAAGAGCACAGTAGTGGCCATCTCTCAGGACAACCCTCCCTTTTATGGTGGACTGAAAAGTGATTAATGCTACCTTTACTCCTGACAGCTCTCTTAGATTTGAGGAGACCCGGGAGAGGTCTGTTCACCTTGTGTGTGGAGATAAGCTTAATGCGCCCCCCGACCCCAAGAGCTTGTATCAGTAGTGATTCTTATGGAGAACTCCTGTCCCAACTTCCATTCTTGGCAGGGGTTGGTAGAATTTAACCGCCAAATGAAGAAACCTTTGGCTAGAGAGGTAATCTGGACTGTTGAATCCAGGGATTGTTGTCTCAGATCCCAGCAGGAAAGGAGAAAGATTTACAGGATACACAAATGATACTGAGCCCCAAAAAAATTGTAAAAATTCTTGGAGAAGAAAGGGCAAGAGACAGAACTAGTGAAATTGGTTTGAACTTCAGTTTAGAGATATTCAAAAAAGCAGGGATTTGTGGCAATATACACAAAATTTATTTAGTAAATTAGGAAATTATACAATTTAGGTTTTTCATAAGTGTGTTACAATTTTCCATTCATCGAACCTGAGAAGAGATGCTTAGGTGCAGATGTGTGTGTGTGTATTCTCATCCTATGGCCCTAATTCATCAAGCAAAATCGGAAGCTCGCTCGCGCATTCGTATTAGCGATCCGAAATCGTAAGCCGTCGCAGAATTCAGCAACTGAATGAGCTTTACACTGGCGAGCTTGCATTAAAAGTCACTGTTCCCCTAAAATATCATTCTTTCTAATGGCACACATAATACCCTGAGCCCTAAAAAAAACAGTTTTTTTTTAGGGCTCAGGGTATTGTGCTGTTTAAATGTTTAAAACATGTATGTGCGCTAAAAAAAAAAGCATATTTTAAAATCACTCATTTCTTTTCTGTTATGCAAGAGTTAACC